>NC_064773.1:11895198-12221448 GCF_011397635.1 Epinephelus fuscoguttatus | reverse complement strand
GACCAGCTGGATCTGGATGAGCCATTTGAATTTGATGACCGCCCATATTTATTTGAACATGGAGTACACGGACATACACGGACGTAGAACTCATTCAAACTGGAGAGCGGACGAGGAGAGAGAGAGAGAGAGAGAGAGAGAGCAGCAACAGGCAGAGGAACATGTCCAAATCCAGCTAAAGATAAACACAGATGTTCATTTCTCCTTTCCGTTATGTTGTCGGATAATTATATTAACAATCCGAGCCTATCTGTGTGAAAAAAATGCACTTTTAGTGGACGTATTTTGACGTTGTTTGACGCTGTCTGAGTGCCCTATTATTTAATATAGTGCGCGCTCACGGGCTGCAGGCAGGTCAGCCCTAGCTTCGTACTGGAGAATTGTCAAATAATGAACATCCTATCACTCATTTAGACAAAAGTAGATCGGAAAATAGGGCCCAGGTTGGAAAAAACGTTAGTGCCCTTTAATGTCTCTATTCCCGCTGGAAAATCTCATTAATAATAAAATCGCATTTTGTGTCCAAGTGATTTGGAAATTAATTGGGGAACGATTTTCTCCATATATTTACATTGGATATTGGTGACATATGTACACTTTCGACAGAAAGTACAGAATTGTGTTGCACCAGAGATTCGTAAATTCATAATAAATGTGTTTGTAAAGTCCGTCCTGAAGTTGTAGTGGCACCTGGCACTTGCACAACTGAAACTGACGTGATGTATAAATTTGTTCTTATGAATCATCTGTAGTGCTGTCAAATCAAAAGCATCAACCCAGTAAACAGACAGTCATCATAGTATCACAAGCTGTGGCAAAATTAGGAGGAGAAAAATATATTAAACTTAAAGGCAAATCCTTTGTAAATGTAGGTTTTGTATGGTTTAATATGTATTAGCATGAATTAAGAAATGTGTTTGTGAGTTAGTGGGGTTCATACAGTTTAGAGTAAGTTAAAATTGTCTGATGATGCAATTTAAGCTTAACATTATAAGCAAAACATGATGTAATTTCAGGTATAATGTGTGTATTGTGTGACACTTAAAATGAGAGTTGACATTGGTATTTAACAGCAAATTCATCAAATGTTTGTCCAACTATATTTCACAGTACCTCTCTTATATGCTTTAACCTGAACTGGTCATATATTATCTAGTTAATGTTTGTTTTGTCAGTTAGCCTCCAGAATGAGTCTCAATTACACCTGGCAACTGTTGGGTGTGAATATTTGATATTGATTAATCACTACGTAAGAACCATTTTGAGTGGTGCAACCTACTTTAATTTAGGGATGCATAAATCTGCACTCAGTAAACATTAACATTATAATGAGTTTCAAGTTAGGAGCTCCTGATCTGTACCAGATATGTCAAAAAATCTGAATCAAGCCACATCAGAGCAGCAGCGTAAATGTAGCCAAGTATGACAAGAAGCCAATACTGAGGTCAAAGCTGCTATAGATAGACCAAACCTAAAGCAAGATGCCATGTCCTTCTTACTTTGAGGTTACACATAGACCAAGCACACATACACATAGTTAGTTAAGCACTGGAAGCCTCGGCCACCTGATTTAACCTGCCAATGAGGACAAAAGCTTCAGGTAAAAAAGCCACCAGCTGATTTACGGCCTGTGTTCCTGTTTTGTGACCCGGTTCAGTCCCAAAATAAGATGTCAACGCTTTGAAAATAAACTCTTAAAAATGACTGAAGGGTGTGAAATAAAAGGGCTAACACTATGAATCACTCTGGACATAATAGACCAGTTGTGTTTCTGAAAATACTGGCAGCGTAACCAAATTGATATTTAGTATTTAAACCCTTAGCATCAACATGCTGGTTACTATATGTTAAAAGCCTTTGTCCGTGAAATGTCTCCCTGAGCCTCATCCCTCATGCTGTGGTTTCTTTAGGCAGCCTACTGACTAATGCCGGTCACAGAAGGGGAATCTATTGCTGTGACTCTCCGCGGTGACGACTCGATGAACAGGAGGCAGGATTGTGATTGATCGACTGGCGTCTGAGGTAAAAGGCATCTGGCAGTTTTTCCAACTCAATCTTTCTGTCTGTCCGGGATTGTGCTTCAACAGCTGGGAGAAGACAAATACTTCTCTCTCTGTTGTCTTGCTGGGACCTGTCTCATTCTCTCCCTCTGTTTACCTCCCGCAAGGTGCTTGCTTACTTTCCTATGAAGTCTTGCACTGTTACCGTTCCCTCTTTTCCCGTCGTCATTGTTGGAACACAAGTCCAAACAGGACAGAAATCACTGACTAATCATTTTCTCTGTTTGACTTTTGGTTTCCAGTAGATTATGGGCAACTTAAAAGGAAGGTTCACCCAAAAATACATGTTCTCCTCTTACCTGTAGTGCTGTTTATCAATAAAGATTATCTTGGTGTGAGCTGCAGAGTGTTGGAGGTGTCGGCTGTAGAGCTGTCTGCCTTCTCTCCAGTATAACAGAACTAGATGACACTGGGCTTGTAGTGCTCAAAGCACTTCTGTCTAACAAACTATCACCACGCAGAGGGAAGCGTGCATCTACTGCTGCCTCACATAGCACCATCAAGCTAGCAATTGTTTCAGTGGAGCCAAGAAAGACGGTATTGATGTTTATATCTCACGCTGTCACAAGCACAAGCCGCTTCCTTCCGCATGGTAATGCAGTTGGATGGTGTAGTTCATAAGAAAGAAATAGTTCCTACATATAACTGCTTACAACAAGGTCTATGGATTATCTTGAGTAAAGATGGATGATTTGAGGCTGTTTATGACCAGATTTTTGAGCTGCATGACTCATTTTAGAGTCGGAATAAGTTTCAGTTTTGTCTGGCATTGTTTGCAGTGCAGAGTATAGGGTGGAGCCAGGCTCAATCATGGCTCGATCAACTTCTCCCAATGGGCCTTCAGATATTCGGACGAATTTCTGACATGTAAGAAATTTTGGTTGTCCACTGTCAGGCTCTGGCGTAATTGAAGCACAGCCCTGAGTCGATTCCCCAAGGTCAATGCCTTTCTTCTCACTCAATCGTACAGTGTAACGAATACCCAGGCAGTATGTTGGTACTGCTAACTTGTGTGAATGTGTGCGTGAGTAACAGAGAGAAAAAAAAAAAAAAGAAATAGAGGTAGACCATGAGAGACAAAAGAAATGAAAACATTTTGAAGAAACTGACTTTCAAGCTCTTTGGGACAAACATCTACCTGACGGTAAGCCTGAAGCTTTCAAACAAATCTCGATGGACAAACTGTTTGGTTGTGTATTTTACATGTACAGTGTGAGCACTCAGGTCGTGGCTTGAAAATTGGGACGCAGAGTTTGAAATCATAAATCGTGAGCTTTGGCTTTACATCGCAGACGATTTACTTGTACAGTGAGAGTTGGAATTAAATGACAACACCTAGTCAGGATTTCTGGAAAGAGGCATTTGTTTTTCAGATGTTTTTTTTTTTTGTTTTTTTTTTGTTTTTGTTTTTTTGTTTAGCGCTTTGAGCACCACAAGCAGAGGCCATCTAGTTCGAAAGAAAACATTGCTATGGCTGGTATCTCCAACACTCAGTTACTCACATCAAAACAATCTAGACTGACACAGCATTACAGGTGAGAGAAAGAATTTGTTTTTTGATTTAGGGGTGAACTGTCCCTTTATGACAAATTCGGGAGGCCTTTAATTGGAGTGGATGTAGAATAATTTGGTAATCACAGCTGCTTCTTTGAGTGATTTTAAAATGCAACATCACCTTAAACTGAAAGTAGCTCTACACAAAGAAATGTAGAGTAAAAATCTGAAAACAGCCATCATGTGACAGCAGATAAACCTTCCTTACACTAATAAATGTTTACAGTTTCCCTGGCACATTGTGATTATCACTTAAATATGTACACAGTCAGCCTTCACGCCTGCACACACTCCTACAAACCAACAACGTCCCTCTCTTGAACAACTATATCATTTCTTGGTGTCGTCCCAGATTCCACTTCTCTCGCCATCTTCTAAGAGTACGTTAGTGCATGCAAATGAGGATGGGACGCAAATTAGGGCAGCAATTGGATTTGAGTGGGTTTAACTGTAGTAGTAGTAATAGCTTTTTGCTCTTATTCTCTGCTCCACTTGACTCAATCTGGAACTACAGATAAAAAATGACATGTTCTGAGCTGACACCTGATTTGGGATTTTGCTCGCCTGTAAGTAAGTCTTGTGATACGTACAAATATGACAGCTTGGTCCAATTTCTGGCAGGGACTGGGATAATGTTCAAGAAAACCAGAAATGCACCCAGTGCACAATATCAAGGGAAGTAATTACCATCTGAGTAACTCTCGTGCAACTCAGAAATCCTGTCAAAGATTTACAAGCGTAAAATCACAGAGAAGAGACATCACTTGCTGTCCTGTCATGATACTTGTGGGATAACAAGTTTTATTACAGCACAATGCTTCAGTGCTTCAACGCTGAGCTCGTTCTCTCAGGTGGCTTGAGGTCACACTCCTACACACTGGATGCACAGAAACATTTATCTCTAACTCCTGCACACACAGTCACACAGCCAGTAAATTAGCCTAGTCAGCAGTGTTGATTGAGCGCCATGGAAGTGCTTCGTATGTTGTAATCACCTCAGCCTCGTCGAGCATAGAGATGAGAGACGTATAAATAAAACAGCAAGCAAAGAACAAAAGGATCACCGGCCAGCTCATCATCCCTTCTTTCTCTTTTCTTTTTCGCCACAGATATCCCTCTGTTTCTTCATTACGTCTATCAGCAGGGGTACCTACCTCCCCACAAGACTGGACTTATTCCAAATGAAAGGTTGAGGAGTCGTCTTCAGTTTGCGCTCCTCTCTCCTCCTGTGTTTTCTTTTCCCACACTCTTCTCTTGCTCTGTGCTGTTGCTTTCTTGCTGTCAAAGACAAGTGCGTCTTCCTTCTCTTCTTCTTCTTCCTTGTCTGTCTTCAGCCACGCTTTCCTGGCTTTACTCCTCGCCTCCTCACCACCAGCTTTTGTCTCCCGTTCTCTCACTCTCACTCTCTGCAGATTTCCAGCGCTCACCAACTCCTCCTCTTTCTTCAGCTTGCGGCAGCCAGACTACATCTCCTACATGTCTCTGCCTGAGCACTCGCTCGCTCTCTCTCTCTCTCTACACACACTCCCTCTCCCTGCACTCGCTCTCTTTCTACCCAGTTTACATTCCCCCTCCTCCTCCTCCTCCTCCTCCTCCTCCACCACCACCACCTCCACCTCCTCCTCCTCTCCATCTCGTCACTATGGAGACGCTGGGCCCGTACAGAGACAAGCTTGTGCTGGTTCACAAGTAGTGTGAATGTGTTTGTGTGCAGCATGAGTTGAGACAGTTCAACAACAACACTATGATCACAATATTACTTAAATGTAAAATTCCACTGACATAAACTGTTAGCTGAGGTATTTTTTCCCACCACACACTCATATTTCAACATTTAGAAAGAATACAACAGAGCAAGGCGAGCTGTTTCCCCATTTCCAGTCTTTGTGTTCACCTAAGCTAACTAGCTGCTGTAGCTTTACATTTCCTTTATAGACATGTCAGTGGTATCAGACTTGGAGCAAAAAAGTGAATAAGCATATTTCCAAAAATGTATACCAGTAACTACTCTTTTAAAGGCATCATTACTGATCCTTATTTTATTATGAAGTATGAGTCAGTTAGGTACAATACCAATCTACGTCAGCCACTGTTGCTATGGAGAAGAAGCCAGCCAGAAGCGCAAATCACCTCAAAACACCTCAATATAGTTGTTGAATTCATCCTAGATTAAACCAAAATCCAAAAGTGAACCAATTTCAACTGCTGAATGTTTCAAAAGGTCTCTACAAAATAAGATTGTAAGATTAAAGGGAACTTATTATGCTAATTTTCAGGTTCATACTTGCATTAAATGTTTCCACCGGAACACTAAACATGTTTATTTTCCTCATAGTGTCTGTGCTATTACACTTGTATTCACCCTCTGTCTGAAACACTGCCTTCAGCACCTGTGTCTCTCCAAAAACAGCCTAGCCTGCTCTGATTGGTCAGCGTTTTCAGGTCTCCCACATCTCAGCATCTCTTTAGCCGAGGAATGACTGTAACAGCACCTTCTACTGTGAAAAGTCACCAGTAAAAATCTCTAAACCAAAATTTTTAAAAGTGCATATATTCCAGCAGGAATATAATCCAAAATTTGTCTCAAAAGTAGAAAACATTATTGAAAACAAAGTATTCAGAATGGTGTAAGCCTGGGGTTTTTGCTTTAATGTATGCTTACCGGGTCATTTTAAACTCTGACCACATCTAATATGAACATTCGACATTGTAACTATATATATTACAGAAACTAAGGAAATGGATAATAGGTCTTATTTGAGCTCGCTGCATCCTTGCTGGGAATTGTCATTTGACTTCTCTCCTCATATTTCTACGTACACAAGCTTGTGCCTTTGATATTTTATCAAAGAACTGTCTCACACAGTTGCTCCACTTTTACATTATTAATCAAACCAGTAGAGTTTTTTGTTATTGTAATCTTTTTGAGCATTGTGGTGTTTGATGCACATCCAAGTCACGGACGTGCTCTACCTGAAAGTCACCTAATATTGTGTTTGTAGAGAATGATCAGGACTTTTACTTCCACAACCCTTTCAGATGCCTGAAATAAGGGCTTCCTCTTTGCAACTCTATGTTATTAGTCGGATGTGCAGGGTATCAGATTTTACTGTTGAACAACAGATGCAGACAAGTTTAGACATTTAGCAGGAAATGGCTCAGGGCAGAGAAACTCCCATTTATCTGATCCTGACTACTCTTTTCTTCCTTTAGGCCTCATGTTCTTCAGAACGACTTCATCACTGAGCAGGCTTGCGTAATACATGAATACGTGCAGGATGTTTTTGCCTGAACAACCAAATATCCATATCTGAGTAAGAAATTAAACCTGACTCACTTATGTGTGCTCTTGAAAAATATATCATCTGACTTTAGAGAACAACTGGGACTACAGCACTGCTTGTGTGTGCATAGTTGGTGCATTATACAGTATTAAACATGTGTTTATGTATGAGAGTATATAATCCCATGCATGTCACTGCAAGTGTCACATAAATGAAATCCAACCCACAAAGCTCGACGTCATTCTGGCTATTTCTGTCTTTTACAAGAGTCTACTTATGTGATCCTGCAGGAGAAATACTAAAGATAGAGTATGACTCAGCCTCCTCTCTGAGAAACACTATTAAACAGTAATGCTATAGATTTCAATTAAGTAACTATGCCTTCAAGTGTAACTGTAAGAGGATTTAGAGATGCACTCAAATCTCTACTTCATCATCTCAATGTCCAGTTTGATCATGTCACAATATCTTCATCATGCGTTTGCCCAGTTAGTTGAGCTGCAAACTTTATTGCTGTCCCTGGAAACAGCTGATGAAGATGATGCTGTGTGAGTGATGGCTCAAACACAAACACTAAATGGACTTCAGAGATGCCTGCTAATGAATTCCAACAGAATTTATAGGGTGAGGGGGGAAACTGAGCTGGTAAAAGTCTGTGGAAGCATCTCAAACCCAACAGAATTCAGGGTTTTCCACACATTCATTTATTTAATGTTGGCCTGCCATGATATCACCATTTGCCACCACATACTGACTCAATTTTTTGACTTGAACCATCCATTCTGAGCACAGCTGAAATACAATGACCATTCAGTTATTCAGAGCACCACACTTTTGCAGTGAACAGTGTACTCTGGACACAGACAGAGCAGCAGAACGACAGGCGCTTTAAAAGTGAAACTTAACTGTTCATTAATTCATAGAGAAACACGACGCTTCCTTTCTTAGAACAACAGCACTCTCATTTTAGTGTCCACTGTTTCCCAACGTAATTTGGATGAAACCGGATGCATTCCCATGGAAACTGCGCACCCCTTGGTCCAGGGCTGGGGCTAAAACTTTGCTTTCACTCGCCTCTGTAGCAGCTGCTCCTTAAATCCATCGATCTGATCTAATCAGCTCTGATTGATTCGAACACAAACTGATGACAGATCAATCCTCAACTTCACAACCCAATCTCAAGGTTCTTGGACCTGCACAATCCTCCAAATTTAGCTGAAATAAAGACGGACACTGAGATTTGATTGATCATTCATCATTTTTAGATGAAATTTTAAGAAAGCTCATCTTTCATCCATCACTTTCACTTACTATAACATTACAGAGAAATGAAGGGGAATCAGAAACTCTCTTTAATTCAAACTTTATACTGTACTATTGAATTAAAACACAAAACATAATCAATCCATCCCCATCAGTAAATATGGATCCTGAGCAATTGTCTGAGGAGGGATTAATCCTCCACAGTTAACAAGCGAGGATGTTGATTGTTAGGCAGCAGACCAGCGGCACTACTGAGCCACAGGTTCAGGGTGTGCTCAGGGGGTCACACACATTATCTCCCGATACCTCCCACACTATCTCCGGCGCAGTGAGCGCTACAACGGGAAGTGCAAATGCCAAATAAGGCTGCAGGAGAGCGATATCGGCAGGCAGGCAGGGACGGTGAAGTACACTGCAGTCCTGAGGCAAATCCACCCACACTAAAGCTAGTACTCACTCCTTTTTCACACATACTGCACGTGTACTGTGTCCTCGAACATTTGAACACATCTGAATGCATCAGACATGTAGGAAAACCTGCAGTGCAACTATGTGTGACAGCTGCACACATGTACATGCCTTTTTGGTGTAAGAGCTCATGAATCTGCGATCAAGTAAACTAAGTGTGGATGCATGTGTGTGTATGTATGATATATAGGGTTTAATCCTGCAGTGTCTAACGAAGGCAGGAACCATCTGGTGATGGGATGTGAGACAATCTGTCCATTTGGAGAGGTGACAAAGAAGGTGATAAGCACAGGAACATGACACACACATACACTCAAAGTATTTGGAATAGTTTCAGGAAAAGGCAATCCAGTACACACACACACACACACACACACACACACACACACACACACACATATTTCATTTATACCAAGAGCACATATCTCTAGTCTCTATGGTAACTAGTAGCCGTCATGGCAACGGCGTACAAGCGGTAGAAGAAAGGCTGAACTCTCATGACTGTCCTCAATTTATTTTGGACCCCTTGTATGGTTACACACACACACACACACACACACACACACACACACACAGAGTTAGTCATTTTGAGGTTTTCAGGACACATTCACAGTTTTGAGTGTGAATACCTCTTGAAATGACATGTTTGTAATAATAGTGGGGAATGCTGGGACAAGTCAGGACCCATAGGTGAATCACACACACACACACACACACACACACACACACACACACACTCAATGTGAACACTCACTAACAGGCCTTCACATGCAAGAGACAGGTGTGAAGAAGCAAAGACGGGGTTGCGAGGTGATCGACAAGATAGAAAATACAGTGGAGTAACCAAGGACTTCACAATATTTCGGCTCTCTTACTCCTTTATACTTCCAGTTCACCACATTACAAAGAGAAGCGCTGCAGCTTTCATTCCACTACGCTTATCTGACAGCCGTAGTTATTTTAAGGATTAAAGTTTTACACATAAAACCACCTATATCAGCTTATTAAATATGATGCATCATTTTAACATACGAGTATAAAGTAGTATTTATTTGCTCTACGTTAAGGAGTCACAACATTAAAATGACACTCACATAAAACACCATTAACATTAATATTTTAATAATTTTGTTAGTAGTACATTAGTACATTTTGTTGCTCCAACACTTTTACTGTTGAATGTAGGACTGATATGACTGATTTGTCATATTGCTGCCTTTACTTAAAGCTGTAGTTAGTCATTTTTATAAAATCACATTTTCTGAAACTGTCCCTCTTTACACACAGTAGTACACATTACATTTTCTCTGCTTTAAATTGCATTTGCAGGAATCATAGCTAAGGAGTCCCTTAAGCAGCAGTCAATCATGCCAGAAAGGTTGGGCGCTACTGTCGCAGACCATTTTTTTCAAATCAATGAGTTGATCTACTTTACACTGTACTGTAGTAACTGTACTGTGCATTTATTCTTTGATTGATCACTATGATTCAAAACTTCATCTATATAATCATCACCTACTGCATAGTTTAAAGCTGTTTCATATATTCAAGTAACTGAAATATACACACACACACATCTGGAGAAGAAGATCCCAAGATAAGGCATGGGACCCTTACATGGGGTCGTAAGATTAATCTAGTGGATCTTAAAATGATTATCCACCTCGGAAATATAAAGGAACCAAATTTTAATATACAAAATGATGTTTTCTTCTTGTGAGATACTGTAAATTCTCTCTTTCAGGCCTCCAAAAAACTATTTAAATGAAGTAATCTGAGATGGGAAAACTCCCTCTTTGACTAAGCTTCTCACAACTTATAGACATACAAACCATCACAAAGTGCAGCAATGAAATGTTGCTTTACAATGAGGCATTAACCCAAACGTATCCACTGATACCACTGATATAGGGAGACAGATATGTGAGACACCAGAAAGACTGCACTTCCTTTAACACCTGATATTCAATCAAATGCCTCGTATCTACAGCACCATATACATGCAACCAAGGACATACAGATCTACACTAACACACAAACACACACAGACATTTGAAGGTACCGTCCTCTGTGATATCAGGGTCCACTCATCTAGAAAACATTAAGGGAATTGTTCCTTGAGGACCAGAGACTATCTGCACTCCACCGTCGTGAACGTGGCTTTCCAAAACGAAATCCATTTCTAATTGCTTCGCTCTGGGCCCTCTGAGGACTCACTTGAAACGAGAGCAATTTACAGCCTTGACGCAGTTGTTTTGTACTTTCTTCGCCTCAAGACAAGGTGGTCTGGCTGAACTGAGAGGCAGCAGCACCACCAAGTGGATTTATACGCGATGTGTCTGCAGCTCACTGCACTGCAGGGAAATGAATATGTATATGACGGGGTCTATTCATCTTTAGTGGATAAAAAAAGCCCCCTTAAACAAAAATTAAATACAAAACACTACAATACTTTTTGGCATTAGGAGCATTACTATCTGATTTATGTTTGTTTTTATATTAAGTGTATTTTTACCATCCTTGTTTCAAATTATTCCTTCAAGATGTATGCAGCACCTGTCTTTTGTTTTGCTTTTACACAACTTCCCCTCATGTTATTGTCTGGCTAGAGCTACGTTACAATTTAACATTTCTGAGCTTTTACACACAAGATTCTAAACTTTAAAATACTAATTGATTAACTCAACTCCAAACTTATTTAGGACATAAGAATTCTTATAGAAATCTTGATTAAATATTTCCAAACTCCTGGTTTTCATAGACTCTTCTTCCAGTCAACAACTGATCAGATTGACCATCGGCCTGACAGTAGAGCTGGGCGATATGACCTCAAATTAATATCACGATTAATTGAACATTTTACCTCGATTAGTATTAATGAACGACTATTTTGTTTTTGTTTTTTGCCCTCTTAGTTCACTGACAAGGTTTGTACTGTAAATATGCTTAGCGATTAAAGCTAGGATACATTTTTAAAGAAAGAGTGCACATCTTGTCTTTGTGATTTTGAAATAATTGAAGGAAAACACACAGTTTGTTCAGATTCAGCAAAGTCACACAATGTGTAGCCTTTGTAAATACTTGTTAGTAAGTGCTGCTTTGTGGAGGCACTTGTTGATGGGTGCTTGTCAGTCTCTCTCCTCTTCTGAGCCATGCACTGTTAATTTTTTGGTAACGTGATTGTGCTCCAGTGTGTACAGTGCTTACATTTGATTTCTTTTTGTTTAGCGTTGTCTTCACGTAAGCTAAAATGTGTCCAAACGACGGACGTGGCATTTCTCTTTGGTACTAGCTGCTCAGTAAGCTCGGTGTTTGAGTTCTCCTCCACGTTGCTTCCAGGTCGCGGACTGGATGAGGCAGAGTCACATGACTACACATGCAGCAATACGTTTTTAAGGGGACAGTGCATAAACACACACAGATTGGAAAGTAATAACAGAATAAAAAAAATGAAATTACAAACATTGGCAAGATTACGTCAGTTAGAGGTGCTGAATGTCAGTTCTGATTAACTGCCCAGCCCTACCTGACAGTTTTCATAGTGTCTGATGTTCATGTTGCACAATAAAATTTAACATCTGTACAGATCCAGCTCAGAGGCTCCCAAACACACCCCTCTCAGAGCCTGGGTTGAGGCCCGGAGCTTTATTAAGCGAAGATCATAACAGTAAAATATTCTTGAGAAAGCTGACAGATTTTCACCAGGAGACTTGTGATATTAAAAGCAGGCTGATAGAGACATAATATCACACCATTACTACATCCTCAAGTACCTGACATAGCCCTCTAAATTAGTTTGGGTTCAGGGGAAAATTAAGGGCACAGAGCAGCTTAAACAGCAGCTCCCTAAAGACAAAGATGTTAAAAAACTGCTTCCACATACAGTACTCCGTTTACAATCCTCTGACATGAAGGGATGAAAGAAAATACTTATCTGGACTCAGTAACCACCAAATATTTCATACTTTGCCTGATAAATTACTCGCTGTCAATCTTGGCTGTAAATATAGCTAGCACTATAGGTGGAAGAAAATTGGCTCTGCACATTCAGAGGACTGTGATTACTTTAATCTTAGCATAATGTAATAAAAAAAAAACAAAAAAAAAAACCCTCCAATTATAAGCAGTGTGTGCACACTTACAGAGCTCATCAATATTTAATAGTAAATTCGGATTAATTATTAATATTAATTTAATAATTTAAAGATAGAAAGTCTAATTTAATGAGTTTTCATTTCTGGTCTTAAGACTTTTAATTCCCGCTCTAATATAAAATACAGTACATGGCTTCTTTTTTTTTACTTAAATGTCACAGTTGTATAAACTAACTGGATTCATGTGCACCTTATCTTCTTATGTGAAACTGAACAGGTGATGAGAATAACTCTGATTTATTTCTGAGCTAACTGAGATCTGGGATTATAAAAAATCTGATGGGGCAAAGAAACACATAGTAACGTAATTGATATTTGTATATCAATTACTCACCCTGTGTTTTTCACTGAATTTGTAGAGAACATTTTGTTTTTCTTGCAGGCCTTTGGCGAACGTAGAATCCAAAAGCGGAGAAAATTCTTGATGGACTTAAGTCAGAGGGGTTGGTGTATGACAACAGCAAAACTCATGCAGAATAATCCAAGTCTCATTCATCCAGTCTTATGCTTAGCACTTCCCAAACAGACAGACCTTTCTAATGGGGAACTGAACTAAAAGTGAAACTTAACCATGCTCTCTACAAAACCAGACTCCATTAACAAAAACTGTAATTTTACCTCGCTAAACATGAGAGCTGCTGGTCTACTGCTGCCTTGATCAGTTGGTTAGCGTGTGGTATTGTGTGACTTTGGTGTTTTAAAGGGTTTGTTCAGATTCAGCAAAGTCACACAATAATGAAATAAACTACTGATGAAGGCAGCGAGGAGACCAGCAGCTCCTCTGTTCATTAATGTAAAATAACAGTTTTTGTCAATGGAGTCTGGCTTTGAAGAGAGCGTAGAAAATTTTCATTTTTAACTTCAGATCCCTGTTGGAAAGGGCTTTCTGGGAAGAACTAATTATATGACTAGATAAATGAGACTTGGATTATACTGCATGAGCTGTGTGAGAGTTTCTGAATGAATGTTAAAGACCCACTATGGACTACAGTATACAGTGTTCAGGTCAAAGAAAGTCACTCTGTGGACTGTGATGGATCTTTACAATAGAATAATTGTCATATTAATTTTCCCTTTCTAAGCCAGTTTGGCTCATCTTACTTTGTTCTCACATCTCAGCAGTGGCTTCAGTAAATAGGAGTTCACATCTGAGTTTCTTAATTACAGGAGTTAAAATCGAACAAATAAGATGTGACTTCCTCTACCTACTGTAATTAATATCAAATATATTAACACTGTCAAAATTATATAAATAAGTGACAAATTTAAGAAAAAGAACAAAAGAACATAACAACGGTACAAAATGCAGAAGCTTCTGTAAATGTGTACTGCGTGACTCTTAAGGATAGTTTCTTTTTCTCCAGGTCTATCTTGAAACAATATGTATCACATATGTACTGTACATGTGATGGAAAAAAAAATAAAAAATTATATATTGTTCTAACAGACATTTAAAAGTCCATTCTCACTGAGGGTGAATATCCGCACAGATTATTCATTCATTCATTCATTCATTCATCTTCTAACCGCTTCATCCTCTTGAGGGTCGCGGGGGGGCTGGAGCCTATCCCAGCTGACATCGGGCGAGAGGCAGGGTACACCCTGGACAGGTCACCAGACTATCGCAGGGCTGACACATAGAGACACACAACCATTCACGCTCACATTTACACCTACGGACAATTTAGAGTTATCAATTAACCTAGTCCCCAGTCTGCATGTCTTTGGACTGTGGGAGGAAGCCGGAGTGCCCGGAGAGAACCCACGCTGACACGGGGAGAACATGCAAACTCCGCACAGAAGGGCTCCCACGCCCAGGATCGAACCGGCAACCCTCTTGCTGTGAGGCGAGAGTGCTAACCACCACACCACCGTGCCGCCCCGCACGGATTATTCTCGGGGGAAAAATATAAAAGTTGATTTCATGGGTTCTTATGGAAGTTTGCACACCAGGGCAGAACTTTCGTGCAGTGAAAAAAGTTTCTGCCCAGACTTTGACCCCTCGCGGAATTTGCTGGTGGAACTACACAGCTGGGCCAATGAAATTGTTTGTTTATAGTCGTGCAGACCCGGGAGAGTCCGAAATCTAGTCAGGCAGGACAGTATGGGAGAAAGGTTGATAAACCTCGTTTCACAGCACCCCGTCCTTTTTGATAAAAGACGGTATGATTTTATGAACAATGAATTAAAAGACAACGTCTGGCAGTCCATTGGCCGGCTTGGTGGCTGTGGTGAGAGTGGTAAGTGCTAAAGAAAGTTGATGTTGACGCTTGTTAAATGTTAGCTTGCTAGCTCGCTGCTACTCTTGTCCATGTTCACCCACACCTGTCCGTACCACACCTATGTGTATGGTTTAAACGCAGAAAACGCTGCGCGAATATTCCGCAAATCCGTCCCGCATTTCCGCATCGCAGCAGTGAGAATGAACCTTAAGTGTTTTTTCTGTAAATGTAATTTTAATTTTTTTTTTTTTTAATTGTTCTGTACGTTAGGACTCTTGTGTCTTGCTGAAAACTGGCCTCTGCTTTTACAATGTTCGGGAAGATAAAGATTAGACGTTACCCTAACTATTGAAAATGATGGTCGAAACGAGAACTACCACCTTGCAGTTGTATGCCTCCGCACACCTTACAGTTGCATTTACACTTTATATCCATGCCTGTGAAAACGTGCAGCGCAGAAGATCTATACAATCAGTACAGTTTCATGGTGGACACCCAAGATTAGAGTCACCAATTCAGCATATGCCCAAATGTCTCCCCCTCTGTTCCTGACATATTATGCTGAATAACGGTCAAAAGTGTTTCTGCAGAACGTTGTGATGTCACAGTGAAACTGACCTTTGACCTTTTGGATGTAAAATGTCATCACTTTGTCGTTTTGCCTTTCAGTCATTTGTGTGAAATTCTGTCATAATTAATGCACAAATTATTGAGTTATGGCCTAAAACATGTTTTGTGAGGTCACAGTGCCCTTGACCTTTAACCTTCAACCACCAAATTCTTGACAGATCATTCTTGAGTCAATAGGGACACCTGTGCCAAATTTGAGCAAAGTCTCTCAAGGCCCCCTCAAGAATGAGACAGATGCAAGGTCACAGTGACTTTGACCTTTGACCACCAAATTCTAATCAGCTTGTCATTAAATCCAAGTGGACGTTTGTGCCAAATTCATATAGTTTCCCTTGAGGTGTTCTTAATGGTCAAGAGAATGGGAAGGACAGACGGACCATCAACGGGGCGGAGGCATAAAAATAGTTTTGTATGTTAGGGTAATAAACGAATAAACAAAGTTGTAATAAACTGGGAGTGCTAATATCTTTCCTTTGGACCCGATGTAATAGGTCACCAAGACCAGGTGTACCTTAGATAAGCCAGTCTACTCTGATTACATAAAACCTGACACACACACACATACATACAAACAAACACACACACTGCAGACAATGAGTCCTGCACCTGCTCTCTGTCTAACAGGCAAGACTAAAAGGTGTTTTTTCTAATCCCACGGCAGCAGGACTTCACATATGTGCCTAATCAAAAGGACACACACATACACACACACACACTCTCACACCTATAGCCACTCTTGTATCCCTCTATTACAATGGTCCAACAATGCTACATGCTCCCTCTGTCTCCCTGGACACCACAGCATCTGTAGCCCATAGCGA
Source organism: Epinephelus fuscoguttatus (assembly GCF_011397635.1). Classification (NCBI taxonomy): domain Eukaryota; kingdom Metazoa; phylum Chordata; class Actinopteri; order Perciformes; family Serranidae; genus Epinephelus; species Epinephelus fuscoguttatus. The sequence continues at coordinate 12,204,992 of NC_064773.1, read as the reverse complement.
TTATCTGGTGATTACATGAAAGCTGCGGCCAAATTCTATTTAAAAAAAAGAAAACTCATTGTCCTCTTTTCTCTCTCAATCCCCCCTTGGCTCTCTTACATCTATATGTCCTTCCCCACACCACTCTGTTTTCCACTCACACTACAGTATCTCTCTCCAAACACACATACACACACAGACCTCTCTCTCAGGTACAGCGGAGACCTCTTCATCACCCCAGAGACTACTTCAGTGACAGTATACTGCTGCAGTGCTCACAGTCAGGAGAACAGTGTGTACAGCAGACACACACATACACAAACTCTGTCACATGCAGTCTCATGGTATTGATAAGATCTACTTCAAATGAATCCACTACATGAACAAAAGTATGTAGACACCTGAACATCACACACATGTGGTTCAGAGTCTGCGTCAGGGTTGGTAATAATCTGTCCACCTGCCTCTATGACTGATAGATTCCAAAATCTACCAGCCATTTAACAGACTACCATTATTTTTTTTTTTTGCTGGTGAGTGAAGCAAATCCAACCACATGAATGTTTTACCAACATTTGGCTGGTGGCTGGTGCTAATTTCCCGTCCTGGTCTGCGCTTCAGTTCATCCCAAAGGTGTTGGATGGGGTTGAGGTCAAAGATCTGTGCAGGCCAGTCGAGGGTAACTTTATTTTATGGGTCCAATGCCTCCCTAATAATTTCCAAAGATGATTCCTGAACATGACCAGGAAATTTCGTGCTGCTGTAATTGTGTTGCTTTTAAAAGCAATTGTTTTCCTACTGTGATACTTTCTCTGGAATCAATGCTCCACTTAAACCAAACATAACATCAACCTGCCCAGTGGCTGCAGATACAAATGATATTTTTGGCTAAATCTGGCACATTTACATTGTGTTTTTATCCTGTTAAAAAAAGAGATAAAGAGTTTCTCATGACTCCGAGCTACAATGATTCGTCAACTAATTATTTGATGGACAGAATATTAGTCAGCAACTATTCTGATATACAATTAAATGTGTAATTCATTGTTAAGGCAATAAAGCCCTGGAAATTTCACATATTTCACAAAACACCTCAAGTTAAGATTTTCCGTAAAGTCCTTGTTAAGGCTTTCTTAAAATAAAATCAGTTGCCCAAAATACATCTTTTCCTTTAGGCTTTCTTAAACTATTTACTTAAGTATTTTAGATATTTTCCTTATCTTGGTCTTATACTTAAGGAATCCCTTAAAGTTAGTTAAACCATTGCACAAAAGACTCACAAGCTTGAGGGTAAGCAAACAAATGTTATCATGGAAACTGTAGTATGTTCCAACTGTAAATGCAGTAAATGCCTTACTTAACGAGGAAACCTTCTGAGGGGTTCTGTGCAACACCCTTAAGTAAGTCCCTTAGCTTAAAAAAAAGTCTTAAAAAGTCTGAAGTGTCATACTTGAGGAGAAAACTTGTGTGTTTTGTGCAGCTGGCTCCTGGCTTAAATGTGAGGATCTGCTGCTTTTCTTGGTCTTACATTTAAGTACATTTTATATTTTTGGGTTTGGAAATGTTGTTTGGACAAAACAAGACATAAAGTCCTGTCCAGGAAAATGTCCCACGAGTTTATAATTAAATGTTGGTTAATTTAATGAAACTATGAAATGTATCAGCTTTGAAATGTAAGGACTTTTAAACTCGTCCACAGGGGCACAGTCACGTTGATTTGGGAACAGGCCTTCACTAAAATGTCACCACAAACTTGGATGCATCACTTTGCCTAAAGGGGCAGAGCCCTTAAAACAATCTCAGTACTCAAAAGTATGTGGACATATGCATTTGGCCTTATCGTGTACTTGTGCAGCCTCTAGTGGCGTCACCCTGCACTGCAGTGCAGCTTCACTTCATATAGACAGAATCCGCACATATGCAATGTGTCAGTTCACATGCAAATGCAGGTCTAAACTGAGGGAATATGCAGTTTAAATATGCATAATATGCACATAATTTAGACTTCAGGGCTCTAGGTTTTACATAACACAAAGAAGATTGATGTATAGTTTGGCTGGTGTTTGATAAGTGATGTACTGAAACACAAAGGCATGTATTAACACTTTGTCCGTCTCACATATGCATCCAGAAACACATACCCATACACACACACACACACACACACATAAGCGCAGCATGTGGGCGGTATCCCCAGCGCTGTGAAACATCTTGCATCCCACATGCTTATATAACTCCCTCTCCACCTCCTCCAGCTGATCACTCATCACTTTATCACTTTATCCTCCGCTGGGAAGGAAAAACACCCCTTCTCTCTCCTCTCTTTCTCTCTCACTCATTGAAATCAGCCAGGCGGGCGCCCTCTGCAATCGAGCATGATTTCGTTACACTCGAAGCATCAAAGGAGCACATCACTCCGATGAGATCAGGCCGCAGCAAATCCCGTCTCTACTGAAAATTTTATGTTGGTAAAAATTGAATCATAAACCTGCACTGCTTGTGACAACATAGGAGCTCAAATGTCAAACCTCGTTATCATCCGCCATTACTGATATTTACAGAGGGAGAGGGTTCGATCAAGGGAAAGCAGCTGCAAACTATCTGCTCACTCTATTTTATTGCAAACGTTAAACCACACAAACTTCTACAGCAAGACAAAGAGCTGTGATGATGGAGTAAAATAGAGAATGAGCTGAAAATGCAGTAAGGTTATGATATAACAGCACCTCCTTCCTGTTTTCATTCTTAGCATGCATTGCACAGTAATGAGAAGAAATGCCTGATGGGCATACTGCACTTTCAGTACGGCCGCTGTATCTTTCCCACAGAGGGAACTTTCACATCGACTTCAGCCTTGTTTCAGATAAAAAGCCAAAGGACACAGCCTGTGCGCCTGCTGATGTATGGGGCTCCACTCTGATTTATTGAGCAGGAGAGACAAATTTACTCTGTCACCAGGGTGAGAGATGAGGACTGAAACCAACAAGCATTCAGCTTCACAAAGCCGCAGCTGAAACTATATCCATTAGTACCCATCATTAAAGCTAAAAACGTGTTTTCCGCTGCTTAAAGGTGCCGTTAGTATTTGTCTGTGAGGGAGATATTGACCCGACACACACATTTATTAAAAAAAAAAAAAAAAGAGATAATGTTGTGTGTCAAGACAAGAGGGATTACTCCATTAGTATCCAGATTGCATCATTTGATTGGAAAAAGAAGTTGCTCCACACAGCAAGCTGGTGAAAAATCTGTCATGACTGTGCAGTCTGCAGATAAACTTTGTTTTAAGAAGAGATTTATCTGTTAAAGGATAAAGCTGGTTATATTTTTCCTATTGTGAACAAATCTCATGAAAAGACCAAAACAATGTGTTATTCCATCTCTTAATACTCTTCTATTTCCCTATCCTGTCTGTGGCACGCAACCCTGAGCCTTTTGCTTCCTCATGAAGACATGAACATCTACAGTGATTTAATGTTTTTACTTTCGGAAAGTTGGGGACTTGAGAGAGACAGAAAAAAAAAAAAAAAAAAAAGGGAGCAGCAGGGGCCAAGATCTCCAGCCTTTTATTGTGCCTATACGTGCTCTTTGAATGGTCCCATTTCTCGAGTTGGGAAGTTGTTTTTTGGAGTGTTGAGTGTGTTCAAAAGCTCAAAAAACTTAATGTGGAAACAACACAGACGCTGCAACGAAGAAGTGTTTTATTTTACTACTCAGAGTAAGCAACTATCTGTTACAACCTTATACCATATTACATGTGAGCAAAACATTTATATGCTATACCTGATTTATTAATAGGTTTGTTACTATTAAACCAACATTTACTTTCGTTGTGATGTTTCTGTGTAATATGTCGTTGACTTGGCAAGTCATTTACCAAAATGTTTGCTGACTTTCCGAGTTGATGTTCCGATTTGAGGGGATGTGAATTTTCCCAGATGGGAACTAATTTTTCCATTATTTTGACACCTTAGTCCCTGGTATGAGTCAAACTCCAAAAAAAATAAATAAATAAATAAATAAATCCTGGTTTCCTACATTCCCCACATTGCAACCCAACAGCATATTTCATTAGAAGATCCCTGCCCTGGGGTCTCATTTATAAAACAATGCGTAGGATCCATACTAACAAATCTGTTTTTATACATCACAACTTTTGCATGGAAGGAGTGTACGTCTCTTTCAGGCCCTGGTCCTTAAAACTCCAACCCCCTTGGGCATAACATTCAGTAACCGAGCAAGGTCCGACAGCTGATGAAGACTGTGAGATGTGGTTGAAAGCTCCAGACAAAGCTTGAACCATCATCAGGGGTGTTTTCTCAGACTTTAGGAACGGAAGTATACTGAACGTCATGTGTAAAACTTTGGTGGAGTGCTCCTTTATATACATGAAATTGTCTTATTTTGGGCTGCATGTTTGAAAGGTGCTATATAAATAAAGTTGAGTTGAGTAACAAATTAAGATAGGTTCATTTAAAATAATAAGGCTCGGTAATTTCCTCAATAGCCAGGCACTGGAGTTAGTACTTACCAATTGTTGAGAACTATTTCCAGCTGTGGAGTAATACGTATTTGGTGCACTGGTGTATTTACAGCACCAGGACAGTGTGTGTGGGATCAACTCAAAATAAACTACAGTGTTTAACAGTTTTTTGACAACTACTGGGTTTGTGAATCAGGGAAGATATTTCAGGATTTGGATACACAGACAATACTTTGGTCTTTTCATGGGACTATATGTAGAAGTAGGAAGTGAAAATAAACTGTGTGACTTACATTGATGAGCTCGATCTCCCAGATCTTCTTGACCAGCTCCATGGAGGTGTAACCGTTGATGAGGAAAGACTTGGTGTAGTCGCCGAGCTCCAACGACTCCAGCCACTCTGCCACCGACGTAGGGTTGTTGCCATCGTAACCGACGGGTCGCACCTTTGGTACAGACAGAGAAGGGATCTTTCATGTTCAGTGTTTTCAACTTTATATTACTTTTCTGCAGTTCATACAAGACTTTGAAACATGTCCTCGATTGCTGAGTGTATTTCTGAATATCTCAGTTGCTTGAGGGTTTCATGACATAATTTGTTTTGCTCCTTCTTCTCATAAATACAGGAGATACTGTGAGGAAATGTTGGATTGCCCATATGGTACACTACCTTTGACCTGGAGCTTTGTAGCACAGAACAGCTTGCACACTGTGTGCAAATGCTAATACATCACAGCCTACATACCTCTTTCTTCTTATATAACCTGACAGCTGTTTGGAATTTATTTACACTGATTATTTTTCGTACTCTGTCTTGATTCTGCTGCAGCAGCCTAATTTCTGCATGAGGATCATTAAAGATTTATTCTATGTTAAAGACTTCCCCCAGTGCAGCTGCGTACAGGAGGAAGCAACAGATACTGAGCTCTGAGTTTCTCTGGATAAAACATACTGGATTAAAATCGTGCACTTCTTGTATTTGCAGTGCAAACAAGTAAACACAAGTATACGTTTTGAGAAAGGGTAGAGTAGGACGCCAACAGTGGGGGGTTACTGCCTTTAGTCAGAGACTTTGTCAGTGTAGCACGTAATTCATAATTCATTCACTTTCATTTTGACAGTCAAAACAGCTTCAGAGAGTTTATGGTGCTTCAAACAAGTCCTCCACCTTAAGCTGAGCATGTGTTTGTGTATATGTGTGAGGGCAGGTGAAAGCTAAAGGTTTCTTTTTTTTGTTACAGTGTTAGGAGAAAGTTTAAGGGTAGTGAGAAGAGGAAAGTGCTGACTAAAGATCAAGGTTTTCTGGGTGTCTATGAAACCTGCATATCTCTGAGCTCAGAGTCGCTTTTCTTTCGGACTCCTTTTTCCTGCTCTCACTCTCTTTCCACAACTTTGATCTTACTTTCTTTTTCTCTCTCTTTCACACAGACAAAAGTATTTGACCTTGATAACATATAGCATCAAACATTCCCTATAAGTCTGTAAGTATTTGCTGTCCTATTTCAACAGGCATTGGTACATTTCTGAACAACTGTTAACCTTTTGCTCTGTAACAAATAAAAGATCAAAGTGTGTCTGCTTTTATCTGTCTGTGAATTTTACAGAGGCAGGATGATGTGGATTTAGTCTCATCAAAGGGTGAGCAGTTTTCTTGCATCAATTAAAGGTCCAGTGTGTAGGATTTAGGGGGATATATTTGTGGAAATGGAATACATTATAATATGATGCCTGGACGAGAAAGCTGCTCTGGATTGGTCAGAATTTCCATGCAGGAAAAATCCAGGAAGTAAACAACACGTTGAAGAAGAGTACACTTGCAAGATAAATGTGACACTTTCTAATGTCACAATGGAGGGACAACTACGCAGGTTGATTTTAGCGCTGGTCATCGTGGACTATATTGCTGTCATTGTTCATTTTAGTCAAACCATACAGTTTGAAAACGAGGCGCGGCTCCAACTAGAAAACAATGTTTTGATGCATTGGATGTGCTGAATGTGCATATTAAGGCAGTACAGGAGGAGGTGCACATTAATAATCCTCCAGGACTGTGACATGCTCATGTTTAACCCAAACAATGTGTTATGTGACTGCAGTTGGTTCAGGTTGAGGTCGGAACACGTTCGAACCGCACCAGAGTTTGTTTGTAACCGGACCAAGTCCACCTCTTAAAGAAGGTGTCGGCACGGTTGCTGCTTTCACATGTTGTAATTGCTGTGTTCACACCTGCCCAAATGAACAACACTTAGGGGGCAAACAAACTTGAATTCAATTGAACTGAACCAAACAGGGCAGGTGTGAAAGCACCTAAACAGACCTCTGCAGATAATACAGCTCCTGGTAAAAACCTCCTGAACAATAAAAATTTAAAGGAAGTCTTACCAGGAGAAGTTTCAGCTGGTTGCAATCTGCAATCCTCACCACTAGATGACACTAAATCCTTTGAATCCCACACACTGTTCCTTTAATCTGATGTAGTTTGGAAACTGTGACAGGTAACGTTATCTCGCTCACATTTGTTCACTGTGTATTTCTACCAAAAATTTTTGCACTGGTCAGGGTGAAAAAAAAACAAAAAACTAAACATTTCAAACGGGGTACATCATTGAAAAAAACCTCTAGAACAGCCAGCTTAGTGCATCTTTTCCTGAACCCCCTGACTCCTTGGTGCCTTGTTTAAGTATTCTACAGAACATGTATAAGGAAACCTAACCACCCACAGAGAGAGAGTTATATCACACAGAAACGCAGATGGAGCAGGAGACTTGCTGAATATTATACTTAACAGATTGGCTGCAGCTACAAGTGAACATCAGCTCTCGTTTGGAAATGGAAGCTCAAAACAAGTACTTTATAATTAGATTTATTTATGTTACTTGCACATGACTGAAACACAGATTAAAAAGCTTAGGTTTAGTTAATGTCAGAGGTGCTCTTGCTGGAGTGTTTGATAAGCTGTAGTACTGACCCTGGGCAGCAGCCGTATGGCCTGCAGGAGGCGTTGTCTGTGGGCCGAGTTGAGGATCCCAATCTCCAGCAGGTCCTGATCTTCCACCACATTGCTGCCCTGCAGAGTAAAGGACAACAGCTAAGGTTAAGATCTACGCCACATGTTTCCACCCTGAGCAAACAATGTCAGAGAACACATAAGTGTCCAGCATGGCTCCACACAGGAGGCATTTACAGACAGTTATCTGGTGAAGAAAAAACAATACAACAGCAGCACTTGGCATTAATGTCCACACTAATACAGAACACCAACAGGATCAGTTAACCTGTAGTAAAGGTTTGTACTATCAGCGGCCCTTTTTTTTACACCAGCTACTGTAAAAAGGACCAACGTGTTTGTAGGTTTTTTCTCCTTCACTATATTCACAACCATTTTTGAATGCAGTCTCACCAGTTAAGATGTGTGTCCTACTTTTCTCTGCGGCCATTGTTTTCTATTTATTTCCATACTGTGTGAAAATCAAGTCACAGACTCTTAAGGCTCGCTCAAGGTGTGTAATCAATCACGCTAAACATCCAGCATGCATTAAACTGATTTTTGAAGTTCAATTATCATTACATGGCAATCCTTTATATGCAAATTGATTTGGAAAGTATGCGCCACATAACCTCCTGCAATAATGTAACTGATTAAAATGCATGATGAATTACACAAGACATGCAAATCTGAATAGTGTGGTGACAGTTTTCATTCTGTACAGATATTAATACAAACCATAGGCTGTGTGGAACACTGGGAAAACAATTATGGTTTGCAAAAGGTTATCTGTGAGTGTGTTTGGTACTGAACAAGTCACCATGGCTTTTACATTTGAATTACTGTTACATGATAGTTGAGTCTTGTCTGATATTTGGATGATAGCAATAAAACTGCCCGGCTTTTACTGCAATTTGTTTTGACAGTTGGCTCCATTTGTCCTATCCAAAGGTTCTCCAGGTGAGTATTTGTTTACTGCTCGACTGCCAAAGGAGAGAATACATACATCAAACTTGAAAAACTGTGAGCAAATTATGAATAAAAAGACCCAGAGAAACCAGCACACCGCTATCTCATTCCCAACTCTTCTCAAAATTCCTTGTGGACATGAAAACCAGATGGTTGTACTCAGGTGGTCAAAGTGCCAGCATGTAGAATTAAAGAAGAAATGGGAGCTAGAAAAAGCAATATGTGAGAAAGCCTCCACTAAATCCACACAGGATTTTGTAGGAGTTTGTATAATGTAGTACAATTACATTCACTAGTGCTTCTGAAAGTCTGGAGTTTAGCATACTGGCTGAACAGCATCGTTGACATCATATCATGGCAAAGTTGCCTACTGGAAAGTGGTGTGCGTGGTTGCTGCTGTGTTCACACATTAACGTCACACTGGAGAATCACCATCAGCTCCTCAATCGCAGATACAGAATGTGTCTCCTTTTTTCTTGTACCCAATGTAATTTCAAGAATGTGTCTGAGTCAGAAAAAATAACCGTCTGAGCTGAGTCTGCCTCAGTTTCATGCTGGCCCAATCACAACAGATGCGTCATTAATACACTGTGATTAATTAGACCAAGGTTCAGTCAACAGATTGCGGACAGTGTCATTTCTCTCACTGGGCTCAATGTTTTTTGTCTATCTTGACGGTCTTGAACATGAATGTAATGCTGCTTCAAAGTTTTAAGTGAGTTCATTAAATGTTTCTTCGTTACTGCCAATCGTTCCAGACCTCTGACCTTGGATAAAAATCAGTTGCGGACCTCTGAGCAATAGGTTTGAGAACGCCTGACACACTCAATACTACACTGGCATTAAGAGGATATTGGCACTATTGAAACTCTAACTACCAAACAGGCTTTAGCATAAAGTCTTGTTTGTTTATGTCAATCAATAAGGCATTAAAAATAGCAATCTGTGAGTAAAAAAAACCTAAAGAACATGACTGGGGCCTTGTTCAGACTATCAGCCGAAATTTGTTTTTCTTGCATGCCCAGATTGTATCTGTATTGGTTTAATAAAGTCTATAAGATGGCAAAAAAACACGTGAAATTTTGCATACTGGATCCAAACCACATTTGGAGGTGGTTTCAAATGTGACTGCAATTGGATTCCAGATATGACTTCTGCTCTGAGCCCTCAAATCGGATTTCAAAGCGTCTTCTGCATCACTTACAACCATAGACTGTATAAAAATGATGGACGACATGACTACTCCTCAAAAATGAAGCCATACATCTCAACCGCCCCCTGACAGTTGGCTGCAGTACGGGTCATAAAGCCCGCCCCCTCCATGTTAATGGATGGAACATGAGACAAACTTAAGAAGATGGTTTCTGTCATTTTGGGTAGTTCTTAAACATGACGCTGTACATTCAAGTGTTCGATTTTCGGAATATTTTGGTTTTAAATAGTTATTTGATGGTATAAAAATGGAGATTGATGTCATGATTGACAGCTGTGTATACTAATTGGTGTGCTCCGCCATCAGTGGTGCAGCTTGTGATTGGTCAGATGGATATCTGGGCAGGACCTCAATATCGTGGAGTTTGCTACTGTGCAGACTCTGGCTCCAAATGACGTCACCAGCGCAAGATGGCAGCGGACATAGTCAGGATATTTTAGCTCCATTTTTTTTTTTTTTAAGTAGCGGTCATTGGAGACATGTCGTCCATTTTTATATACAGTCTATGCTTGCAACATGACGCACAATAACGACATGAAATTCAGAGTGATCGAGGTGTTAAGCAGAATCCATGCTCCATGGATGCCAGTATCACTTGCTAAGTTTGTCTGGTGCAACAGCGGAGTTCTGCATCTTGATTTGACTGCTCGACTGTTTGGAGGGCAAAAAGATGGACCCTCATCTCTCATCCTTCCTTGTTTAAAAGCTACGTCACCAGAGTAGCTACGTAGTTAGTGATCCCTGCATGTTACCACAGCAACCCATGCGGAAAGGTTAGTGACATCTGGACACACAGGACCAATTTGATCACTTGCGAATAACTGTGGACAATCCGTCTTGAAGATCTGTTTTGTGAAACAAATCTAATTTGCCTGCAGTTTGAACGTAGCCTAAGAAAATACAGGAAAGCAGTGAAACATCAGTAGAAAAAGGAGTTTGATATTCTTATTTAAGACACACACAAACACACCCAGAAGCATGCATGGGTATCATACACAGTTTCACCTTTAATTAATCCAATGGGAAACATTAAGAGACCTATCAGTCAAGCCCCCTCCAGAGAGCTGGAACAAGAAGAGTCTTCATGCAGACAGATAATTGGAGGAAAGGTGCTTTGCAGGGAGGAAAAAGGCCGTGTGTGTGTGTGTGTGTGTGTGTGTGTGTGAAGACAGCTGCAGCATAGAGAAAGGCCAACTCAGCCAGAAATACCATCAGAAATATGGATTCTGACAGAAGTGAAAAGTAAAGCAAGGTAATCACCACAATGATGGTAAAGATATAGAGGGAGGAGAGGGACTGTGTGACCAGCCTGGAGGCAGTCTCAGGACCATCTCCACACACACACACACACACACACACACACACACAGCACATACACACTCTGGTGAAGGATTGAAAGATTACACCTGTCAGTCCCTCTGCATTTCCTTCCTGTCAAACTAATAACAGTGATAAACATCCATGAGACGAAGAATATAACGCAGGTAGATAGCAGACATCTGCTTTTTCCACCCTCTGCTTCTCTTCTGTCCAGAAGTGGACTCTGGGGACTACGGTGCCCTCGAAAAGGACATTTTGCTCCAATGCTGTGACATTTTAATTCTAGGTAGGAGTGAGATAGCTGTCGTCTCATTTTCTCTGCAGTATGCAGGAGAACATTCACCAGAAAAATCTCTGTTCAGGTGGCTTTACTTCCTTTGAGACTCCAGACGTGCTAACCTAAGCTGCTGCATTATCATGCAATTATTTAACAGACATTTATATTCTAATGAGAGGGCTTTGAACTGGCCCTGTCTATTAACTGGTCAAAACCTATCAAGTAACTCACATATTTAACATGAAAGACAAATGCTGGAATTAAAATTCTATTAACCAGAATTTTACAGTCTTGAATCCTCTAGGAAAATGAGTGGGTGGATGGCATGTGGCACTCAGATCTACCTGTCAAGGAACCTTTGACCAGCGTCTCTAAGCTGATCCTAAAGACTGTGGTTGTATACAAGGCATCTCCCAGGTTTTAATGTGTGGCTCTCCACTTATTAAAAATATGTACAAAAAAGCTGGAAAACCTCACACAAAATGTAACACAAGGACAATTAGTAAAGTTTTCATGTGTAAATCTGTGCACATGGTGCTCAACCATGCAATGGTGTAGCAATATGTGCTCTTGGAGTAATAAACTGAACTGTATGAACACACAAGTTTGCCAGTTTCAGACTACTCGACTGATCGAAGCCTGGTGGCAGAAAAGAGCCAAGAAACAACAATGTGCCAAAAAAAGGCAAGAAAAAGAAGATGACTGTTCGCTCGCAAACATGGATGTAAGTTTAAAATACCGTAAAGTATCAGCTCTGCACATGATTCAGGAAGGAGTAAATAAAGTCTGTAACAATACATGCAATGCATTTTGGTAAGAAACACTAAATGTAAACTTACACAGGTTACCTTAAAGATTAACTCCACACTAGATTTTGGGGGAATGAAAAATGGCTGCACAGGTCACTCTGGTGAAAAAGCATAGTGGGGCTGTCCTGAATACCATTTTAGGGGCTTTGAAGCATCAGTGATAATTATCTGCAAACCTGTGTATGTTTGACACGACGCAACAAGACTCATTATTCAACCACCCACACCAGAGTCAACTTTAGTAGAACTTAACACTGCATGCGTGCATGTGTGTCAAAGAGGGTGACAGAGACAGGGAAAAGAAGGTGGAAGGTGGACTATTACAAGCAATGTTTCTGTAAGGTGTTAATAACTTGGAGCGCTGCATGTCAGGGCTCATAACTAGATGCAAAGTAAAAGCTTCACTACAATCTGAAGCCATGGATAACTGTCCGCAATTCATCTTACCCGTTCCTTTTCTTCGTCAGACTGCTAACGCAATGCTTAAAGCGGGGGTCGATGACTGCACTTAAAACACTGGCCTCATTTGTGTCTGACACTTGTGACGTCCTTTCAGTTTCCTCCACCATTTTAGTGGTGGAAAAAAAAAAAAGATAAGAAAAATCAAAGCATTCGAATACTCATTTGGACGTTGATAACAATGGTAATGACTGAAACTTCAAAGCATTCGGTTCAGCCCTAAAAGATGGACTGTATTAAAATAACGGACTGGTTTTTAGATTTCTGTTTTGAAGCCTCAAGTCTGGCATTTTGGCCATCACCATCTTGGATCTTTGGAGAGAGAAGTGACCATATTTAATCAGAGATCTGACTGAGAGGCCAAGGACACTATCAGCAGACAGTCTGTCACTCAGTGGAGCCATACTCTTAATTATGCGCAACTTTAAGCCTTAATAAAATGTAAACATTTTAACATGGGGGTCTATGGGGATTGACTCTGTTGTGGAGCCAGCCTAGTGGGCATTAGAGGAACTGCAGTTTATGGCACTGCTTCATTTTGGCCGAAAGACATGTGTCTTGAACCTCTGACCACACCCAACATCACAGCTGGGAGTGGTCAGGTGTAGTCTAAAGGCCCATTTATGCTCAACGTTAAATATGGATCCGGATACGGACGGAGCCTTCAGTCCGTGCTCTGCGTTCATTTCGTCCGTATTTCTGCACGTTTCCATAAAGCTTACGGATACAGGTCAAACGGAGCAGTACCACCAGGAACCGTGGGGGCAGTGTTGCTGTCACTACCCGATACGTAGCTCTAGTGAGACACGAAGAAGAAATAACAATTCAATTTCTTTCATCGGCAGTACTAGAGAAAAGAATTCTCCGTCCTCCAGTCGCGATGTATTTAACGGCCTCACCGACCACTGCCTCCTACAACGCTGCCTCTGTTTTTGTCTTTTATGCAAGAGGTACATTATCAATATCTCCTCCACAGTCGCCATGTTTGTTTTTGAGTTTGTTGTTGTCATAAACTTTTGACGCTGGGCTGCCTCCTGGTGGATATATTGGTTAACATCCATGCCAACGTAAAGGGCGCATGGAAGTATGTGGGCAGTGATGTAACATCGTTTGGAACGGATGTATACATTTTCGTACGTAAAGGGAGCATAAATGGGCCTTAACTGTGGCCACACCTAACTGTAATATAGCATGTTGCTATATTGTCCGGAAACATCCCAGATGGACTGGTTATGAAAAAAAGCATGTTTTCCACAGTTAACTTGGCAAGCCAGATAATTAGACTGGGTGCAGTTCTTCTTTAACAGTCTACAAATACAGTTTGTTAACCACTGCACAATACCTCTATGATTGTTAAAGCACAAATTACAACTCAAGAAATATGTGCCTCGCCTACACTTTATCCTGACATCCAACAGGACATTAGGAGTTGTCATATGTGGCTAAACGACACTCATCATTGCAACATGCTGGACACACGGCATATGGCATCATCATCTCTGTTTTTCTGACACTGATTATTAATCAGTGATCCACGACATGGCGACATTTTTTGTATATTCATGCTGTGATTGTGATTTTTATCACCTGTAACTGTTATGTTTTATGTCTATGACTTTGTTTAAAGGAGACTCAAATAAAAATAAATTAATAATAAAATGAAAATTAGAGCATTTATTTAGTGGGTTGAAACATAAACTTAAATCTAACAAACCCACCAAAACCTTTTTTTCTGCAGATCAAAGGCCCATATTAAAAGCCTGCTTTCATTAATGCATCTTTATTCTGTTCTTCTCAATTATTTTTCACCTAAATGTATCAATCCATGTGCACACAGACTGCTAAACCAACCACATGGTCTATAAATTCATGCTGTTGAATGCCACATCACTCCCTTCTTTGTGTGTGTTTGTGTAACTTCTCCCGGCAGGTTCCCTAAACTTTACCTTGATGAATGAAAGTTTAAAATGTCAACACACTTTGGACTAAGAAGGGCCCTTAAAGTGAGTAATGCTGCTGCAGGCTTATTAGTCTAACCCTATCTCCAGGGCTCCACTGGTCCGTCCCTGCACTGAAACCTGAGGCGGCAGCACCTGATTAGGTTCATCCTGTGGCTAAACTTATTCCTTCCACATTCTCCTCACCGACCTGTACGCTGAGGCCTTGGATAGAAGAGTGCAGTTCATAGATCAGCTCCCAGGCTGATTAATAGAGCACAGAGCAAAGCCGGCGTTGGAGTTACCATGCAACAACTTCACAGCAGAGTAATGACTCGCAGAGTCAGCGCAGGGAAGACTGGGAGGAGGACTCGAAGGCATGACTAATTGCTCCCTGTTGGGATCCTGATAGAAAGAGATAGAGTTCCTTAATGTTTGTTCTTCCTATCTCCAAACCTATCCTGCCCTGTTTCCTGTTCTGTCTTAACATTATGTTTGTCCCATATCTGTCATCTCCGTGTGCACCTGATGGATTAGGGGACGAATATCACATGGATACATCAATATTACTTGAGCAAAGATAAATGAGAGTGAAACAACAGAAACAATGACTTTCCAGGCTCAGCTTTTCCTCCTACAGCACACACTGTTTACTTTGTACTGTAAAAGTAAACACACTTATTCTGTCTTGCATATGTATGATAAATTCTGCAAATACTCAGTATGCACAGCCGGTACGAACACTATGAATCTATTTTGCTGGTGGCGAAAGGTGTTTAACATCCGCAATGTTGATAAAAATTGCCATGGCCTGTGGTTAGCTTGTTATGCTTCGACCACAGCACTTAAAAACGTCGCCGCAGTGGGTCACAAACACTGTGAGCGCAGGAATTAAAATTCATGCATGGCAGCAGGGGGTTGAGGCAAAACTAAAGATGGAGCAAAAATTGATATTCAGTGATGGTAGTGAGGGCCATTATCTGCACCAACAGGCTTAGAAGAGTACTACAAATCACGCTCGGCCTACTGTATCTCTTGCTCTTTGTCTGTGTTTCCTTTCATGCCGGTGATCATCCCTCGCCTCTCCTCTCTCTCATTTGTTTGCCATCCCCCCCATTGCTCCGCTATCAAAGAAGTTGTCCTCTTTTCTCATTATTTTGTTGCCTCTCCCTTACTTACTATTCACACCATCTTTTCTCACTTTTAGTCCGTAATTCAAATTCGTTTTGGTTTCTCTACAAGCTGTTGCATTTATCTTTTTTTTGCAGATGTGAAGCAGCAGTGACTTCTTAAGGATTTCTCTTCTGGAATAATAAAGTCCTTTATGAGGTGGATTAGAGGTTCCACCTTTGAACAAAATATGGATATTGTCAATATTTCTTTTCAAATATTTTGTTTCCTCCCTCTGTGGAATAGTTGGGCCAAATTAATTTCACAGCTGCTCTTATCAGCTGCTGTTTCCTTAATACACACTGCATGACATCATGCTTTATCTCTTCATTTCTGCTATCTGTCTAGTACCGCGCCCCCATTCATCTTTGTACAAACCCAGCCCTACTCTACCTTTGTCTCCATCAACTGGCTTCTATCTTTCTTCTGATTCATTGTGCTGCCCGAAACCAAATAAAAAAGCATCCTGATAAAAGAGCTTTTACATTAAATTCTGTCAATATTGGTTTGTGTGCCTCCACAATCCACAAAGCATCAGTTTATGTGACTCTTACGAGAGTTTCTGTAGTATTTATCTCCCAAGTGAGCTTCAACAAACCGTGCTTAATCTTATCATTTCCACTATCGACCTCCTTCCCTCTCTTCCTTCCACTTCTATATTCTGGTCACACTTCTAAGCGTCTATGCTGGCATGCCACGTTCAATGAGGACTGCGTGTATGTTTGATGGTAATGATGTGTTATTAGGGACAGTGTGACTGCAGTCAGAGGACTAAGCAAGGTGAATGAGCTCTTTGCTACAGACTGGTCCCATAAAGATGCCTAAGATCCACCGCTAAGTGGCTCTGAACATGCATGCACTTGAGACACTGCTTTCAATCAAAAGCCAGCCTTGTTCTGATTGGATACATTTGGATGAACACGTAATGCCAGACCTTGCAATGAAAACAGTTTAATAATCAAAATCCAGCTGAAATCACAATTAGTCATCCCTTCACTGTTTTGGTTCAGTCTCACTGCTTTCATCAGTGCTGCTTCCATACCCAGCAGGCCGCTGGTTCTCAGTGAAAAAGCTTTAATACCCCCGCTGTATACAACCAGCATAGCATAAAACAACACATAAAAAAGGAAGAACAAAAAGTTAGGGACTACCTGGAGAAGAAAGTGGCGCACTGAGCAGCTAAAAGAGCCATATATTTCACCTAAGAGTTGGTGGAGCCCAAAATAGAGCTAATATAAAGTCAACAGTGGGCTTCTAGGGAGGCACTGATCCAATACTGATATGGGATATCAGGATAGTATGGAGAGGAAAATGTTCGCATTGTATTTTTCTGAAAATCATGAATACGTAACATTTGGATATTTCATACATATATCAACGTTTCTAAAGTGATGCCGTATTTAAGCTTACATTTGTTGCTGGGAGGTGAAGGGGATGGTGGATGGTGTGTCACCTAGGCAAGATGCCTTCAGAGCTGCCGACCACTGTTCAAAACACCCTTCAGAGCATTTCCACATATGTTTGTGGCACTGAACCTGGGGGTTTTTCAACGAGACATCGCTGCGTTTTCCAGGAGCTTTTGTGCCACCCAGCATGGGTGTTTTAGGCCTAACGTGATCTTTTCCTAATGGTAACCAAGTGATTTTTATGCCTAAAACAAACTACACCTTCACCACAGCACTGCTGGGAAAACAAAGTTTCATTGTATTCGCTACCAACACTTACCGACTGATACCCAAAGCCCAGGCATCAGTATCGGGGCTTAAAAGCTGGATTTATGCTTTGCTGGAGCTTACATTTGCCAGGTGGGCCAAAACATGACTCCAAAAGAGTGAAGATGAATTTTAATCTTTAAAGCTGCAACAATCAATAATTATATATGAGCAATGTGTCAAACTGAACTAGGGCTGAAACTAACAATTATTTTCACTGACGATAAATTGGTCTTTTCTTTTCTCAATTAATTGATTAGATGGTCTATAAAATGTCAGAAAATGTTGACAAATGTCAGTGTCAAATTTTTGCTTTTGTCCACACAACCTTAAGATATTCAATTTACTGTCACAGAGGACTAAAGAAACCAGAAAATATTCACATTTAAGAAGCTGGAATCAGAGAATTTTGACTTTTATTTTTTCCTTGAAGAAATACTCAAACTGATTAATCCATTATCACCTTATCCAGGGATTAATTTAGGAATTGACAACTAATCGATTTATTGTTGCAGCTCTTGTAAAAGGCCACAATTGAGTTTTTTCGTCCAACTACACTTACCCAACAAGTCCAGAGAACGTTTTAGCTCTTTAAGCTCATCGTTTTGTTTTTATGTTCCACAGTTTTACTGTTATTTCAGTCTCACCTTGTTCAGAGTGGTTTTCAACAATAAAGTGAAGCTGTTTTCAGCCCCCCCAAAAAAGGGGGTCTAATAAAGCCACCATACGCTATACGTCCAGCATCTAACACAAACAATGTTACTAACTAGCTGGTGAACATATTAGAGCTGTTAGCAGGTGGTGCTATGGGAGGTGATGATGAGACAGTGGAGTCTGCCCAGGCTGGAGTCATATACCACCGCCAAGATAATGCCATGATGTTGCTCTTGGGAAATGACTACAGAGCCCCTCAACAAGCTGATGACCCAGAGGCAGAGGTGGACAGTTTTATGACAGAGCCTATTATAGTTTGGTGACGTTAGCCATGTGATGCTAACACTTAGCCCTGTCACTGAGCGTGTAAGGGGCGGGCGGACTCTAAACCTCGCTGGCATGGAGCAAGAGAGAGGGAGCAACTGCGGGGCAAGGAGGCGCTGAGCAAAACAATACACTCTCGTCATGCTCAGCTGTATTCTTAATTAGCATCCCTACTTCAAATGAGTGATAATGCTGCTCTGTGTCTGCTTTATGTGTAAACAGACAAACAAGTTCGTCCTATTTCTTTAATTATTTTACTTTTAAGGAGACAGTATATGTTATTAATGTCTTTACAGCTTGCTGTGTTGTCTCAAGGAGGCCAAAAAATCTATCAGTGTAATAAAGTTAATTGTTTTTTATTGAAAGAGGGGAAAAATATGTGAAATGCTCCTTTACGTCTCTGCTACAGCTGACTAGATCATCAGAGGTCTTGCCAGAAAACTGCCATTAGCAGGCACTTTCCCCTGTTCAGCGAGCCAAAGTGCAAAGACAACAGACATTAGCAAAACAGCTAATGTGGGTTGTGGCTCTTTGTGCTGTGATGCAGATTCTGCATTTAGACTGTCGTTTCAGATGGTGCATAAGTAGACACACAATAAAATCTCTCTATTTGAGTCCACTTTCTTTGGTCCACTGCTACTGCTCCCACCCTCCCCCTCTCTCTCTCACATATACATGCATGTACAGTCATTCAGAATGGGCATGATTAGTCTGATCCAGTGTCCTTCATATTAAACGCTGTCTCCATAACAACCATTCCGCCCCTTTGCTATCTGTCCATCAATCCAGCAGCACTTGTCCTCTACTGGCTGGTTAAGGTGAACAGCCACACCCACTCTAATGACCCCCATTAGTGGTAAATGGTAATGGTAGATTAGAATGGTCCATGTTTATGTGTGTGTCGTACATTCCTGCAGTACATGATGCCTTCTCGCTGCCGTGCGCTGATACGGATCAGACTTGAGGTCAAATTCATTTGCAAACCAATAAATTCCACAGATGAACTTGAACTGGCCCTGAAATAAAACAGAAAGGTTTAATGCGCTGACTTGTTTCAGTTTGAATCTCCCGTTTAACTTGATTTCCCATATCGAGTGGCGCTGAAATGAATTTGACCCAAACCTCTCCTTGAAGAATCCACAGCCAACGATAAAACGGAGCGCTGCAAATACCAATATAATCCCTGTAGCCTGCGCTTCAACTGCATTAATATCAATTTGTGGTATCCACAGAGTTTTCCCAAGGTCAGAAAGCACTAACTGTCCTCCTGTTTAATCAGAAACTAAAAAAGAAGTGAAAATCTCCACTCAGCAACTTTAACACAGAGAGAAGCCCAGTCACAAAAGGGACTTTGAAGTCACCATAATGTTTGTAGGGCTGTTTCATCTCCAGCTCTTTTCAATATTAAATGTGTCCAAAGGCATTTCAGAGGAGATGACTGAGCTATTGAGAAACATTTTAAGACAAGAGGAGTGAGACCAGGAGAGCAGAGAATCCCCAAGTCTCTCAGAAGCACTGCCAAAAACTGTTAGCGACTACAAAGTAGGTGCAAATGAGAACATAATACGTTTGTGTGCTGATGTGACTGCATGTATGCGTGTGAATGTGAGAGGAAGGGGGTGTAAATGATGGGAAGGTTCACCTGGGGACTTTACTATGGAGAGATTACATTACATTTTAAAGTAAAAATAAATACTGCTTATGTGAGCAGTTGCATGGACACTAACACAGCTGCTGCAGTGCAACTCATTCCTAAATATACAGCAAAAGAAAATAAAAATGTACTTTTTCCACACAATATTGATAAGACAGTCATTATTTGGACAAAATTATCTCTAATAATCAATTTATATCAGATTTTTGTACAGACTGAATTCCTTCACTGACAGTAAAAATACTTCTTTAAATTATCAAGAGTTAAAAAACAGCTTGTTTCCATTAGCAAGCAAACATCAATAGCTTTGATAAACCCTTTGTATGCTGCCTGCTCCGCACCAAAGTTGGTGACTAGCTTGTGAACAGAATGAAGCATGTTGCAACTTAAAAGGCAGCTATGTCCCATGGGCACAAGGTAGAGTGATTATTAGACTGACATTCACCAGGTGGCGAGGAACATGACTGCTAATGAGATAGCTCCATGTCTGCTACATGTGGAAAGTGGCAGCCATTTGAGAACATGTTAGCCATAACAACTTAAAGTAATAATCTCCAAGATCTTTATTTAAATGTCTCTTAAGTCACTATCTATGACTGAATGAGGTAACACAGTGGTTACTGAGCCTCTGATGAAAGCCCTTTCACTTGCAGTACTACAAACTGGGTGTCTGTGGCGACATTCTCAGGAAGAATCACAAGACAAGCACAATTAGCGATGCATTTTGCATCACCCAGCAGAATTTGGCGGAGGTAGCTCAACTAACTGACTCATCAACTCGCTATGTGTGAAGCGGCATACTGTTTTTTTTCCCAGTCTCTCCTAGAATTATGGCTGACATTACACAGGCAACATTATTCTGATCTCTTGGACATGAGATCCAAAAACGCAACTGCTTGACCCTTCATTAAGTCCCGCCCTCAAACACAGACTGGTCAATCGTAGCATAGCAGCAGCCACCTCCGACCAGGGTCCAACAACTTTGCAGCTGTGCTTTGTAGACTTCTGTACAATCATTTAAGATTTTCTTCATTTTCAGGCTGGCATTGTGGATTTCAAGTTAATCATGGCTTACCGTTGTGCCTGGGGGACATGTAATTATGATACTGGTTACCCGGAGAGGTTGGTAGGAGATACCAGTGAAGTGTAATACACCAAAAGTATGTTAGCATGTCTATGCTATGCTAGTTACTGAAGGTACACTGGCTGTATACACATGCTACTTTTGTTGTGTGTGGAAAAAAGACCTACCCTGCTTTATAGAAAGAGTGTTTCTCTCATAGTAATTTTTGCTCCTTAAAATAACTCTTCTGTGGATCACCCGGTGATATGGTGGTTCACTTTTACGCTGTGATCTGTAGGCTGTAGCTTCTATCGTGGGTATGTCCTTCAAACGCATATTGTAGACCCTTCTGTCTGCTTCTCTCTGGAAACCCTTTTTCGTTTTTCCAAAAATTAGTAAGGACAGTATGGGCTCTATGCCAACTCTGACAGCTTGACAGACCATCACAAAGGGGCGGGGCTTAGCGAAGAGTCAATTACAGCTTACTGCCATTGGTGCCACCAAAAAGAAGGAAACTGAGGCTCCCACAATTGTGACTTTGACTTTTTGATTTAGTTAAGTTTTTGGGTGTAGAAAAAAGAATTAAGTGAGACTGAAATTATTTTGGTCAAATGGGTAAAGTCTAAAGGGTTACGTCGGCGAGACGGCAAATACTGCAACCAAATAACCTTATACTCTTGATATAGGGATAGATGTAAAATATATTTATGTAAAAACACAGCACAGATTATGGGTAAGTCATGTCTGTCCTTTACAACCTGAGGAATCTGTACAAAAAGTATAACTAATACTTGTGCTGCAGGCATGACCCTAAACTCTGCAGGAAATGCATAGTGATAAAGACAATGCTTCCCTATTTCATTTTTTGAATAAGTGTATTCTAGTTCTCTCTTCAGTGTTATCAGTAACCAGTTCATTCCACATGCTGTAAATATCACCACTCCTTTAGGCATTCACTTCATGTATTATTTACTTTGTTTATGTTTTTGCTCTAGCAACATCCTTTTCAATTAACACATGTCAGTACAGCTTCTTTGAGATGAACTGACATAAGGAAAAAAGACGGAGAAAGGATGGAGGAAAGGGTACTGACGAGAAGCAGTCAAGGACTGGTTAATATGGAAAAATGAAGCACTAGCCACTGCAGGGATCCTCTCCCACACACATGCTACACACAATAGATGGCAACTGTCCATCTGCCCTGAAGCCAATTAACCAGTACGAAATACTTGATGATGCTTGTAACTTGTGGCCAGAAACACACAGAAACACAGTGACCACGTGAGGGAGAAACACACGGAGAAAGAATAAGAGAGATTCAGTGATTTCCTCCTGTTGCCAGGGTAACCAAATGAAAGAGATGCAGGTCACACTGAGTGGAGGACCATAATGCACACACACACATAAAGACATATACAAATGCCTGCGTATGTTGTTAGCTGACCTCATGTCATAAAAGGACATGTAACTGATGACGTCAAAGATGTGTAACTGTAAAAAAAAATAAAGAAGGAGCAGCCTTATCTTAAAGGAAACACATTCCTCTCTACTGGTTGGTAAAATATTAGTACTTTGCTTTTAAAACCCTTTAGATAAACTCTTAAAAAATTTCTCTTTGGCACTGAAAAGTTGCCATTTTCCCCAACAGCGACAATCTGCAGCTCCAGATAAAGTCCTCCAGTCAGCATCCCTCTGCTACGTCTGCTCTCTCTGCCTGTGCTGCAGTTCCTCTCAAACTGACTTCATCGCTTCTCTTTACCTTCCTTCTTTGTGCTCAATACCTACTTCATCATTCAGTCACCCTCCCTCCCTTTGGCTATAACTAACACACACACACACACACACACACACAGCTATGCCAACATCAAAAGAGTTTCTGAATGCGAAATGACACGGTGAGTTTCTCCTGCTACGTCACTATAGATGAAGGGACCATGAGATAAAACAAGAGGATCAGGTTGCATCCCGAGCCACAGGCTACAGGTGGTTGTGTTTCTTTGCACGTCCATGTAGGAATAATGCTACCATGACACAAGCATGGTCTCCGACATGCATCTTTAGTGTAGCATGTATGTCTGCAGCAGGATGCTGGCGTAGGATTTCTGCGCGTAGGAGGACCTCACATGGCATCAGTGGAGAGAGGCAGAGATGATGGGGAAGGAAGAATGAGAGAGAGGGTGATACAAAGAGGAGGAAATCCAGTAAATGAGAGGGATCAGAGTGAGGGAGAAAAAACACTAGTTACGGTAATCACTGCAAAGAAAATGATGAGTGATGATGAGCTACACCTAGGGGAGCAGAGGGAGCTTAGAGGGAGGTGGTACAAACAGAGAGAGGGGATTACATTTAAACACAAGTAGGAGCAAACACAGCCAAAGAAAAAACAAAAAATGAACAAGGAGGAAAGAGGAATGTGTGAACACATCCCATCTTAAACTCCCAGCATCAAGATCTCACCTGCTTCCCCTTTTCCCCCCAAAACACTCACCATAAACTGGACGTTGTCAAATCCATTGGCCAGCAGGTGGTTCTCATACTGGACTAGGCCGATGGAGTCAAGCCACTGGCCCACGGACTGCAGCGGGCAGCGGGGACCTATGAGGGGGTGGAGGGGCAAACGCTTCAGTAAGGAGTAGCCGTCCACGCGGTAGCAGCGGCAATCCGGCTGAGACAGCTGGCACTGCCACATCATGTTATGGCGGGCAAAGTGGCTGTCGAAGGAGCCCGCCATGCTTTTGAGGAGTCTTTTGGCAAGGCAGCAGAAGGAGGAGAGCACAGGGGGAGGCAGGTAGAGGGAGGGAAAAGGTGAAGAAAGGAGGAGGAAAAGGAGGAAGGGGGAGGCTAGGCTAAAGGCATGGTGAGGATGGAGGGGGTCAGCATGCACGGGTGCAAGCGGGTAAAGGGTAGGTCCAGATGTTGCTCTCTCTGAATCCAGCCAGAGGGAGGATCAGCGGGGGGTGAAGGCTGAAGTTGTATCCAGAAAACAGCTACCGTCCTGGGGTTAAATCCTGCCAGAGATGGGTGTTGGATAAGACTGGAGGTATAGATCCTGCAAGCAAAAGCGACTGTGTGTGTTTGTCGCGCACAGAACAGCAGCCGCTTTCTTTTTCAGCTGTTGCGCTTGCTTGGCTGCTCCCTTGAGCGTGTGTGTGCGTATGTGTGTGTATGTGAGTGTGTGTGTAAGAGAGAGAGAGGGAAAGAGCGAGAGCTGCCTGCGCTGTAGATTTCTCTTTATCAAGTACTCCCACTCTCATCTGTATGCTTCTGCAGCCTCCTCTCTCTCTCTCCTCTCTCCGAGCGCTGCTTTCCTCCCTCATTCCCTCTCTCTCTCCCTCTCTCTCCTTCCTCTGTCTACCTCCTGTCTCTATCTTCTCTCACGGCGTCGATCGTCACCCTGCTCTCTCTGCTGCTCTCCATATATCTGGCTCGCTCTGCTGATAATAGCCATCACAACAGCTCCAGCTTCTTTGTCTGCAAGAAGCTGAGCTCCCTCCCACTCACACACACACACACACCATGCTGAGTGTATGTATGCAGCCGCATCTATATGTGCGTGTGCGTGTGTGTGTGTGTGTGTGTGGGGTGCACTGGGGCTTGGTGTAGGTATGTGTGTGTTGGTGGGGGGCTGGTTTGGCACAAACAGGATTTCTCCCTGTGGTAACCATGGTTAGCAGCGGCTTTGCATTCATAGATGAAAAGAGAGAGGAAGAGAGGAGAGGGGATCAGGAGGTGGAGGATGGGGGAGTTAACACAGGGAGAGGGGGATGAACGCAGTAAATAGAGATGAGTAGTGGAGAATTCAAGGTACGCAGGTGAAAAAAAAACACTGGCAAAAAACAGGGATTTGAGGCGCACAGGAAAGTCCCAAATCAAATTCATCCGTGCACACACACTCATTATTTTTGTAGTTTTAACCATCATTCTTATTGGTTATAATAATAAGTAGAGCAGGGAGACAATTATCATTCATCATTTCTTTGTGGCTCCACCTCTCAGTTATTAGTCAATGACCTCAACAAGACCCGTTCGCAGGCTTCCTGACAACCAGTGAGCATAAATGATGTTCAGCTACACTACCCGTTTCATCTCTTTAACGTCACTGCCATCCACATCCCACAGCCACCCATGTGTCAACTGTCCCTGGGGACAGAGGTGTTTACAAACCTTTCTGGCTTGTGAACGCTTAAAATGAAGCAATTTCTATCAGCAACAGTTGCATATGTCTATGGATCAGTAACGACTTAACCAAAAAGTAAAATCAATTTTAAAATTCAGAGCTTCTTAAATGCATCCTCCTCCTGCAACTCTCATCTCTCTGTCCATGAGACAACCACAGGCATATGCACCACTTCATACAGTCACCCAGTGTTTCCCATACACTGATTTATTTAATCTCCTTTTAGAGCTCTCTCTCTCTCTGTTCATCAGACCAAAAATTAAACAAGATTTAGCAAGCTTAAATTAGCTACCCCACAGTCAGTCTTGCTGCTCTCCGCCACTGTGGGCTGCTTCCCTAACAGGAGAGCTGGTGGCACCTTGGAGACAGACCCTGGCTGTCGTGACTTGAATTCATTCAGCACAAACTCCCCCAGCACCCAGAGTCATAGTGGGCTGGTGGCTGGCAGCAGCAGCAGGCTCACCTGTGTAATGGCAGCAACCGAAAGTTTGCTGATCCAGCAGGGAATCAGAGCTGTCTGGAACACCCAGAGCAGGGATTTGAGCTGACTGGGGTCTGTCACTAGAGCTGCTGCCAGCTCTCCCTCTAGGTGGTCTGTAGCAGCAGGGAGTGATGCAGAGGACACACTGCGATTTGAGGCTCTAGCTAATTTTGGCTACATAAATGTGAACTTGAAGCCACAGCCGTGAGCCTTTGGCCCCAGTTAGCAGAACATTTAACAAGTCGTCTTCCTTTATTGGGTTGCTTTGCAGTGTAGCTAATTGTTGCCAATGCTGGAATAGCAGCTTTATCTACAGGATCCTCTGCCATTGAATCAGGCTTTCACTGAAGGGACATGTACGCTCATTTGCATTTTTTATAACAGCCAACACGAACACCATCTCTCTGAAATTACCTGTGATTGGTCAAAGTCTACCGTCACAGGCTGGATTTCCTAAAGCATAAAAACAGAGCCAAGAGGAGGTTCAGACTTCTGTTTTTCTCAGGCCAGATAAAATTACAATATTAGTTTATTATTGCCCAATGGCGCCCAAATTAAACTGCCTACCTCAACTTCACATAAAATTTTATGTAGCGAATGCTTTTCTTCTGCAGTGCTCTATCCCAGGATTTACTGCGTGACCTCTGGGGGGGTCTCAAACTCCAGGTTGGGAACCACTGCCCTTGAGGGAACTCCAGTTTGGTGCTAACTACTCCCACTTTTGGCTATCATAATCTGATTGCTTCTGTTTCTTGCCCTGTCAGGATTCCTTGTAAAACACTGCAGTGTTTCAATATCTCAGCACTTGGTGAGCACACTGTTATCATAAGCAATAGTAATGACGGCCAAACTACTACAATAAGACCTGAGCTGTAATAAACCTGAATTTTCCACTGAGTCAGATTTATTCAAACATTCCCACAAACACGCTTGTGTGTACTTTACCTGAGGTGTCCTCCTTAATGTCCAGTCCGCTGCCTATTCCTGCCCCAATGGAGCTCATAATCTTGTCGATCTGAACAAATGGAAGAGAAGGAGATAGAACCAGAGTGAGAGATGTACAGCATGTTCAAGGGAAAGTCATTTCCCAGTAATAAGGCTAACCCCTATTTCTGGATTCAAGTGTCACATAACATGATCATTACGGCAGCCAGCTCGCTGAATGTCAGTCATCCCCCCTGTGAATTAAGAAAGCATGGAGGAGCAGAGGGAAGAAAGATGTGTTAGCAGGAATCTTAAAGACAGAGCAGAGATGAAGAAAGAGTTAGGCTGACTGGAGGGAGCTACAGTGGCTTCATTAGTGTCTGACTCCCAGCTGTCGACCGGACATCCCTGACCCTGGGCCTGCTGCTAACCATTGAACTATGCGACCCACACATCCGTCCACCTGTCAGGATCGCTGGCTCACCACAGGTCAGAGAAAACTGGCCTTGTTGCGACTGGTCTGAGACCAGTGTTTAAAGGGGCCAGACCTGACAGATGTAAACAGCGTTTACAAGCTGGCGGAGCATGACAGTGGCCTTATCTTAATAGCTGGATAAACAGGTAGCAATTTCTGCATATGTCACTGCACACAAAGAAGTAATTCACACATACTTGGTATATAGAACCTGGAGGCTAAACTGTCACTGAATACAAGATGATATTTCAAAGCTGTGCTGCATCAAAAATGGATTAAATGACTATTTGTGAAGAGGTCATTTGTAGTACCAAACTCACAGAGAATAATCACTCAACTCTGCTTTATTATGGCTGCTTCAAGCAACAGCTACAGCTTATTCTAGTTGTTTTCTTCACCACTGTACAAAAAGAGTAATTCATGAGGTTTGGGAATACAGCCAACAATAACGTAAGATGATCAGAGGGCCATTTTGTTTGAACCATTTTATTTGGAGGTTAAACTGAAAGTGAACTCACTGGAAATGTTGTTAATAATCCCTCATTGCACAAGAAAAGTGTGTGCACATGTCTGGGAAGTCTGTCTGTAAATTGTAATGGTATACAGTATTCAGCCACAGCATTAAAATCACTGACAGATGAAGTTGAAAACATTGATCTTCTTGCTACAGTGCAATGTTGTGCTGGCAAATCTTGGGTCCTGGCATTCATGTGGATGGCACTTGACACGCACCACCCACCCAAACACTGTTACAGATCATGACACCCCGTCATGGCAACGGCACTCTTCAGTGGCAGAGATTCCCCAGCAGGACAATACGCCAATGCGACATCACAAAGAATTGCTCAGGAATGCACTAAGGAACGTGACAAAGAGCTCAAGGTCTCCAAATTCACCAAATTCCAATCCAATCGAGCATCTGTGGGATGCTCAGATGGGAGCCAAGCCCAATCCAAGGACTGGACGTGGCTCTGACCAGTTGAGGTATGTACACAGGACCTCTGTAGGGTCTCCTGTGGTGTCTGTTGCCAGGACGTTGGCGTCAGATACTTTGAGTCCTGTGGGTTTTGAGGTGAGGTGCCGACAAGTGCCATGAATGCATCATTGGATCGAGATCTGGGGAATCTAGAGGCCAGGTTGATGCCTTGGACTCTCTGTCACATTCTTCAGGCCCAAGGTTTCCCAACTGAACACTGCATTGTTATGAGATGATCAATGGTATTCACTTCAACTGTCAGTGGCTTAAATATTGTGGCTGATCAGTGTATATGTAGTATGTATATACCAAACATTTATGTTGGTTTACAACAGACAGTTTAGGTAATAGTTTTAATGTGCATTTTCTCTTCCAGATAAGTTTGGCCAACCTGAAGGTTTGTTTATCAGACTGCTCATGTTCTTCAACCTTTTTCACTTTTTTATAGCAACTTTAATAGTAAAGATTAACAACTTCAATCATAAGACCCAAGTTGTTATATACTGGAATTAGCCTGTAGCGCAGGGCACAGCAACATTTAATATCAAAAGAACCAAAAAACAAACATAAAATATCTGCCTGGGGCCGCAATACATATTTGAGCCTTGTAACAAAGGTAACACAGCCTTTTAAGTCATCATTGCTATAGGTCTAAATGAGCATTTAATACTATGTTTTATGACAAGCTGGCTACTCTGCAGTGGGCTATTTATGATTATTTGGCACTTTAACTTGGCAGCATTGGCAGGAAACCAGAACCAATCTGTCCACACACTATTATATTCTCCATTTTCCTCTTAGACTTTTCCTTTTTTGGATTTGGAATCCAACACTAGCCTAGCTTGGGAGACTTAAGACTATCCACCACTATTAAGGCTCGCAAAACTTAAAGGAAAAGGCACCAGGCTGTAGATGTATGATGCAGAATTCACTTGACAAAATGTCAAAACCTTTTTGTATTTAGTGTATACTAATCAATTGGGGCCTACAATAATAATAAATGAAAATGAAAATGTTAAAATTATCATTATTCTTTTCCATATCATTTTTGTAAAAGTCACAGGGAGCCACTGAGATGCTAAAGCGCATCATGTGGCTTCAGAGCTGTGGCAGGTTGCCTACCCTGCTTCAGCAGATCAACCATTGCTGTTTAAACACATTGTACCAACACTTTGCTCCAGGGTGTTAATTACCATCGAAATAACCACAAACAATCCAACATCAGCAGTTTTCAAGGTAAAACCAGATTAAGGCACACATTTGTAACATACAGAAACGTCTTTATTTATGCCTGTAGCACTAATGAGAGCGGATATCTTCAGATCATTGACTGTAGTGGGACATCCCTTGTGACTCGTCTCTTGCTAATAAAGCAACTCTGTCCTAAGCATGTGCTGCAAATGGAGCAACTTTGTTATTTTTTGCCTGTGATATCCCCATAAATCACTCCATAAATTTCCCTTAAGCCATCTTATCTCATCCTCCCTGTAGCATGCAATTAAACAGGAAAGGTCACCTTAATTGCAGAGAATTATGGGGAATTCCATATGGTAATTCATCACCATCAGCAAGTTGTGAGTTGTGCTGGTGAACTAATGAACATGTACATGCAAATGTGAACAGGCACGCACAAATGTACGTTCATTCACATGCATAAGCAAAATTTCAAAAACAGAAAGACTGATTAAGTCATTCTTATAATTAGAAAACACAGTGGCACACGATTTCTATTGTTGGCGGCGTAAGCATGCAAAGACATCAGTTTACAAAAGTGTGTGTTGTCTGTGGTGTGAATTATGACCAGTGAGCGGAGGCTAATGTGTCTGTGACCCAGCATGTTTATAAAGAGGCAAGATCCAACAGTGGCGTCTAGTCAATGTATCACATCTGTGTCAGAGACCCTTTAATACCGAAGAAGCCCGAGGCACAAACACACTGAGACCAAGCACACGGCGCCCTCGATCTCTGCTCTCTATACGAGAAACTGCTTCCTCTCTTCTATCTGCTCTTCCCTGCAGCTTCAGTGCTGGCTACAGAGGAAAATCAATGTGGGAGCATGTTTAAATTAGCACCAGAGCTCGTTCTGCACTGTAGTAGCCGAGCGAGTTTCAAAGGGAGGAAAAACTGAAGAAGCTCCCTGCTGTAGGTGCAGAGGTTTCGACTGCCCCCTGCAGAGCTGCTTCAACTGGGAAAGCACCACATTTACTACAGTAAAAAGTACTGAATGATGAAAAGATGGTTGACCACTTTCCTCTCCATCTCAATCAATCCTATCTAATAAACAGCTTCACATGTCCGAAAACACTCCTCTTACCTCTTCCCACTCAGCAGTGAAGGAAGGCGTTCTCTCCAGTCTCCCCCCTGGGCTGGCACCCTCTCCTGGGCTGGGACTTCCAGGCCCCTGGCCACGAGATCCAGACCCCCAGCCGTGCTCCTCCTGGACAAGGCAAAAACCAACCATTTGTTTTCCAAGCATATCCCAACTACACTGAGATGCAAAGGTTGCCAAATATTTTAACCTTACAGCAAAACTATGGACAACTGATCACTAAAACTGTTGAGAGAGTAACCGAGTCCTTTCAGCACTCATCAAAGTTTCATCTATAATGAGGCATTTTTCATCAAACAGACTATGTATTTAGCTTATGATTTATTTACAATGAATTAAAGTAGAAGTCTCATGAAATGTGCCGCACAGCAGGGAGCGCAGTGGCCCAGATTAGTGAGTTATCTAATTGGTTGCACTGGTTTCTGCTCTGTGTCTGAAGTCACTGCATGATACAGCAAGATGCAAACTATCTTCACAGATAATTTATTCATCTGAATATTTACAATAAATACATTTGCTCTCATTGCTGACGGAGATCTTGGTGCCAACCTGAAACTTTTTTATAACTTTTAATAAAAGAGATTTTTATGTCAGCCCTGCCCTCTTATATAAATGTCTCAGAAGAGTCAAACATCAGAAAAAAAAACATTTTAGCTCGCCTTAATGTTGCAACATAAATGCAGGGCTCTCTGTTATATATCATGCTCTCATTAACACTTTGATTGCATATAGAAGGTGTCATTTTACAAAACGATTCATGTCTTACCTGTATGGGAGACACAGCTACCAGGTTGGAATCAGACTTGGACAGAGACTTGGACAGCTGCAGGTCCAACACACTACGGGGCATGGACCTCATCCTCCCCAGGGTGCAAGCCCTCTCTTCGTAGCCTGCACCTGATAAACTGCCCTTGGGCACACCTCCTGTCTGTGTCCCCCGTAACTCTGGAACTTCCCCGTTTTGACCAGATAAGCAGGACGGTGGGTGGCCCAGCGTAGACCAGCCACAAGGTGGATCCGCCTGCTCGTATATCGCGGGTCGGGCCTGGTCCTGGTTGACCCTTGTGTGGAAGATAGTCCGGTACACAACCTGTGGCTTCTTGGGGTCGTTGGCAGTCTTCTGAGGTGATGACCCGCTCCCTGTCCTGGAGAAGATTTGAGTGGGTCCTCCTCCGATCACGATGCTGAACTCCGGGGTCTGTAGCAGGCTGCTCTGGACATCCGTAGAGGCATATTTTCGGGGTTTGGGGTTGTAAAGATGGTAAGGTGTATCGGGAGTTTCACAAGCCGGGGAAGAGCCATGAAGGAGGCCTGCAAACTCCTCTGGGACGTGGCTCTTCCTGCGCTCCTCCAACAGAGCGTTGGATGTGGAGGAAGAGCAGAGAGGAGGAGGAGCTGGGTCTCGCTGGTACGGTCCGTCGTCTGCATGGAGGATATACACACAAAAACACTGAATGATTAGGATTCAATCACAGAGACGACACACTAATAAATTTACCCTACGAGAAAAACAAGACAGAGGTCACACAAACATAGCACACAATAATATTCAAAAGTTTAGAGCAAAATGCTTCGTACACAACAGAACAGAGGGAGAGGAAAGCAATGCGGCCAAGAAATAAATAAATACTGCAAAACAACCAAAGCTGCATATAAGAAGATAAGAACGAGGTAATACATCTTCTGCTTCCCTGTTGTAAAGCTGTTTGTTCCTCCAAGGAAAAAAAGAAGAACTCCTGACTTGGATTTTACACCTCTGCTCCTTCACTGTCTGGGTGCAAAACTGTGTGTTTGGGTGTCTGAACTTGTGCATGTATGCATGAACTCATCTGGGCAGACGTTCTTACACCACTGACTGGTTTTATTTTTTTGGAGGGGATGCTTTCAGAGGCATGCTCACTGTCTGTGTGCAGTGGGGTGAAAGAGAAGCCGCTGAAAGCTTCTTTTGATTCTCTGTGCATAAGTGTTTGTGCGATTGTAGATGCACGTCTGCGTGTGTGTCTCCATGTGTCTGCTTGACTACTCGCCTGTCAGTTTGCGTATGCTTATGTTCACATCTGCAAACTAGTTACACCTGAGGTCACACTGATTGTCCCGCATGTTTAAAAGATGTACTCCTCCTGATACAAGATGGAAAGTAAGAGGTGCATTATTTATTCTTATTCCAAAACGATTATTTATTACACTTTGCCAGAGCGGTGCCACCTTGCTCAAACTCATAAGGATAAATCTTCAACTTAATACAAGAGTGTAGCACAGGAATAACATTATGTTCCAGTGAGATTCAGGTTGTAACTCAGCTCCTTGGGGGAACAGCCCTGCTCTTATTTATTTACAGTTTCCATAATAAAGTTCCCAACACACTGACTGAAATTAACCGCCAAATTCATCAACTTACAATGATTAGTAGAGGTGTAAACTAAGTATGAGAGGCAAAAAATCAGGCCATTAAATGGCTGTTATTAGTGTGTGGAGGTGGGTGTGGTTTGTAGTCAGTTGCAGGGGAGAGGTGTGGGTTTGCTGGCTTGCTCTGATTACATCTCTCTCTTTTTAATGCAGTAGTGTGCTGGCTCTTGAGAACTGTTGCCCAGAAGAAGGAGATGGTCACTGCCTGTGTTTTGGTTCATAACTGAATGGACTGTGACATGTGCTGGAGGAGCTGGGCAGCCACAGGCACATATTGAAGATGGATTTTGTTGTTGTTAACTGGGCAGTAGTTAATAAAGTACTGCATGTAAATGGAGTGCTGAATCTGTGAGTCTGTGCTGGGGGAACTCACAGAGGTAGCAAGACTGCTACACAGTGGTTATAAGCATCATAGATATGGGTTAGAAGGGGCCTGTCACACCTTTTATTAGGTTCAAAAGGCCAATATCAGGCCATGAAATGGCCATTTACAATTATGGTTAGGCTGTGACCTCTCATGGCCATACTTATTTCGATGGGAACAAAGGCTGAAGTTTGGTGATGTAGTATAAAGAGCAGGATAGTCCATGTTGGGCGAGAGAGATGGGTGGTGGTGGTGGTGGTGGTGGTGGTGGTGGTGGTGGTAGATGGATCAAACAAACACATAATTTTAACACAGGAGGGCGGGGTTCAAGTCACACAGTAGACTGGGATTTGTGTCTTGTCTGAAACCAAAGCTCACCGGGAAGAATCCTGATATCTTTTCCCAAACTTAACCATAAGGTTTTTGAGCTTAAACCTAACAAAGATGAAAGTGAAACCTAACAAAACGGTGACTACTTCACAATGTTGAAATTGTTTAAGACCATTCAATGGGCTGTTAAGTCTTAAACCTAACAGTAGGTGTGGCGCTGCCCTTTTAACCCTGGGGGAGTCTCCTGCCTTAGACTCTCCATGTAGGCCCCAGAACAGAGCCATACTGCCAAATATAACACCGCAAATGGAAATTAAGTTTTCTTCAACCTAAGTGTTCCTGACTGAACTAAAGATATTTCTCCTGTGAGCCGGTGGACACAAAACACAGAGCTATAAGGAAAGTGGCGATAGACTGACCAAAGTGGAAACAAAGACAACTTTAATTAATGCTAATGTTGCTTCATGTGTGCTAACTGTTTGCTAACAAAGATCAATGTCAGTACACTTGTTGCACTGCCCCAAAGTGGCCAAACGAATAAGAAGAAGAAAATAAATGAATGCAACTTTACCTAAAATCATGTATACTGTTCCCTGCAACCATTGTTTTCCTTTATTTCCACTGTATGTTCTCAATTACCAGAATATTTTCTTTTTTTAATCAAAGTTAGATTATCATTGGATGGTGATGCAGTTCGTAAAAGATTGAAATGGAAAGTCTACACTACATTCATTACCTTGTACAAGGTAACTTTGGGATAACTGATGTAGACTTGGTGTGACTTGAGCAACTTTCAAGAGTCCCTACTCAAGAGTTTTACACTGTTCAGCAATGAATGGAGACAAATTAACAGTGCAATAGCTAAAAAACAGATTCATACATTTCTAAAACTCAACAACACAGCACTAATTTAAAGCACAAACATAATGGTTAGCACCAATTTAAAGTGTGCTGCAGCTGTACCATTTGTGTATAATTGGCTAGAACAGGCAGAACGGCTGGTATGCTCTTTAATGTCACGAATGGTAACCCATCAGCAAATGAAAATGACATCACCCTGATCCGCATAAACACAAACACACCTCTGAAATCTGCAAAAGGCTTCTCACGATCTGATTTTGTTTTCAAGTCATTTGCTGATTAACCTATAATACAAGATAATATTCTGCCTTGTCACATTGCATGCTATTAATAACTGAAAACTGTGTGTGTGTGTGTGTGTGTGTGTGTGTGTGTGTGTGTGTGTGTGTAGCCCAGATCTCCCTCTCTGCTCCCTGTCATTGTGTGTTATGATTGTGTTCCAGGTCATGTAAACAATGGTAAGAATCTCTCTCTCTCTCTCTCACACACACACACACACACACACACACACACACACAAGACCACGCAGTCTCATAATCACATAGTCATTTGAATGAATACAAACAGTGCCTGTCCACAGTCACATAAATGGAGTCTTGTAATCAAAGCTGTCACTTGAATAATTGTACGTACCCCACTGCTCCCCACACACACGCATGCACACACACTGAATTTACAATCCTCATCTGACCACATAGTACTGCTGCCTGCCACCCCCCCCCAACACACACACACACACACACACACACACACACACACACACATACACACAGTCTCTGTTGTCAGCCAGTTTTAGCTAGCACTTCATGACTGTCCTCAGCACATCCAGCCACATTTCCATATGAAACAATTACATAATGTGAGCTGAGACTGAAAAATGAGTGCGTGAAAAAGTCACTTGGCTGCTGTTTCTGAGAAAACCACATGACAGTGACCGACTGGAATCATTCAAGATGATTAAAACAAGTGATGCTCGAGCTCTTCTCATTGTGGGAGAATAAAAGTGGGGGAAAAGTGGAATGATATTAACATCAGTCCTCAAGTGGAGAGCAATTTTATATGATTTGGAATATGAATGTTCCATTTAACTGCACCTCCACTGTACTGGTCTCCTGTGTTATAAAGTACAAAACGCCCATTAACAGTCTTCAGGTAATGACTCATCCTCAAGCTCAGTATAGACCGAAATTGTCATTATTTCCAACACAAGCTGAAACTCTTTACTAATGACTAATCCTCCACATTTTACAGGATAAACAGTAAGTGGCCCAAAGATCAGCATAAATGCACACTGAGTCTTCACTTTGTTTATCCTGCATTGTCTTTGTGGTGATCGGTACAGTTTGACCATCAATCAATAGCACTGACCATTGTCGTTATGTCATTGAATGAGTTATTACATTGACACTGGTAAGATAACGGCTGGTTGATTGTACAAATCTGAAAGACTTACTATAGACCAAATCACAATGCTTATTTACAAGAAATCCCCCGTGTCTCGTATATAAAAATCAAACAGTGCTGAGTAAACGCTGCCTCAACTGTTCAGCTTTTAGCCCACTGAAAGAAGGCCAACCTACAAGAGCAATATCAGTTTAAGTATACGTTATATATAATGTATTGTCACCACTACCCAGCCGTCAGACGGCCCTTTCCAACTGGACCTTGAAGCTGTTTCCTCAAAAGCACCAGGCTGACAGAAACAGTAATTTTACTGGAAAAAATTCCTACTACAGGGGAACTAATAGTAAGTAATGATGTGGGAACCAGCTGTGTAAGTTAACGTGACTTCTGTCTGACTGCTGAGTGTGACCACTTGCTTAGCGTTCGTGTCGATAGATTTTGTTTTCTCAAAGATAATAGCAAAACAACATCTAACAAAAGCACAGTAGAAATGTTGGATGGGTCAGACCACCGTGTTGAACTATTTATCTTACAGCAACAGAAATCTTGAAGTTCGCTAATTTCACGTGTCCATGTCATTGGTCCAACAGCCCACTGGTCCAACGTCCCATTGTTCCGATATGTGATTATACTAGGCTATACTGTATTTGTGTACCATAGAAGATCAGCAAACGCAACAAAAGTAGGCTACTGGTCGAGATACAAGTGCCAGAGAGAAGAGAGTGAAACACCATGACCTCCTGTTATTAACTCTGGGGTCGGGGTTGTGTGGGGAGCTCTCCATGGTGCTGAACGGCTCCCGGCGGGCGTATTTCTGTCTTGACGGTGCGCCGCGACCGGCTCTGGGTCAGCTGGGAAAGGCTTGAGGCGAAGCAGGCTCACGGCTTATGTGTTTGCCACTTTCTTTTTCATTTTAACCCACACCATGATCTTTTCCTAACCCGAACCAAGTGGTTTTTGTGCCTAAACCTGACCAGACCTTAACCACAGGGCATTGTGATGATTTCAGAACAACAGGACTTCGGAACAATGGGTTTAATATGGTCGGAACAATGGGATGTCGGACCAATGGGCTGTCGGACCAATGTGCAGTTCCCAATTTCACACATCAATTGAAATAAATCACCATTTGTCTACCTGGAAGTGACCGTTGTCACGACAAGACGTCACGGTGACTGGCTGCACAATCTTTAAATCTTTAAAAATTTAAAAGCTTTACATTTTTTTTGGGTAAGATTATTTATACAGGGAGCATTGGTAGGTGGGATTAAAACAGCCACTTACAACATTTTCAGTGCACCATGAAGGAGTCAATTAAACACAACATCATATTTTTCATTCACACCGTCTGTTCTCTTTATGTGCTTCTCTTGGTCCTGCCATGCATTTCTTTTGCAATCCTTTATCGCTCTCTCTGTGTGCTTCTCCTCTTTTTTAAAGATGAGAACCATTGGCAACAGGTGAGCCGGTTGGTCGCTATGGCAACAGAGAGCCCCAGCACCGGCATCTCTCCTAGGTTTTTTTTTTTTTTGGGTGGCTGAGTGTCTTCGGCCTTCGGGAGAGCGAGGGAAGAGTGTACGGCTGATAAACACAGCAATCAAATCAGCAGGTGTGTGTGTGAGTGTGTTTGTCTAGACGGAAAAAATTACAGAGGTAGTGCTGATATATCTGCAAGCGCAAAAAGTAAAGGTTTGAGTAAAAGGGCAGGAGAGCTACATGCAAGATTCTTTTTCCCGAAGAAAAAAATGTGTTTCAGGTACAGATAGAGAAGAAAACCTATCAGATGAGCTGATGAGAATACTGACGAGCTGAGAATTTGTGGCTAATTACAGGAAGGGTACTACTTTGGTTCCACTCCGGCAGGAACTCTTATTTCTCTTTTCTCTTCCTGTGAACAATCAACTTCTTCTTTGTTTTGTTTAAACCAACCGGCAACCTCTGGGGCTGAAAAATAAAGCCAACGCTATGGTGCCAACAACTGCAGTTCCTATAATGGCCACTAGAGGCTTCAGAACAGGAGTCAACAAACCAGTGGGTGACCTCACAGAATCTACGTCTGTCTACAGTTTTAACCCTACTTACATACATTACTTATCCATTCCTGAGCCCACAGATCACTGACTGTCCTCTGTACGAGACTGTGGGTGTTTCTGCTAGAGTGTGTGTGTGTGTGCGTCTTACCTGGGCATCCAGAGCAGTATCTCAAACTAAGGAACACTCGTGCTGTATTTACTGTACACATTAAAGGCAACTCATCACCCTGCTTCTGCTGAAGTGCAGCAAACATCTAAGAATCAGATGGTGAAACAGCACAACTGCATTTTTATTGCGAAACTGGCGCGCAAACACACACATAAACACACAAGTTGTGGCATGCAGCAGCTCAGCCCACAAACTGATTGGTATTTGGATAGCTGGTGTTCATCTCAAGACAAACAACCGCAGTAACATATGTGTTTGTTTGTGCAACAACTGAAGACAAGTGTGTCTCGGTATTACTGACGTGTACAGAGTTAATTATTTAATAGTTAAGGATCAATCAGCATCTGCCTTTGTCACCACTATCACTATATGGCGCCCAATTAAGACTGATTTATAAATGTATATTAATGACTGACTGACTGACTGACTGATGCAATGGTGTGTGACATCATCATTTCCTCAAGTTTAAAGCTGTGAAAGGCTAAACCTTCAGTTGTGTACATCCTCCCACCACCCACCTATCAGTGGAGCACAGGCAGAGCAGAAGAAAGTGGGCGGGAGAGAAATAGATGTGAAATTGAGCTTTTATTCAATGTATTTCAACACTATATCTATTTATAGAAAAACATAATTTTAATTCATCTCTCTTGACGGGTCCAGTGGTTTAAGATGTGTACAGGTTTTGTGTCCCAATTCCAGATCTGTGTGATCTTTTGAGTGCTCTGTTGCTGGACACTGCAGTACTGTGACACAAAGCAGTGCTCAAAGGAAATGGATGAGCTGTTCACAGCTGCAAAGCAGCAGATGCATTAATTCCAGATGATGAAACCACTGCAGGAACATCTGAGAATAAATTAGTTATTTAAAAATTTTATTTATTTATTTATTTATTTATTTTTAACCAAACATGAAGCAGAAAAAAAAAGGCTCTGAATGTAACTCTCAGAAAACCTTTGTTATTAATAGCACTGTTGATCGTTATACACATGCAGTCAGCACCCTGCTGCTTGCACTCCATAGGCACGAGTGAGCACCTGGGCATCAGCCAAAACAGTGATGTGACATGCAAGACTAAAGAGAGCTGAAAGGCATCATGTTGATAGAATGCTGGCAAATGAATTGAAATTGTATAGAGAGGTACATTACTATCTGCAATGAGCACCTATATTTCCTTTGGACCACTGGCACCATGATACCAACTAGCTTGCTGTTTGCAGTTTACCTTATCAGGTAATGTTACAAAGCTAACTGCAGATGTATGCACTGTAAAGTAGCTTTACAGTACAAAACCACAATATCACAATGTATTTCACATGTCAGTGTTTTCTCTGGGGTTTCTTTTCAGCAACAGGGCACTGAATTGGAATAATTTACTGTTTATGAGACCACAAACGAGACAAGAATTAGCTAGCTAATGCGCCCCGCAGACCCTCCACCTCAACCACCACTGCTAGGACAATACTTCGCAGGGAGGAGAGTGGATGGCAGCTTTGGAGACAGACTGGCAGGATTAGAAATGCTACCGCCCTAACTGAAGGTCCATCTCAAGCCTGCCATCAGGAGGGTGGTATGATCGGTATACATAGTGGGAACACAGCATGTGTGGACTCTGTGTTGTTGCCTAAACCTAACCAAACCTTAACCATTGCCTTGTCGCACCATAAAACACATTTATTTTTCCACAGTGATTAGTAGCAGACAAATGATGATTAGATAAAGCTTGAATGGGCTACTATGGAATTGGGACAGAGCTCACGTAACCCTTTGTTGCAGCTCCCCTCTGTGTAGTCCAAGAAAGAAGACATCTTTTTAAAAACTTAAATTCATTACTCATTATAGTATCTAGGGCTGAAACGATTCCTAAAGTAACTCCAACAATTCAATTATGAAAAAAATCCACTACAACTATACAGTGCGCTGGGTTTTGCATGGATGGTTGTTTCTGTTGCACAACATGCTTTTTACTTTCGCTGTAGATAGCCTACACAGCTGTAACATAAAGCGCAGATTGCAAAACAAGGGAGGAAGAGGGACAAGAAAAGAGCGAGAGGCACCCCAAAGAAAATGTGTGGGATCATTACAAGTAGAAAAGAAAACAGTTCAGAATTAGCATACCACAATAGCATGGCCTAAATGCTACAACATCTAAGTAGAAAACAGTGTATGCATCGAGTTTGCCGAGTGGACCCGACACACAAGTTACGTTTAAAGAATGTACATATATTATGGCTTTATAATGGCTGATACCAACAGAAATCAATGCAGTGGCTCACGTTACCTGGTGATGTATCGTGTATTACCCAAGTTTTGTTAGGGAATATAGCAACACACGGAAAATAAATTGCTGTAGTCAATTTGTTAAAGCCTCAGCTTCATTCATGTTATTATGTTAGTCACACACACACAATAACACAAGCACACCCGGCCCTTACTCACTCATTCACGCACTCAGTGACACATGCACACCCTCAATCACTCTCAGACACACACACACACACACACACAGAGTAGAAAATGGAGCCTAAATGCTCAACTCAAGCACAGCAGGTATATTAATTTGGATTGAAGTCAGTAGGGTCAGCAGGTGTAAGGCACCCCTTGACCATAGTGAGTGAGTCTAAACTTTTAAAGCTAAAGTAACCTAATTAAAAACACAGTATTTCTTATCTGATCACACGATTAATCGACAGAATAATCGATAGATGACTCGATTACTAAAAGACTCGATAGCTGCAGCCCTGATAGTATCTAAACATTTTGGATACATACATCTGT
The DNA here is from genome assembly GCF_011397635.1 of Epinephelus fuscoguttatus. Classification (NCBI taxonomy): domain Eukaryota; kingdom Metazoa; phylum Chordata; class Actinopteri; order Perciformes; family Serranidae; genus Epinephelus; species Epinephelus fuscoguttatus. The sequence goes on along the minus strand of NC_064773.1, from coordinate 12,164,279 downwards.
GCTGTGTCCCACCTACACAATGTTCCAGCCATTATATAGTACACAGTATAGATGATAGTACACTGCAGTAAAGAAGAGGAAATCAGTGTGCTTTACCATTTTGTAACAACAGGGAGTGATGTCATAAACCTTTTTCACAGTAGATATTTTAACTTGTCATAGCGGGGAAAAACAGGTGTAACTAATAACATTAACAACATCTCTGTTCCATTTATGGACGCCAATAAGCCATGACAGTGAGGCTGCATGCACAATATCAAAGGCCTGGAACGAGTACACTTCAATGGATGCAGCATCATTAACATTAGTTACACCTGTGCTATATAAAGGTGTATACAGGCACAAACATCTATGCAACTAAGACTTTCAAATACCACTGTTCATAAAACGTCACAAAGATGTTTCCTAAGATTCCTACCTTCCTCTATGTTTGTTTTCTAAAATCTTCCTCCAGCTGTCTCGTCGTCATCTGCAGTTTGCTTTAATGCTTTGCAGCTGTGAGCAGCTCTTCCATTTCCTTTTTGCATTGTGAGACAAATAGTAGGAGTGCTTTCTCAGTGCAAATACTGACTACTCTGAGTATACTTGTCTATTTTCCACTGTGAAAACACTACCTAATTAAAAAAATGCTTATGATTAGTATGCTATATTGAGTTGCATAGATTAGGTCATTAACCTGCTCATATAAGCCTGTGATATAACAGACTCCTTCAAAATAATTTCCCCCATTTCTCATGCAAGCCATCACTTCACTTTAGCGAGATTTAATTGGTGGTGAATAAGGCATCTCAGTGATAAATGAGGCCCTTCATACAGTGACAAAATCCCAAAAATGATGGAGTGAATGGAGGGCAAAAAAATGTGAACACAGTTTTCAGATGGTGGCTGAGGGGATGGGATCACACCAGCTGCTATGATGATCTGCAACTCAAAAGGACAGTTCACTTCAAAATCAAAACACATTTTTTCCTCTTACCTGTAGAGCTCTTTATCAGTCTAGATTGTTTTGGTGTGAGTGTTGGAGATATCAGTCATGGAGATGTCTGCCTTCTATTGAATGTAATGGAACTAGATGGCACTCGGCTTGTGGTGCTCAAAATGCCCGAAAAATTATTTGAAAAACTCAACAGCAATGTCTCTTTGCAGAAATCATGACCCACTTACTCAAGATAATCCACAGACCTTGTTGTGAGCAGTTTCATGTATGAACTATTTTCTTCCTACCAAACTACAAACTTCGATCGCATCACGGCACGGAAGGAAGCAAGCATCTACTGAGCTAGCTGATGATACAGCTGAGGAGGACGCCATTAATGTTGACATCTCGCGCCGTTACTAGCATAAGCCTCTAGTCCATGAATAGATCTATCCCAGCTGACATTGGGCGAGAGGCGGGGTACACCCTGGACAGGTCACCAGACTATCATAGGGCTGACACATAGAGACAGACAACCATTCACACTCACATTCACACCTACGGACAATTTAGAGTCACCAATTAACCTGCATGTCTTTAGACTGTGGGAGGAAGCCGCAGTACCTGGAGAAAACCCACGGTGACACAGGGAGAACACGCAAACTCCGCACAGAGGAGCTTCCCGAACGAGGAACCCTCTTGCTGTGAGGTGACAATGCTACCCACTGCTCCACAGTGCTGTCCACAGACATATAAACACCTGGCAAAGTGCTCATAAGCACTGTGATATTCCCCCTACAACAGGTGTATTCAGGACCACATGATGATACTCACTCACACACACACGCAAACTAAAACAATACCAGCCCCGCTGTCACGGCTGGTAAAGTTTTACTGAATATCCTTGATAAGGAAATGATTAATCCACTTTCCTCTCCCTTCCTTTCACACATGCTGCATGAACTCAAGATGTGTTTAATTGCTCGTTAATAAATGTTTGCTGCAGTGGTCAACACCACTGGTTTACTGCCTAGCGTTCAGGATGGACAGAAAGTAAACAGAGGGAGAGACACAGGGAAGAAGAGGAGGAAAAGGGAGAGGAGGCTGATCAGGTAAAAGCTGAAATACAGAGAGAGGTAGGGAGTGGGCGACAGAGCGAGGGAGAAAAAAGAGGGCCAGAGCAAATGAGTTATGAGAGGCAAACTGTAGCAATACAGCATAACTGAAAAGCTGAAGAAGGCTTGACGAATAGCAGCGAGGCTGAGGGAAAGTGAGGGGGCGGGCGGGGAGCACATAACAGTGAATGACAGGCAGCAAGAGAGAGACAGAAGCAAATGAGAGTTGGGCAAAGTGGCTGGAGAAATAAGAGAGTGGCAGAATGAGGGATTGGATGACAGAGGGGGGCAGGAGGTAGAGAAATGACAGAGTGGGGACACAGAGCCGGAGGTTATGTGTCAGGATGGGAGGTAAAAGAAACTGGGGAGATGATCTGTAGTGGTAAAGCCATTCACACAGTAACACAGCAGTTCACTACAAGAAATGTATCTAATAAAACCTTGTTCGTCATGTCATGAAATAATGCTGATTCCTATCAAAATAAACATGAAAGACTTTGAAATGACAGTGAATACACAAAAAACCTCTGCAAAAAAGATCTGACAAGTTGTCACACTGCATCTCTTTCCTGAGCAGATCTGGCCTTGACGTAGTGATACATCATCTTTGGTTCAGTCAGGGACACCCATTGACCAGACCCAAGATGATTCACCCTGACACACAACAGCCACAGCGACACAAAGACAAAACATTATAGCATCAATGTCAGTGTGTAGACAACCAACTCATACATCAGTCTCCTGATTCCTCCTTCCTTCACTCTCCCCTCTCCCCTGCCTCAGCCCTTCTGGGATTCACTTGTAAAATGGAGGAGCTGGTTAACTCTGGCATTACATTCACCCTACCTTGACTGCCACGCCATCTGCCTCCACCCCAACCAACCACATTCTTTGCACTGACTGCATCGATAATGAAAACAGTGAACAGCCAGCAAGGTCAGAAGCAAGGTCAGAAGTCTTAGTGATATCTCTAACAAGCTATAAGCAGAGATGAAGGACCTTGATCGTATTTGAATTGAAGCCAAATGTTGAATCACCAGGATTCAAATCAACACCAAGAAAATCTGGCTAGCATCAGCTAGTGATTAATTAAACACATGATAAGATGTGCCAAACTCTCCCCCAGCTAAAGATGCCATGGTGAGTAACTTTTCCCAGTGGTTAATGAACTCTCGACAACACTGGTGTTAAGAATTACACCAGACATTTTACAAAAAAGAAAATATTCGTCCACGATGCTCAATATCTGTAGAACGCTGTTCTGAGATTCTGCTGATGCAAACCAAACATTTCCTATAGCTGCAGCTTCACATTAAAAGAATTTAACTAGAAAAACACCACTTTTATAATGAAATTTTCACAGGGAAAAGACTGTCTCTTTCAGTGAGATTAGCACTCTCACTATCATTCATCAGAAATGCATCTACAAAACAAGATGGTCTGTAATTGAACAAGAGGGCACAGCCATAGTGAGCTGGTTAATGGAGAACTGCAAACATAATCTTTCATAATGAGATTTTTGATCAATAATCATCAATAATGTGGATATAAAGACTAAGTTGGTTAAGACAAGCATTAAAACAAATAGAAAATCTGGCAAGTTGATAAATTTACATCACTTTACTGTAATGCAGCCTTAAAATGTGGGGGGAAAAAACGCAATTTATATCTTGATAGTGATATATCCTCATGTTACCCAGCCATATTATGCAAAGGTGTAGATTTCAAGGGGGATGCAGGGGACACGTTCCCCTCAATATTTAGAAACTGTGCGTTTGTCCCACCGAACTAAAACATCAAAGAAGCAGAGGACTTTTATTTTGGTAATATTTAAGACATTTATACCTTGAATTGATGCAGAAAATTGGCTCGCTTTAACACCAAATCCTTGGTAAACTCTCCTTACTCTCATAACTTCTGCTGAACAGGGACACTCTCAGTTTATAACTGTAGCGTCTATTGTTCCACTGAATATTGACAAAAAAGCAAAATGACAGTGGGGGCGGTGGGTAAGTAATGTCAGCGGTGTACGCCAGAACACAGTGTAACAGTGGTAACACCAACTACTGTGGCAAGCCGACCTCCAAACAAAGGTTAGGCTAAATAACTGTCTGTAATGCTGAAGAAGAACAATTAAAAGTCAGTGTTCAACTTCAGTTGCAAACTTTTAAGACCACAAACCAGGCTGGAAATCTTGGTTTAATCAGGGACCTAAATTTCAACATCCACATTATTATAATTACAACAATCATCCTTTTATCTCCTTAAGAATATATCAAGAATTAGAAGACTTATGTCTCAGCAGGATTCAGAAAAACTTTTCCATGCATGCATTATCTTCAGTAGACTTGATTACTGTAAGGCTGCATTTACAGGTCTCTCTAAAAAGTTGATCCCTCAGCTACAGCTGAATCAGAACACTGCTGTTTGGTGGATGACAGCATTTCACTTCTTAGATCTTTACACTGGCTTCCTGTGTGTCAAAAAATGTATTCTACTACTACAACTACTGATTTATAAAGCCCTGAATGGTTAACGGCCAAACAAATTCAGTTTTTATGCACCACATATCTGGAACAACTCTGTTCCTACTCTGTTTTTAAATCAAGGCTTACATCTTTTTTGTTTGCCACTGCATTTTACTGAGTTAGATTATTCATATCTCACACTGCACTGTAAATTCTAATCCAGTGATGATTTGTCTTGCTGTATTTGCTTATTTTTATCTTCTATTTTATGGTATTTTACACTTTTTAAAATCCTACTTGTGTCTTTCTGTATTGCCTGGTGTCCCTTGTATGTTTTATTAATGACCTTCTATGAAGCACTTTGAATTGCCTTGTTGCTGAAAGGTGCTTTACAGATAAACTCGCCTTGCCTTCATTGTTTCCCTCATTTTTGTGATAAATGACTGAATTGGACTCCAAGCCAATGAATGCAGACAGACACACAAACACTATAAATACTACACACACTATCTCTCATACACTGGGATGTCTTTTTGTGTGTATGTGTGTGTGCATGTGTGTTGGCAGGAGGGACTGGGAGATGATCCAAACAACTGATAGCACCGTGTTCATCGCTCCGTCTTGTTGTGGGGCCGCAATGACTTTTATTAAAAACTACAGAGTAATATCTGAGCTGTCAGTCATGGCAGAGATTTAAGACTGAACCCTATTTCCTAAGCGCCACTGGCCTGGATAAATCATTATCAGCTCCCTGAGCCTTAGGCACTAAGCTAGCACTAGGTTAGGGCTAAGCTATGCTAACAAACCCACATAAAGATGCTATGGTAGGACTCTGATGAGCCGCTGCTTGGATTCATGATGACAGGAAATTATTTTAAGGCTGGATCGTTGATTTGAGAAAGTGTTAAGGCAACAGGAAATTCAATGAATTACATGTGAGAGCAGTAGAAGTGCTGCCTTCAAGTGCTGTTGGAAATGTCACAATCATTAGCTGAAGGCATGAAAGCACTCCTAAGTAGCCCTGGGGAAAGGGAGTTTCAAGTATACCAAAGATGTGATAGCCCTCATCAGTCCCAGAGATTATTCATAGCAAATGCTTCTGCATCTGCAAATAGCACTGAGTATTCTGGAAAAAAGTGCAACACATCTACTCAGTACCTTTAACTAATGCAAGACTTTTAGAGGCAGAGAAATGGTACTAATACAAAAACACATTTTTAGTCTGAGAGGAGGTTTAAGTGGATCTATTGGTCATATATAATGTTAGCATGTCACATGTTCATATTAAAAATAATTACATAAATGCATATAAAGCCCCGTTTCCACTGAGCAGTACGGTACAGTTCAGTTTGGTGCACTCTTTTCTGTTTCCACTGTGAAAAGTTGTGGATGGTACCAATGGAACCGTTCTGTACCGTCCCCATTTTTGGTCCCCCCTCTGTTGGGGTACCTAGCACACAGATCTGGTACTAAAAGGTGGAGCTGTGAACACTGCAGTCTGATTGGTCAATAGAAAATGGTCACTCTGCTCAGGGCTGAGTTGTGGCTGGTTTTGAGGCTCATGTAACCACTGTTTATACTGTAGAGAGGTTTATTAGTAAACTGTAACTATAAATCAAAGGATGTTGTGCTGCCTCTCACAGCAGCTGGAGTCGGAGAAAAAAATAACTTCATTCTCTGGGCCGACTGCCGGCAACTTTTAAGGTGGAACGTTAACTTGTAATTTTACTCAATGTATGAGGTGACGACGTGAATCCATCAACACACCTTAAATTTCACTTCAACAACTTTGACCATCACTTTAGTTTTTATATGACATACACTTTTTGTAATGAGTGGATTCAAGCGTTTACATACAGTACGGGCCAAAAGTTGGGACACACCTTCTCATTCAATGCGTTTTCTTTATTTTCATGACTATTTACATTGTAGATTCTCACTGAAGGCATCAAAACTATGAATGAACACATGTGGAGTTATGTACTTAACAAAAAAAGGTGAAATAACTGAAAACATGTTTTATATTCTAGTTTCTTCAAAACAGCCACCCTTTGCTCTGATTACTGCTTTGCACACTCTTGGCATTCTCTCCATGAGCTTCAAGAGGTAGTCACCTGAAATGGTTTTCCAACAGTCTTGAAGGAGTTCCCAGAGGTGTTTAGCACTTGTTGGCCCCTTTGCCTTCACTCTGCGGTCCAGCTCACCCCAAACCATCTCGATTGGGTTCAGGTCCGGTGACTGTGGAGGCCAGGTCATCTGCCGCAGCACTCCATCACTCTCCTTCTTGGTCAAATAGCCCTTACACAGCCTGGAGGTGTGTTTGGGGTCATTGTCCTGTTGAAAAATAAATGATCGTCCAACTAAACGCAAACCGGATGGGATGGCATGTCGCTGCAGGATGCTGTGGTAGCCATGCTGGTTCAGTGTGCCTTCAATTTTGAATAAATCCTCAACAGTGTCACCAGCAAAACACCCCCACACCATCACACCTCCTCCTCCATGCTTCACAGTGGGAACCAGGCATGTGGAATCCATCCGTTCACCTTTTCTGCGTCTCACAAAGACATGGCGGTTGGAACCAAAGATCTCAAATTTGGACTCATCAGACCAAAGCACAGATTTCCACTGGTCTAATGTCCATTCCTTGTGTTTCTTGGCCCAAACAAATCTCTTCTGCTTGTTGCCTCTCCTTAGCAGTGGTTTCCTAGCAGCTATTTCACCATGAAGGCCTGATTCGCACAGTCTCCTCTTAACAGTTGTTCTAGAGATGGGTCTGCTGCTAGAACTCTGTGTGGCATTCATCTGCTCTCTGATCTGAGCTGCTGTTAACTTGCCATTTCTGAGGCTGGTGACTCGGATGAACTTATCCTCAGAAGCAGAGGTGACTCTTGGTCTTCCTTTCCTGGTCGGTCCTCATGTGTGCCAGTTTCGTTGTAGCGCTTGATGGTTTTTGCGACTCCACTTGGGGACACATTTAAAGTTTTTGCAATTTTCCAGACTGACTGACCTTCATTTCTTAAAGTAATGATGGCCACTCGTTTTTCTTTAGTTAGCTGATTGGTTCTTGCCATAATATGAATTTTAACAGTTGTCCAATAGGGCTGTCGGCTGTGTATTAACCTGACTTCTGCACAACACAACTGATGGTCCCAACCCCATTGATAAAGCAAGAAATTCCACTAATTAACCCTGATAAGGCACACCTGTGAAGTGGAAACCATTTCAGGTGACTACCTCTTGAAGCTCATGGAGAGAATGCCAAGAGTGTGCAAAGCAGTAATCAGAGCAAAGGGTGGCTATTTTGAAGAAACTAGAATATAAAACATGTTTTCAGTTATTTCACCTTTTTTTTGTTAAGTACATAACTCCACATGTGTTCATTCATAGTTTTGATGCCTTCAGTGAGAATCTACAATGTAAATAGTCATGAAAATAAAGAAAACACATTGAATGAGAAGGTGTGTCCAAACTTTTGGCCTGTACTGTATATATTAATTTCGGCTGGGTTATGTGAACTGCAACAACTCCTCACTTGGAGAAAAAAAACAAGGTTGCATGGCATCCAGCTACGGCAACTTTAAACCCATGAGCTTGCCTGAGAAGGACTAAATGCACCAACCTGCTATTTTTAAATATCTCATGGAGAGAGACTCTCACTGCAGTCTGTTTTATTCTGTTCAGAAAATGTCCACAGAACAAGGCTGCACGCTGACATACTCACTGTATTTCCTCCTTGACGGAGCAGAGTGACAACAACCCCGCCCACATTTAAGAGTACTGCTTGCAGTGGAAACACAAGGGTCTAGGTATCATGTCTGAAGGGTTACTTCTGGTTCCAAAGGCACCATACTTAAAGTGTTTGGTGGAAATGGGGCTTAACAGTAATCGCTACTATTAAAAGTAATCCTTCTACTTTTGAGAGAAGCTGATGTTAGCTTGGGACAAGTTCTTTGTATGGTCGTCTACTTACAATCAGAAGAGACAGGACATTTTCAGAGGGGGAGACCTTTTTAGACAGAGGGTGAACACAGGTGTTCCAGCCCAGACAGTATGAGAAAAATAAATTGTTTTTTTAACATAACAGCCTGTAAAATGTTCAAGTACAAACCCAAAATACAAGTATAAATCTGATAAGGAGCATAGGCGGTCCCTTTAGGAGCAACAAATATGAAATTTAGGTTAACATCTGTTTAATTTAATGCTGAGTGAAAATTTTACCAGATTATCATGTTCCAAGATTAAATTGAGGAACAGATTTCCCTATCTTCATCTTCTTTTCAGCTTGTGACTGACTGTGCATGCTGAAAATTGCCATCAGGGTCTGTGACACCAGAGCTGGCGTTACTTTAACAGATGCAAACAGGTCAGTGTTAACTCCCTTTCCTCCCCCCCCGGAGGCAGAGAGAAAGAGAGATAGGACTCCCTGCTGAGAGCATTACTTCATGTCTGATAGCCTGCATGAATGTAAACCCAGCCTTTAGGTGAAGGGGGGCAAGTCTGTAGATATTGAATTCACTTTCATTCCTGATTTGAGTACGCAGAGAATATTGCCACGGCAACTGGCTCGTCTCCCGCAGTAACCCATTTTTCAAGTCTCCTGAAGTCGGGAGTGACGGCAGTCTCTCACTAGCTTCATTGAAATTCCATTTGTGTGTAAGAGTACTGTATGTATGAGACAGAGGGGGACAGTCAGAGTTAAATGTGACATGAAGTTGCCACTGATTAACTGTGTGTGTGTGTGTGTGTGATGCATGTACGTATGTGTTTGTAGCAGTAGTAGCAGCTCTGAATCAGCTCAAAGCAAAATGTCATGTGTGTGAGTTTCTGCATGTGTGCAAAAAAAGTGGCAACAGCACATCTAGTTCTGGTTGTGTTTACTCACGACGTATAAAATATTTATGAAATGCAACACATCAGACTTTGTCAGGGACATAATGTCCTAAAGTTATTTCCATCATTGTCATAGGTAACATGACAAACACACCACTCCGTAAGCACAGAGTCTCTGCGCTAGAGAGCTGCAATTTATCCTGTCCAATCAGGTCATATATTCCCCTCGTCACTGCTGCTGAATGGGATCAACAGCAGGATGACTTTCTCTCTGCATCTGACTGTATTGTTACTTTCAGTTTTGTTGTTTTGAACCGAGTCTGTGCGTCCGTGTGAGCCTCCTTTGCGTTCAAAGCTTCCAACATGACTCACCATCACCTACAGCCATGCTCACGGCTCTGTGAGGCTGCACATAGGCACTGCAGTTCTTTGAGGTAAAGGCTGCCATCGGCATGCTAACATGCTGATGTTTAAGTAATAACATCATGCAGGAATTTCCTAAAAAAAACAAAACAAAACAACAATGTATAGACTCATACAGAAGTTATCATAACTTATGATCCACTAGAAGTGCATGGTGATGGATTTATTTGCCTGTATTTTCTTATTTTCCACTTATTTTGTTGTTTTTGGGATATTTATGGGCTACAACCTTTGGGTAGTGGTGTGTAGTCCCATTCCAATAACAGCATGAGGTCAGGATGTTATGACAGTCATGGGTCATGGTTTTCAAGCAGCAACTTCACACAACTTGTAATATGGCTGATAGCGAACATGAAAAAGTAAAATAAATCAGATATCTAAAGTAAAAACAGGACACAGGAGAGAAACTAAATTTCAAAAACACATACATTTAGTCAGAAGCTACAAAAGTACTAAAAGCTGAACACAGAGACTTTATGAAACAGCTTTCTCTCTGGTGTCCTGCAGACAGAGGTGAGTAAGGTTGTCGGGGTTGGCGAGACGTCACTGCTACCCACTTGAGGGTGGGCGGCCTGGCTTTTGGACCTACTCCTAAGAAGGTCCATCTCCGGTGCAGCATGGCTTTACTTGGCAGAACCAAGAGTGACAATGGAGAAAGGTTTTTATAGAAAGGAAGCACCCCAGTACTAGGCTATAAGCAGCATGAAAATCACAGACACAGCGCCAAAAACACCCCCCACACAAACATTCATTCATATTCTGTAACCATTAATCCTATTAGGGGTCGTAGGGGGGCTGGAGCCTATCCCAGCTGACACTGGGTGAGAGATAGGGTGCACCACGGACAGGTCACCAGACTAGGGGACAGACAACCATCTACCATCATCTAACCATCCTACAGAGTAGTACCGTAGCTTCCAGTGTACGTCAAAGCAGAGTAGGGAGGAGGGGCAAAAATTTAAATGTTGTGTTTACATGTTTTTAGCATGAAAGCATTTACTAATTAGCACCTCATATAAAGCACAGCTGAGGCTGATGAGGATGTGATTAGTTTTGCAGGTATGTGGCAATTCATCAAAGAATTAGACAAATTAATACAAACACACAGCACAGGGCAAAGCCTTGCGATCTTGACCTGTCTTGTTAGCACGACTGCCTGAGGTGGAAACTAAACAAGCGCACAGAATGAGTGATCAAAACTATCCTGCTCATTAATGAAACTGAGGTGTTAATTAGAGCTACATATCTGAGCTTGGTAGAGTTCGGAAAGGATATTTTTACCATAACCCCCAATGTTCAATGGTGCATGACTATAAACCTGTTCTGTATCAGGGAAGTGTTCATGCAGCTCTGTTGTCATTCTGACATACACGAGATAGACTGAATATTAGAAACACCTGTTGAGATGATTCAACATCACTGACAAAATTTTTTCCCTACTACTGAATCACTTCTCTGAGCAAAAACAGATTATTAGAGGCTTCACAAAGATTGGGAATGTTGCAAAGACAGAAACAAAACTAAACATGAACAAGAAAATTCCTAGATTTGTTTCTACCTTTTCTACCGTTTCTACCTCTCTCCCACCTCTGAAATTTAACTTAACAGCTTTCGTCCTTGATTGATCCTCTTTCACCTTTGAGTGAAAAAGTGCAGAAAGAAGAGCTACAATTTCATCACATTTGCCTTCTACCATACAACAGAGAGAGGCAAACATTGAACACGTTCAACCTGGTTAGAACAGCAGGGAAAACTCCGCTTGTTTTATGTAATGGGGAGTAAGTCTACAGGCAGTGGCAATGCTTTTCTGCTTCATGTAAAATACAGGTTTAAAAAAGGAAAACTGAAAGAATCAGGTATGCTGCTTTCTGTTAAAATTGCAGTAGGCATCCTGTGGCTTTGGAGCCACATGCGGCTCTTGAGCCTCACTCCAGTGGCTTACTTTGGCTTTGACAAAAAATAATATAAAGATATTTTCTAACATTTTAATTTTGATTTATTATTGCTGTGGGCCAATGGTGATTCTTACATTTTCTAATTGTAAAAATGTGTAGCCTAGTCACCTTTTAAGTTTGAATGAAGACAAAAGTTTTAACCTTTTGTCATCTAGAGTGTGGGTCACGTGTCAACAGGTTGGCACCCTTTCCTTTAAAATTTGCAAAAAGCAGTGGCCAACCTAGTTATGGACTCCAAATCCCAAAAAGAAAAAGATAATTTAATAGTGCATACACAGATTTGTTTGCATTCACTGCCAACACTGCAAAGTTAAAGTACATCAGCTGACTCGATGTAGTAATTATCGCAATGTGCACATCACAAAGCAGCAAGCTAGTTGGAAACACTTCCCTTAGTGTCTAGAAATATTCCCATCACTTTGATTTTGTCAGGAGGAAAGATGACAAGAACGCTATTTCTGAAGGTAGTCGGACTAAAACTCTTTCCACTGCAAAAACGTCCCCAAACCTCCGGTCTGAAACACCTCGGCTACTACGACCGACAGCACAACACTGTGAAGCTCCAGGAAATACACCCCACCAAAGGTGAACCCTCCTCAGCCGCAGACGCATATTATTTTTTGTACTGGCTGAACAACCCAAACTGGATTTTAATCATGGACAGCTGCAGGCTACAAAGAAGTGATGAAGCTTGCGGCTGGATATGTGATGGATGAAATGTTGCTCCATGAGTGACTCGCCGTCTTTGGGGCAGAGCCTTGGGAAAATACCGAAAATACCATCACAAGCAACAGAAACCCCCAGGTAAATAGAAGCTATCCAGCCTTAGCTACACTAAACATTGATGTCCTTGACATTCACACAGAGGCACACATCTCAATTTTGGGGATATACGCAAATATAAAGTTTGTGGGGTGTAACGGTAAGTATTGTAACGAGCAGTGTAATGAATTACTGTTGGTGGGGAATAATAAGTAAAGTAATAAGATTGCTGTTGAAATTATATTTTTGGAGTAAAAGGCCCAACACTGTTCCCTTTATAATAAAGCTCAAATATGTTTTGCAGCTTTTTAATTTTGTCAAAAATGTCTCTTTTTACATTAAAAGATTGCCAACTCCTGTCTTAAAAGGTACAGTATGCAGGAAATACTGATACTGTTTGTTAACAGCATAACCAGCAACACTGCAAGCCAACCCCAGACTGGTGTTTGGCCTCATTTCCTTGTTTACAGCACTGTGTCTGCATTTTTTCTATTTTTCTCTTGGATGCCTGCTGCTTGCAGGCTGGGACCTGGTCGTTACCTGTTCACAAGGTCCCAACCTCCCTGTGTGCTGTAGCCAGGAGTATCCTGAACACAGCAAAATCAGACGAAAACACAGGCAGAGAGCAGAGTCTTAACAGACAAATACACTGCCACTCACTTCTAGTGGGTCATAAGTGACGATTGAGAGGGATTATTTCTGTAGAGTCTATAGATTTTTTTTTTTAATCTCACACAGCATACCTTTAAGCTATAATTATAATGAAATAAGTAAATGGACACTATCTGTGGCCACTAATAGGTTCATTTCATTAAGCTTTGGGCTACTGGACACATAAAGGAAACAGCTTCAAATGTGATTTTGTATAGCAAAGATGAAAGGACAGACCTAAGGTGTCAACTGGATGGAAAGTCAAGAAAACCATGGGAGTGTGTGTGCTTGTGCATGAGTGTCACATTAATGCTGCAAACAAAGGCACTGTTCATTTTGAGTATGACTTAATGATCAAGCACAGCAGGCTGACAGACCCATTGTGCACTTGTGCAGAAGAGTGTGCTTGCAGTTGTGAGTCAATGTCAAGGTACAAGTGGAGCGTGTGATATTTGAGAACAAAGGACTGAATCAAGCACAGGAGGTTTAATGAACTTAAGTCTTCCAAGTAAACACACAGCCAGTCCCACACTCACACACACACATAGCGGCTGATCGCTTTGCCATTTACGGCTCATTAACTATCAGAGCTCATCGATCACTCAGCCCCTTTGTGGCCATTTGCATCATGGAGAGAGTATGAAGACATGTTTTCTTCAGGCAGCCTCTTTCACAACTGACAAAGACAATTTAATTTTCTTACGGTAATTTAAAAGCAAGAGTCTCATATGCTAGAAAATACATGGGAAATTTTATATATGTAGATCAAAAGGGTGTTTCATAAAGTGAGACTAAGAGTGTTAGTCAGAGAGAAAGAGGTTTTTCCTGCTTCAAATACTAAACGCTGCAGATAAAACTTGACGCATCCTGCCTGATGTAGAGATTTGGAAAACATGCACTAGAATGATGTTTATCTGGGGAAGGAGCATGCAGCGGAGTCCAACATAAAATAAAGACAATGTAGCGAACTTCATATTGCCCACAATTTATCTGTTGTATTTGCATTAATATGAGGTTGTGGCTTGCTTTTGATTTAGTCTGTGTGTGTCCTACAGAAGTAGCAGCAAGCATGAGAAGAGACAATAGTTAGATAGCCTATTAAAACATTGGGCAGTGATCAAGTAAGATTCATTTGGAGTTGTGTTTCTGGCTACCTGACAGATCCAACTCTGTAACCCCTTTCCCACTGGACAAAAATCCACTAACACCCACTACGGTGTTTTTTTAATTCAGTGGGAAAGATTACATTCGGCATTCACTCCCAGGAGAAATGACTCTTCAGTAGTCGTGGATATTTTCAGCTACAGCTTTGATTGGCAGTGATGGAAGCATGGCACCCAGGAGGACATGCTAATTTTTGTCACTTTTCTGGCATGTCCGTCAGTAACTTCTGCAACTCTTAGTCATCTCACCCAAAAAATACTGCCCTCCTCCATCAGAACAGCGCTTGAACATTGGGCAAAATAAGTCTGCACCATGTTTTGTGAACAGATATTAAAGACTAACAAATTTTCACAGGCCTCCAAGCTGCTTTCTACTGATTACTAATCCTGTTCTCCGGCGTGTTTGTGACATTAAACATGACAAAAACATGACATGTGGATAAAGGATAGAATATTCACTCTCATTTTAGCTCTGTTTTGTTCTCCACCACCTCCTACCAGAAATATGTGGCTCTTTGGCTGCTAAATGTTCCACCATGTTCACCAGCTAGTCGTAAACTTTGTCTGTCTGCCGTTCGGTGCTGAGCAAGTCATGTCCAGATGGTTAATATGAGCTTTTTCACTGAAGCTGTTGCAGCTTCTAGAAGCAAAGGAAAAATTACAAACCAAAACATTAAAGTTTCAGTCTGTAAAACAAAAACAAAAAGCCTTAAAGGGATGGATTGGATCTGTTTCAGTGGGTTTTATGAGGCATTTACCCATATTTTTGCCACCTAAAAAAGGGCCCACTGAAAAAAATCAGTGTAAGTGTACACTATATGTAGACTATTTTCAGAGCGCTTTACATTTTCCACAGCCCTTTTCGACAGGGAGGCAGTTAAAAGCTTCAGTTCCCCATCTATGCTCTCGTTTAAGTCACCAGACTCCATTAACAAAAACAGCAATTTTAACTTTCTGAACAAGGATTCAATCTGTTAATTTGTTTATGTAATTGTGTGACTTTGGTTAATCTGAACTAATCCTTTAAAACACCAAAGTTGCACAATAACACAAAACACACTAACTTATTGAGTAGACCAGCAGTTTCTGTTTAAATTACTGTTTTTGTAAGTGGAGTCTGGCTTGGTGTCAGAACTTCACTGTCTGACAGCAATGTAAAGCTGTGGAAATATTCTAAATATAGCAAACACTTAAACTAATATTGATTTTTTTTTAATTTAAGTGGCTAAAATATGTTTTGCTGCTGCCCCCGTTCACAGCGGTACATTGTTAGCATACATGGCGGTACTCCCACCTGCTTGTTCAAGCTGGAGGTGTGCCAACCTCCATCTACTGTAGGTAACACACTGACTATGGATACGTACCTCAAACAACCCCACAACACAACACTCATAAATATCCTTTTAAGAAGCCAAAACCTCTTCAGTATGGTGTTATCACTTTGGGTTAACACTATGAGCAAACTGCTGTCACATTACATGTAGTTAACTGACCCATTGCTTATATATTACTGCAGCTTTGAAAGCTATCATGTTCAACAGTCAGAAAACATGAGTACAAGTCCCATGTTGTATTCACCTGGTAGACGCAGCAGTGAAGTGTTAAAGCAACTTAAAAGCCTCCATGTGAATATATACAGACCTGCAGGTTTGTGCCTGTTTGTTACTGACTTGTCGCAGGGGGCACTGCATAATTCATGGAGGACAACTGCATCTACAGTTGCACAGCTTTAGCATAACACTGCATTGCACTTGGCACTCTGCACCGAGGGCATTGAGAGAATATCTTCTCCAGCAATGTCCAACATTACGTAAACCGTAGTTCCGTAGCATCGACAGCAGCACCAGTGATGGATCAGGTTATAAATAGACCCTTCTTTTTATCCAACTGCCCACGCAGGTGGCTGACACCTGCATACTCTGCTGCAGGGCCGGAGTTTTACTGTGTAAACGTAAGGTTGGTGTTGAAGAGCGGTTCAGGATTTTTAGGAAAAAAATGCGAGGAATAAGAAAGAGAGAGATGAATGTTGAGAGGAAGGAAGGAAAGACCTTTTATGGTGTGCAGGCAAAAAAAGTGTTCCCTTCACTTTCTTGTCCTCATTTCTCTATCCAACCCCCTGAAATTTCACATTTCATTTCTCCATTTTCCTGATTTTCGTTCATCATCACCCCCCCTCCACCTCCTCCTCCCCCTGCAACGTTAGACTCTCATTCTCTCTCCCTCACCCACTCTCTTTTTCACTGGCATCCTTTGAATTCTGTGACTCTTTGCCTTCTGTACCCACATACATATATACTCCCTCTTTCTCTCATTCTCTCTCTCTCTGTGTCTGTAAGCCACTTGTTACCATGGAAACCCCACAATGGGCCTTATAAAGCTAATAAGTAGAGAGAGCAGGAGGGATGAGCAAAGTAGCAGAAGAAGAAGGAGGAGGGGAAAAAATAGAGAGAAAAAATTAAATGGAAAAAATAAATGGGTGCCAATCTATTCCTGGTGTTGGAGCTTTAAGCGAGGAGAGCGAGGGAGAGACACAAAATAGACGTACACATATTATTACAAGTGCTTTATAATTTCTTGATGTAAATGTTTTTTTTTACCTGTTTTGACAGCACTGTTAGAGTAAATTATCTGACAGCAGAGACTCAAAGCCAACTCTAATCAGATCAACAGAGAGGAGGAGGGGTAGGAGAGGACAATCCTCCCTCCAGTGCTGCAAGTTGCAGTGTGTTTGCGTCAACAGTCATATGTTCCTCAAGCAAATGTTACAGGAACATTTCAAATGTTGCAAATAATATTATACAAGGAGTCAATTTCAGCAAATCCAAAAAAAAAACAAAACATTTCAACATTTCAAATGTTGCAAATAATATTATACAAGGAGAGTGTTTGGAGTCAATTTCAGCAAATCCAAAAAAAGAAAAAGAAAAAAAAAAGATTTTCAAGTTGTTACTGTCAGTTAACGCTAGTCACAGTTCATGCTTTCACACACGATGAAGACAAAAGTTTTGCAAAACTGATAAGACAGGAATTAAAAAACTAGTACTGAAATACAGATAAGTTTCTAGGCAGTTGGTGCTGCAGTAAATGTTAAATGTCACTGAGTTAAAGGGACAGTTCACCCCAAAGTCAAAAGTACTATTTATCCTTTTACCTGTAGTGCTATTTATCAATCTCGATTGTTTTGGTGTGAGCTGCAGAGTGTTGGAAATATCAGCTGTAGAGATGTCTGCCTTCTCTTTAATGTAATGGAAGTAGATGGCACCAGGCTTGTGGTGCTCAAAGTGCCAGAAAAATACATTTCATAAACTTAGCAGAGAGGAAGTATACATCTTCTCATAGTCAAGAGGGTCTTGCCTGTGACAGGGCGAGATGTACACATTTATGGCGTCCTCTCTAGCCGAGCTGTCACGTTAGCTAGCTCAGCGGTACTAGGTGAGCTAGCAGTAGAAGTGCGCTTCCTTCTGTCAGTATGAAGAAAATAGTTCTTGAAGGCAGACATCTTTATGGTTGATATCTCCGACACTCGACAACTCACACCAAAACAATCTAGACTGATAATAGCACAACAGATACAGAAACAAGCTAACCAAATGCAGAAAAGGAAAAGAAAAGGAAAATCCAAGTCTAAGACATATGCTGTATGTAAAGTGCTAGTGATAAAGGAACAATATAACCACAATGCCGCGACAAATGTCAGTTCAGCCTGTCTACTCACCCTAAGATAGTCGCTCTGATGCCCTTTTTCTGTCGTTATCGTAAAATATTCTCCTTTTAATTAGAAAATTAGGGAGCATTTGCACTATTAGTCGGCTAGTCAATTGTACTTTGTTATCCTTGCTAGTTAGCACCAAAAACACAAGTGACTTAAACTTATTTTACAACATTATTATTTAATGTGACTGTGTTTACCCATAAAAATAATCAGATATGTTTCAAAAGGATTCATTTTCCCACAGAATATTGTTTTGATAATTGTTGACTTTATTTATTGGGCTGTTGTCATGTATTGTAGGATAATGGACAATGCACTGTGCAAAATGTCACACATTTGAGCAACATTAAAAACACTACATTAAAAATTGTGATTACCGATTTCATATGGCTCTTTTAATACAAGCAATATTTTTCAGACAGAGTTTAACTTCATAGATTCATTTGTTTGCTCAATTTAGGGTATTTAATAAACGTTTTCTTACTTTTAGACTAGTTGACAAGGTCAGGAACATCCCTTAAAATTAGCGAGGAGTACCAAATGATAAGCTATACTAACCATTAACATCCCTAGTAATCACATCAGTCATGTCAAAAAACACAAATTGCTAGCATCAGTGTTGAAGCATGTTCCTGAAGTCATGAAATTCTCATGTATCCACAACATGTTGGGAGTAAAAAACAAGGGCTCTTCAGCACTGTGATCAACAACTGCTCTTTGGTCTGTGTCCTTAAATGACATTATTCAGACATCAGTGTCAGGCCCTAGGCTCATTATGTAGGTTCAAGAGGGAAATAACACACTCCTGTTACATAAATGCCAGGCTATGGCTCAATGAGAATAGTAGATGAAGATGTCTCATTCAGTTTTACATCTATGTGTGTGAGTGTGTGTGCATGCACCTGTGGATTGATAATGAATGTGTATTTCGTTTGAGGCACTACACAGATCAAAGACTAGCTGGGTCTCTGAACTGCTCCTGGATGAAACGCACGGATGCATGCGTGCGCGCGCACACACACACACGCACACACACACACACACACACACACGCACACACACACACAAAGCCTCCTGCCTGGTCGACTTCCCCTGCTCTGCCTCGTCTGTCGGTGCTTGATAGCAGCGGGGTGTGAGGGACAGTTGGACTGAAACCCAGGTGAGAGAAGGAAGTATTCACAACCACGTCAGCAGCTAACTATCGCTAAGGCCACCACTTTGCCATGACAACAAGGAATCTTGTCGCTATGGTAACTCATAAAGCAAGCAACTAGGATGTGACACAAAGGAAACGAAGGTCGGGAGTAAACCGGTGGCTCCCAAAGTGTGGTAGTGGGATACCAATGGATGCTTTAGGCACTTCTATGGTACAAAAATATACAATCACATAAAGTACTGGTTATGAATACTAAACATGTTTGCATTATTTATTATATATGATCCGTTTTTATTATGTAAACATAAATAAAAGTACTGAAATGTGCGTAGGAGCAGATTTAAGACGGAACTGCCCTCATTGTGAGATTCAGATAAGAAAACACCTCATTCATTACATGGAATATTCCTTTTGGAGGAGAAACTTTTAAACTCAGCGGGGGGATGTCATTAGTGAAAACTAACAGTGTTTCATCTGCTCTGACAGTAAAAGAGACTCCCGGTAGGACTAATAGAGCATCTTCTGCTTATGTCTTGGAGCCTAGTTTTTAAGATATCCGGTAGAGTTCTCCCATGGAAGTGCATGTTTGCATCAAAATTTCCAAGTCAAACACACTCAAGATTGTTAGGAAAAGTTTTCACCTCAAAAAACCTTTGAAATGTCTATATCTATACTATTCTGTTTAATAGTAATAAAGGACAAATTTCAATGGAACCACTGCAACTAACTAACTGACCGTTGGCAAAGTAGCTAGCTCAAAGCGCTATTGTGACTGACTGGCACTGGCATGTTCCCAGCTAACAGCTTGCAAGGAGGCACTACGTAACTTCTAGCACCATCTGTTTATATGGACTTTGCTTTAGAAGCCCTTTCCTCAAATTGATACAGATACCAACAGAGGACTTCATTCTATACCAGTAATGTCAATGAAGTGGAGTGTAATATAGTCATACTTTCAAATGTGTTGTGGCATTTTGGCACACTGAACTGCCAACTCTATCAAATACAGTGCACTTAACTTTACCACATTACAGACTGTATGGGTTGTAGCTGTTGCTGAAGCAGTGTGAGCTCTACGCCTGGGATAAAGATTGTGCCCGGCTGTGTACACAGTGATGGGGCTAACTGTTTGAATCACAGTGCTAACAAAACCTAATGGTTATTTATGGGTTTAAAAGGATAGTGCACCCAAAAATGAAAATCCAGCTATTATCTACTCACCCATGTGCCGAGGGAGGCTCAGGTGAAGTTTTAGAGTCCTCACATCCCTTGCGGAGATGAGCAACAAAACTCCACCTAATGGAGGCTGGGCGCCCCAGATTAAAACGTCCAAAAAAAACCCCACATAATTGAAACCACAGATTATCTCCATACTGCTCATCCGTAGTGATCCAAGTGTCCTGAAGCCCTGACATAAAAAGTTGTTTGGAAAAACGTCATTTGAACTCTGTTTTTAGCCTCATTGTAGCCTGTAGCTCTACCTGCCTCTGTGTTCACCGAGCTCACATGTGCACGCTGGATGAGTAGATAATGGCTGAATTTTCATTTTTGGGTGCACTATCCCTTTAATGACAGAGTTGAGCAGTTTTGGTATCGGTGTGAGTTTGCTGGGACTGTTAAACAGCAACAATTTTGCTGATTCAGTGGGGAGTCTGGACAGTTCAGGATCAGACCCTGAGCGCCAAAGGATTGAATGCAGGTACTGTTTGCCTGGAGAGGTTTCAGTACTACTTGATACTGGATAATTTACCTTAAAGGTATCAAGTGCCAATACCCAGCAATATTAATTAACAAGGGATTCTCTTCATGGCCTGATGCTTTTCAACCAAGCAGAAACCTCAGTCAGTCTAGCATTAATAAGACATGTGTGCAGCCATACATATGGCAGACCCACAGGACTTCATCTAAAGGTCAAAACCGTGGGTTGAATTATTCTTAGTGCTTGCTAAAATACTGTAGCACTATTGAAATCACAAAACATGTATGCTAAATTGACAAAAACCTAAAATTATTTCTGCAACTTAAGTTAAAAGATATATTTTTGGTTAATTTCAGGATATTCTGAATCCTATCTTAAATTCCCCTTAGACAGAAATGTTCCAGCTTTCATGGTGTGCCCTCCACTCCTTCCACAGTCCGACTGAGTCCAGCAGCTCTCTCTAAGATCTGTTAGCCTCTGAGGTGTTTGTCTCTTGGCTCAAGTATGACAGGAGGAGAAATATGATTTCAGTTTCCCGGGGCTCAGGGCAAGAGGGTTATGGTTTCATATGGTTTCCAGGCTGAAAGAGTTTAAACAACATGTGCACTGAGGCAACAAAGAAAGTGAATGACACAGGAGGCTTCAACACCAGCAATAAAAAAAATGAATAGCCTGAGCAGTGATATAACAGTCAACTAAGAAAGCTGATGAATTATTGCACCAAAAGGCCAATGGTATAGTATTATACAAACATTCAATATATTGACCTTCACAGTCAATGTGTGCACATGCCTTATTGATGCCATGGCTGAATGGGGCTGAAATAAGTCCACCAGTCACTTAGTCACCATGCTAGCTATTATACATGATATATATGACATTCTACACAGCTTCCCTGTGTTGAATTGACTCATTTCCATTCATTCCAAGTCTAACTACATTGCACTCTCTGCCCATAGACACTTCATTGAGAAAATGACTAGTTTAAGCTGCACAATGCGACATCATTCCAAAGATCCAGAATACACAGCATGTATCTCCTCCTCCTTTGAATGACAACGATCATGAAGTCTAAAGTTTGCTTGCTGTCTGTGCAGCAGACAAAGTCAAGAGCCCTGACATCAAGAGTTTTCATATTGTGATATTCCCCTTGAGGAGGTATTTGTGTTTCTGCTGATCCTCCTCCATGGGGAGATGAGAGGTCAGGGTAGAGTGTATTTCAGCGGAGCCGACGCTCACTCTGAGAGTGACGGCTTTTAACAATAAACAATAAACTCTCCCACCCTCCTGCCCATTTTGAGAGTCCTACCTGCGAGCTGACAGTCGTCGTTGGAGCCTGCGGAGTCCTCCTGGTTGGGGCTGAGCGGCGGGCTGGCAGGGGGGCTGGTGCTGAAGCTGGCGTAGCCCAGGGACGAGCTCACCTCGCTGGGCTCACAGCTATGGTTGACCGGCCTCTGGACGTCCAGGGATGAAGACAGAGAGGTGCGCTGCTTGGGCTAGAGAGAAGACAGGAAGAGACATGAAAAGTATTTGTTTTGGTTGCTTTGGAAGTGTTTCACAGGAACTGAATTCTGGCGTTCAATCTGAAATACACAAAATAAACAGTAACAATGCCTGCCAATTAAACACTTCCTGTGAGAAATGATGGTGCCATCACTTTCTACTATCAAAATGCTTGCTGCCATTCAAATTTAATATTGCTGATTTTATTCTTTTCTGATAAATGCTCATTATTCTCATGAATTCAGACTGTTTCATTCTGGCACCTGAACATGTGTGTGATGTAATAGATGTCAACACAGTTTATATAATACAAAACTGGAATACAAGTATTAAAAAGAGAGCGAGGGACAGAAGGTAAACAGAGAGAGAGATATGGACAGACAGACAGAGGGAGTCATAATGATTGCTTTGCCTACAGCAAGTGAAAGAGTGAGACAGAGTGTGAGAGAAAGCGAGGCAGAGGACAACTGAAACTGTAGACTGGCATCTGGTAAACACATCTTACATAATGAGGCATTTGCAGCTCTCAACAACCTGCTGCTATGCTTCACAAACAGCTCAGGCAGTCAGTCAGAACCCGGCTTGTGTGTGTGTGTGTGTGTGCGTGTGTGCATGTGTGCGTGCGTGCGTGCGTGTGTGTGTGCATGCAAGTCGGAGGATGTAGGCAAAGTGAATCAATGCAGCTGGAACCTTAAAGGCAAAATAACATCCTGAAATGTTGACAGACATGACAGGACAACCTTCATGGGACCTTCACTGTCTTGTATGTCACTCAAGGCACAAACCTGACCCTCAGGAGAGACAGAGAGCGGAGGGAGAGGTTGTGAAGGGAAATGAAAGCAGAGGAGGAGAGATCGCTCTTTTCCATGCACGGTGCACTCAAATTGGGCTTTGAAGAGTCTTCAGATCAACTGAACTAAACTGAGGTGAAAAACAAAAGCAAAACAGGAGCGGGGAAATTGGTTTAACAAGAGAATGGCATGAAAAATAGGAGAATTGGACGGGGAGAAATGAAAAACAGGAGGTTGAAAAGTGGAAAGACAATTAGTGAAAATGGATGCAGTGAAGAAGAAGAAAAAGGAAGGAACAAAGAACAGAAGAAATAAATGATAACAGGTAAGCCTTCTGTAAAAAAGAGATAGGGCAAGCAAGAATGAAGCTATTAAGGAAGGAATGAAGGTAGGGAGGGAGGACACAGGTTCAGAAGTGTAAAAAAAATACTGAAAGACATGGTCACAATAATAAAGAAATGGAAGGTCAGAAAGGAAACAGAATTTAAGATGGAAGGAGCAATGAGGTGAGGAGGTTAGCATTACAAGGAAGAAAGGAATGATGGAAGTTATTGAGTCTGTTTTCTTACAGGATCGTACACAGCTTCACATTAAATTACTGTAAATGTGAAACCAGGATGCTGTGGAAGTAACCCAGCAGACATTAAGATGTTGAATGACTGTTACATGTACGTCCAATCAAGACATCCTGGTCATCAGCTGGATGTCCTTCCAAAGCGTCCCAGCAACATCGAAATATGACTTAAAACGGCAACAAATAATAAGACACTGTTGCCTCACATGGGACACAAACTCCTGTCACCTGGGTGAAAGTCCTGTGCTTTATCAATTGATCCACCTCATATTCATCTCTGTGTGGACCTTGTCACTCTTTATGTCGCCTTACTTTCTGTCAGAAAGCCCTGAAAGTAAACTTATTCTATGTGCAATAACAGACAGCTTGGATAAAGACTTTCGGCTCTAACAGACAAGACCTGCCTTGTCTGTTAGCACCTTGAGAAGTCATTTGACTTGAAAGTGTGCTATATAAATGTGATTTATTATTATTATTGTAAGACAGGAATATAATTTACGTGTAGATATACATAATTAAACATGAGAAAATGGGCGCTGAGTAATACTAAAGTTAGTCTTTGTATGTAGCGTGGATGTTACAGTGTGGCCATCTGATCACAATCATTTTACAACCAAATTAATTGTAATAATATGATCAATATTTCCTGGCTTGTAGGAGAGGGTCTGACTGGACTATCGCTGGAAATGGAAACAACGTCACCATCTGACCATCCACCTCATAACCATGATGCAGTTCTTACCATATTTGGCCAGGGAAATGATGTCATCGTCCAACCAATGTTTGCTGGGAACTTTCATTGTTAAAAGATTAATGTAGTAAAGGAATAATTCATAATATGGAGAATATGCTTATTTGCTTTCTTGCTGAGAGTTACTCGACGCAACGTGCACGCAGTTACTCCACAGTTGCTGTGTGCCTATCATAGTTCTGCGTCCTGTTGGTCTATGTCACTATGCAATTCCCCGCCAAAGCACTTGGGGGCGCGGTGTTCTTTTATATACCTACCTAGACTCTGTTACGTCTATGGTCGTTGCTCATTCATTGTTTGTTTATCTTCCAGCTTTGCTCTAGTCACAGTGAAGATGGCGACCGAGAGAGAAAGACTGTTGCTGGAGCTCGAAATGATCCGACATTGAACAACAAATGCTCTTATTACATTATTACATCCATTTTTTAATCAAAACACAAATGATCACAATGAAGACTTTTGAAAATGGCAGTGTTGTGGTACTGCAGCAGGAAGTGAAACCTTGCGAAATGGCCAATATTATGTAGTTTGAAGGACCAATCATAGCTCTGCGTTGGGTCTGCGTTGCCTCGATGCGTGGTTACAATTTTTTGGAGGTGCACCTCCAAAAAGCCCTCTGCGTCGTAAGTACGCAGAAGCATAAACCTTGCTTTAGCCATAAACCACTTGCACAATAAATATAAAGCTCCATTTACAAGCCAGGTAACTTAGCTTAGCACTGAGACTGGAAGCAGGTGAAAACAGCTAACCTAGGTATATTTTGTTATAAACAACATGAAAAAGAGTCAGCACATTGTAGCTCCCTTAAGTGCAATTAATTAGCACATCCACAGGTGATGTTTCAAGCTAATGCTCTTCTTCAGACTTGTGCAGACATTTTTTCATGTTGTTTATTGCTATCTTTTACTGGTCCAGCAGCTGTCCTAAATGTGCGCCTACTGTGCTTTTTAGGCAAATTTTGTTAACCTGTGAACACAGCAATACTAGCTATGTCTCCCTGTTTCAAGTCTCAAGCTAGGATCAGCGAACTAGGTGCCGCATATTCAGTGTACAGACACAAGAGTGGTATTGATCATCTCATCTCACTCACTGCGAGAAAGTGATTTAGGGCATTTCTTTAACATTTCCATTACAGGACACAATGCTAACTCCATAGTTTCAGGACATCTGTACATTTCTTTAAAGGTCACTCTGTTCAACTGTGTTTTTTCCGTTGGATAAGTGGATGAACAAAGGTCACATCAGGACATTTCCACATGCAGTTTGGCATCAGTCAATCAAAGAGTGCTTCTGGGCTCACCATTTTCATTTGCCTTTAATGCAGATATCCAGTACATTAGAAACACAGAGACTAAAAACCCAACCACAGCAGCTTCAACAGACCAGAATGCCTCACAGACACATCACTGAGATCGACCTTTTTTGTTTTTCTGAGGAGAGTTAATCCGCAGGGAATCACACCATAGCAGCAGCGTCCTACAGAGACCAGGGGTGTTTAAAGGACCAATGCATCAACCAAAGAAGATCACAACGGCCCAGACAGGCATCAGGGAATAGGACGATGATGTATGAGCTCGACAGGGAGTCACCCTGACGGGGCAAGGGGGAGGGAACATAAACCAAGCTTGCTGTCAAAAACTTGTATTTTCTTTTGAATGTCATGTTACAAAAAATACAGAGCTAGATAAATCATTATGTTTTATGATTTCTTTATAATCAAAAGAATTGATGACTTATGGTAAAAAAAACAAAGTCAAAAATACTGATGTTACCCACTTCACTCAAAGCACCCACATGGAAACAGAACCTGTGCTGTTTACTTTGCCACAGGCTTCACAACTAACAAAATGGACCCAAAAATAAATGAGATGAAACAGCAATCAACCCAGGATGATGGAAACTGCTGTAATGTGACTCTGTGGTGTATCAAAGTGGGAGGTTGAGGCTGTGCTTGTGTGTGTGTGTGTGTGTGTGTGTGTTCTTGTGCAAGCCGCCTAATGTTTAATGAGTTTAACAACAACTTCAGCTTCTTCTATTCACCCTTTAAGCATCTCTTTATTTCAGCACTTATGCTGCCTCGTCTGTGTATATGTGGCTTCTGTGTCTTTCCAACAACTAAAGGCATCTTCTCTCTGGACTCATGCTAATTAAGAGCTCGCACATGTGCGCAAACACACCCAAGCACGCACACACTCTGACACATACAACAAAACATATACACATACTGTAGCGCTGGCTGAGGCTTAGCGTTAACAATGCAAACGGGCAGCGAGCTAATGAACATGTCATGGCCGATTGGAAGGGGATTAATGAGCACAGACACACAGTTGCACACATGCACACACAGGCAGGTCTTCCACGCCTGACTAAACTATAGCAAAAGACATTTTCCCTGCTGTAACAGCATCCCTGGGGGAAAGTACGCTGTTTAACACCTCACTAATGTGTGTGAGTTTGAGCATTGACACTAATAAATGGCACACCCATTAGATAAAAAGTGCAATTCTTCACCTAAGATGAGGTGAGTTTGCGTGCACGCTTTGAAAAATACTCATTTCTGTGTGTGACTGAGGAATCATGTGCTGAATTATATATAACAGGATAATCATTTATCGTAAAATTATCATGATTAAAAAATCTGTAGGAGCAATGCTAAAAAAAGATAATGTATGTTGATTGTACCAAAGACTGGAGGGTCATTTAGCACAAAATGTTGCCATTTCCATTAAATCTCTTTACCGGCTGAGTAATTTAGTAATTTAACATGAGCAGGGGATTGAAAGGTAATTATCATAATGGTTTAATGTTTTCAGATGTTGCAGTAACAGAAGCACAGATGATGCTTTGTATGGAGAGATGCACATGTCTTTTGAAGCCAGTGTTTCTGCTTCTTTCCCATTCTCCCCCTTTTCTTCTCCGTCTTTACTTCAGAGAAGATGTAAACATAAACTCAGAGGGCAAAAAGCTGAGAGGAGCAGACGACACATCAACTGGCAGAGACGAGAAACAACAAGGGAATAGAAAATAAAAGAAGTAAACATCCAAACCCCTCTCTGTCCGCGCAAACAAACTTTTAACTGCAGCTCTAAACGCTATTATTTTACTATTCAGCTCTTGATTCTGTATTCCCACTTTCCTCTGATGCATTCTTGCTTCTGTTGATCAAGCTTCTTCTTTCTTTATTATTCTCCTCAAGAAGCATTTTTAGAAAGTTTCACTCAGGTGAGCCCCTCAGGTATTGACACACTTTAGACAATTTCAGTGACATTAACATATAAAGTGCCGCCCCAAAGGCTCAAACATGGTTCATTTGGCAGTGTGAGTGCTTCCAGACACACATGCGCTGTAGAGTTCCTCTGTGATCTCTTTACTTTCATCAGGAATGCTGCTCTTGACTAAAAAAATACTGGTTTAAAGAGCATCTTTTTGCCTTATTATTAACTGCTGGCAACATAACACTAAGTAAGTAAAAAATATATAATATTACTACAATCTTAACAGTCTCTCAGCTGGTCAGGATAATGTAGTACTTGAAGCACTCATGGGTAATATATTCAATCAGTTTTACTGATTTGGCACAGTTTGATTTCTTTAAATAAGACTAGGTGTAAATCTAGAATATGGCTGGACCAATTTACTAAATTGCATCCAAATTGTTAGAGAGATGGTCAGTTGTGTCTACAATGTGAATTCCTGAACATTAAATGTTCATCTGCAATTTTCTGTAGTGGTCCCAGTAATAGCTGTTCTGACAGTGTACTGCAGTAGCATATCATATAGCATGGTTAAGCTACGTTTGAGTCAAATAATTGAGGGCTACTCTAAAGGTTCAGTGTGTTGGATTTAGGGGGATATATTGGCAGAAATGGGATAAATTATGATAAGTTTGTTTTCTTAAAGGGCCACTGTGTAAAATGGGGTGAAAACCGTTGAAAACAGTGACATCAGTGGTCAAATTCTAGATTGCAGGGCTCACTCACTCACCCCTCCTGTCGGGTAAATGATGGTGGCCTCGTAGGGACAAAAAGCCTTGCGCAGACACGAGTTTTTCAGGAGTAGGTCTATCTAGCGACGAGGTGAATGTTTATTTAGAAATCTAAGCCATGTTACGATATTGTAATGAATCCCTCATGAGCAGGAGACCAGAGGAGCGTTCGGGAAAAAGGCCAGTTTATTTGAGCACTCCAAAAACTCCGGTAACACTCCAGGGGGTAAAAGACTCCGTCCCAAACTCTGACTCTTCTAGCGTAACACACACACTCCATACACACATTTTCGTTTACAATACCAAGTGGGTACCCCCTCCCCTCTCTGCTCCACCAATCTCCAGCCCGCACACTGACTGACAGCGTAGCCTGTAAACAGAGCTCAGCTGTTTATTTAGCCTAGCAATATCTCCGGACTATAACAGCTGCAATGGACGACTTTGAACGCGATTTTGAAGAGTTTCTTGTAGCGGACACAGACCCAGAGCCATACCTGTTTGAGCCGGAGCATACAGATGAGGAACTCCATGTGTTTGATGCTGAGCGGGCGAGAAGAGAGGCTGAATGCACAGAATGGGATCCGGTGCTACTGCTGCCATCGCTGGGGAGATATATCATCAGGAGGGAAAGCGCCGCAGAGAGTGCATCACAAGGTGTGAAGTTGCATCTTCTTTTCCTCGCAGATGACAGTTCAGGTTCATTCTCTCCTGCTGCGTGGTAAATGTGGTTCATTCGCAAACGTTATAACTAACAAAACTTTTCACTACTCTCTATCGCCGAACTACTAACACTCTCTGTTGTTTCCTCCTCCTTCTTCCTTCCTTCCGCTGTCTTCGTTGGTTTATTTATACACGCGACACGCTTTCTCTGGCTGGCTGGGTTGTCCGCTAGGGCTGCCTTACATACATGGCGGCGCAAGATGGCGACCTCTCTAAAGCAAGGCCCTTGCTATATATATATATATATATATATATATATATATATATATAAAAGCATAATTATAAGGCTATGAAAACCAAACAAATTTTATTTTATAGCGATTATACACTTATATAAACATATTAATGGGGAGAATATTCAGATTCAGATTCAGATTTGACAATAAACCATGCCAAATATTACACACTGGCTCTTTAAGTGTATAATCAGCTGAAAATCAGAACTGTCGTGTCTTTGTCACCTTAGAATAAACTGTTTACATCTACATAGGAAGCAGGGGCCTCATTTATAAGAGTGCTTAGGATTCATACTAAAAGTTGACGTGCGCCCAAAAGCTGAAAATGGTGTGCGCCAAAAAATAATCTGATTTATTAAACCGTGCGCACGCAATGTTCTCTTTATAAATCACAGACCACCTGGAGTTGTGCGCACCCAGATCCGCCTCATATTCCGCCCTCTACACGCCCTAGTTCAACCATAAATGGTCATGCATATCACCTCATGAATGCGATGTGCATATAAATAAGCCGGCATGCAAGTGTTCTCTCGTTGTGAGTCACGGCGACAGGTGTGAGAAACGAACCAAAAAACGGAATTTCTCCGAGACTGAGCTAGAGACCCTTTAACGGGAGGTGGAGGACTGAAGAAAGATTTTATTTGGTGGCCACAGCAGCAGGATCACTAATAAAAGAAAGAAAAAAAAGTTGCAACACATCAGCGCTGCTTATGCTGTCAGCTGTGTCTGTGGGACTGCACGGACAGTGACAGAGGAAAAAAAAGTGGTCTGATCTAAAGGTAGACCAAATATTTCTACTCCTTTACCAACATGTAGTTAATGTGTTGCTTTTAAATTTGAGGATGTTTGACATTGATGTGCGACATAAAGAATCACATTTATTAAAGGTGCAGGCAAAAAGGAGTATGTGCCAGTGCCATCTTGCGCAATTATGCACGAGGGTCACCGCAGTATTTATATGTTCATGGCAATTAGTCTGATCAGACACCCGGCCTGAATTACAGCATGAACCAGTGGTATCCCTGTCCCAAAATACAACGTGTAATTTGAAATACAATTCAAAGATGAAAGTGTAATAGGTGAACACGTTTCTTCATGCCGGTTTTGTCATGAACAGCAAATGTCTAAGTAGGGCTGATGAAATGAGTGTAATGGTTGTGCTTAATGGCTGTATTTTGAGACATGATAAATGCACTGGAAATATTTAGCTAAATAAATAAATACATTCCATGCAGACGCGCCGTCCTCTCCCCCTCCTGCGCTCACAGAGTGGACAATGAGACATTAGAAGCAGTGCGGATTAAATACGTATTTAGAAAGAATTTCAATTCAGGATTTGAGTTGGATTTTACGACGTTTTTATGAAACAATTATCACTCACTCCAAGCTCAAAATAAGACTGCTGGATTTAATTTCAATGATAACGTGGATCAAAGGTGGATGTCACATTAAATTTGTGTGAGACATCAATAAAAATCTGACTCCACTTCTCCATCTCACCATCTGCGTCGCCACTACCGCTAAAAACCTCCTGAACAATGAACCCTGAGGGAATCCTAACCAGGAGTTTACGCTTGGCACGTGGGAGAAGTTCCAGCTCGTTGCAATCTGCAATCTTCACTGCTACATGCTTCTAAATCTTAAACACTGCTCCTTTAATTTAATGAATTCAACAATATAATCATGCTATTTTTTAAGGCGCTGTTCTAGATTACTCATTGAAAAAAGGTAGGCAATGATTTATGTTACTTTATCAGTCAGACAAGATTTCTTGTTTTCAGCCCCATGACAGTTATGAACATGCCCACAGCCTCAAAATTGGTCTTACTGAAAACAAAGCGACACTACTTTCCTGCTTCAGCTTCCAGACCATGGTCTTAATTTAGTTTACTTGGGTTTTGGGGAGTTGCAGCATACATTTCATAAACAAACTGAAACCTACACTGTTCTTTTACTACTGCTTGACAATTTGAAGGTTAATTTCTACTTCGCTCCTGTCGCCTTGTGTTGTCGTCAAGAACACCTAAACCAAGATCAAGTCATGGCCAAGACCAGAGTGTATGGAGACTCCGTTTGCATTTAATGATATTCTCACAGTTGTGGTCTTCACTGGTCTTGAAGCAAATAAAATCCTGAGTCCTCTTTGTTTGAGACAGAGACAGGACCAAATTAAAACATGGTCAGGTCCGAGATGAGACTGAGACCTTTAAAAAGTGGGCTCGAGACCAAGACTACATCAGTGCTATCACCAACACCTGCCTGCTCTGAGCGCATTCAACGTCAGTCTTGCTCAACCACACACTACACACTGAGCTGCTCCTCTTAAAACCTATGGCTCAAACTGTGTCGACACCTTACAAATACAGGACTGCACAGCAACAGCAACCAACAAATTACACAGCAACTGAGTTAATACAGATGTATTAACTCAGTGGATCAGACGATTGATCATGCAGGCAAAGACGTCACCAGCAAAATCACTATTCATTTTGAAAGAGTAATGGCCAGTAGGGAAAGACCAACAATCTACTGGTCACTGGCCTGACCTCATCACTCCAGCCATATTGTTTCCACACACAGAAGTAATCTTCCTACTACTGTATTTGTCTTACCTCCCATTATTTGCTCCAGTTTGGTTTATTTACTACTGTCCTTCACTTTTGTTCATCATCTAAAATTGGGAGCTCAGGAGGCTTTACTGGGGCTAGGAGTAATTCATAATTTCTATCAGCATTAAAGCAGTTTCCCCGATACATCTATAGTGGAACACAATTTTAAATGCAGTGCAGAGGGCAGTAAGAACTGGCAGCCTTCTTGGCTCACAGCTAATGAGGTGAATGAAAGATGGTTCTTCATCAAAATGCTAGATACAAATCCTTTTAATACAGGTGGCAAATACCAGGATATAGCTCGGATGTGCAACTCCCACTGGAGAGCTTTTGGCATTAGCTTGAGTCAGTTCAATTAGCTGTGTGTGACCCACGTCTCTCCTCAGGGGCCACAGGCATCCTGCTGGCTGGGAAAGCAAACCTCTTTAACAACCCTCACACACTCTCACACACACGTAAAGGTCTCCTAGTTGTCCCAGCAACTTTCAGGTGGAGTGCTGTAAGCCACCAGCTATGATGAGAGGGATGAGCTGACCAAGGTACTTGAAAACAAATCAATCTTTTTTACCCTTCACCTTATAGTCCTTCACTCTATTATCAGTCTTTCTGCTACTTGCTGCTCTCCTTCCGTCTCTAAACAGGTGCCATGATTGCTGCAATTGTTTATTGATTGTGTGTGCATGCGTGTAGCTGTACATGTGTGGTCTTTGCAAAGGGGCTCAATGAGGAGCTGGCACTAGCGCAGTCGTTTTCACAGAACTGCACAGTGCAGACATGTTCTGTAATTACGCACAGATCTGAGCAAATTTGCCGAAAGATTAACTGAGTGGAGCAACACTGTCAGTGAGGGATCACCAAGTGACTGTGTGTGTTCAACACAAACACAACTGATTGATGAGTGTGAACAGATTAATGAGCTCTAACTGACAAAGTGATTAGTGATCTGTCTACGTGTGCGTGTTAAATTAAAGAATTTGGATATTTTCTGTCAAGAAAGAAGGTTTAAATGACGGCTGAAATACATGGGGAACGGCGTGACACGTGCTGCAGCATCCATTCTAATCAACTGAAGCTGCTACACTCACCATGGAAGCCGCACTCACCCGTATTTTTATGCAGCTGGTTGATTTTTTTTTTCCTTTGGACACTGCTAACCGGCCTTCAACAAGTAAAAAATACAGAGAACTATGAAAGAACGAGTTATCTGTTCAAAACCATTCAAATGAATACCTCATTGCTCTAAAGGCAATGCAAAGCAGCAGAGCAATATTGTGTTTGTTTTTACATTTCACATTAATTAATTAGCTGTTGAAATATCCCATTCTGCCCTGCCTACATGATGCGTCACATCACCGTCTTGTGTATTTCAACTATAAGTCAAAATCCTCAAATGGGAATACGGTGAAATGCTGATGAAATAATTGTTATCTGACAAACATCCATCACAAGTTCCCAGTGCTCAACATCTTTCAACAGCCAAAAACACAAAGACATTCATTTTAAAATTATATAAAAGGAAAAAGTAGCTCAAATTTGAGAAGATGAAACCAGAGAATGTTCCCCTTTTTTAAATAAGTTAGTATTATTGCACTTCCAGTTCCCTTGTCTTGAAGTCAACGTGCTTTATAAATGGATGTTTGTTTAGATGCTCAATTTAAGGTATGTGGTTAAAAAAAAGCTTGAGAGTTTCATGTTTTGTTTTTCAAGATTAAAAAAAGACAGTCAATACTCCACTAATGAATTTTGAAGCTTTTACGTGTCTAAATGGGACTACAGAGGGACAGTAAAAGTTGTTATGCTATACTTGGAAACAATTCTACTCACTAGTCCGCCTTTACGGCCTTGTTGTGTTGTGTCTTGTAAACAATTCTAACTAAAACTTTCTAACTTGCAGATTCGTCAAGTGACAGTATTTTCCAATTGTAGTTAAGTTGGAAGCTTATTGGTGGTGACTTTGAAGTGAAATGACCTTTATAGCCTAACATTAGCTCTATACTTCTGGCGACTGCATTTACACTTTAGAAATCCTGATGGTTACGTTAATTTGTGAAGACTATCTTGTGAACAAGACAAGCAAGTGTCGTAAACTTTTGTTTGCCAGAGACCTTTCTGCAGTAAGTAAGCCACTTGGCTTTTTGTCAAGGGAACCAGGCTGGCCTACAAAAAAAATTACATACCTGCGGCACTGTATTTTGTCAGTCATCTAACGTATTAACCAACTATTTGTTTCATCATTACTTAATACGAAATACTGCAATTTCTATAGCTAAAATATTGGATAACTCCCCTGAAGTTAAGGATTCAAATCATCAATCAGAGACCCCTCAGTCAACTGAGATTTTATAGGGTAGTCAGAGTAGGGGTTTTTTTGTTAGTTAGTGTACATCGTGGGATGTTTCGGTCCCCAGATGGAGTTGCAAACTGGGCACTCCTCTCTGTTACAGGCAGCTGCGGACCCAAGCCCATGGTGAGTTTCGGTGAGACGGAGGCTGCTGCCCGGAAGAAGAGAGGATCTGCCCAGTCAGGCTTTGAGATAACTTTGTCTTCTGCCCTCTGTTAACAAGTGTTGAATTTACAACTCATAGAAACTAAATATGATACAGTCACTGGCTTTTGTTTGGTATTTGGCAAAAAAAGTTGTTGCACATTTACAGTCCATCGTTAGCAAGTGTTCACTCTGAGGGCTAACTTGGCTTGTTAGCTACATTACATTAACGTCGCTGTCACTCTGAACATCCCAAAGAAGCCTGTTCAAACTCTCAACCTCTATTTGGGGAAAAAAAGGAACAAATAGTCAAATATTTGTATTGAACAGCCAAATCTGTTTCAACTAATATAAATGAGTCGGGTACAGCCCCTCTTACATGTTAGGAAACACCCCACTTGAGCGTTGAATGTAAGTTTAAGATTCACGTCTATTTTAGCCTGATTTGGTCCATCAATTCCCCAAAAATATATATAAAATGGGCATGTTTAGCTTGAAGATGTTTACCTTTTGCAATCATCTGGTTGTTTACTTGGTCACTAGCCATTTTGTGCTAGCACATAGCCTACAGTTAGCCTGTGTGAGCTTGTAAGTTGGAGAACATGGTAATAATTAGCAGTGGGATTGGTAGTTCTAGTAATTCTATTAAATTAGTCTTATGTACCACACTTTATTTAATAAGCTTTGAAAGTAGGACCAAATTTTCCATGAGCTCAGGTCTAGTTTTTCACTTTGGCTCTAATGAAGATGACAAAAAACGCTAAAGGGATTTTTTTATGTTTGGTTTGCACTCGTTCCATTGATAATACACTTTGACAGTTTTGAACCTTTAACAGATTTTGAATAAGATGTGTCCCAGCAGTGCAGCTTCAAAAGTACATCTCTGAGCTGCTGGAGCCTGGCAGCCTGGCAGCCTATTTTGTGATTGTCTGGTTTGTTTACTATAATTATGCTGCCATCGCAAAATTACTCTACGCTGATGTTAAAATTACACATATCACCTTTAAGTTCACCAGATCTTTGCTGGTCAAAACAAACAATCTCTACTTCAAGAAACATAAAAATCAATACCTTTTTCTCCACAGAGGTGAGATTGATTGAAGATAATGCTCCTTGCTCAAGAGCACTTTAACCCCAGTCATTTAGGGAGTCGAGAGAATAAGTCATGCATTTTTCTCAAAAAGATCCTTCAATAAACTGGATGCGAACCTGTCTCTTAAAGCTCTTATACACACTCCTACGTGACAGCTGTGTCCTATTCTCTACATTTACCGTTTAGTGCTTTGTGTGCGTGTGTCTGCATCCTCTCAACCTCTGTATGAGAGAAATATCTACCATCTCTG
This sequence comes from Epinephelus fuscoguttatus, assembly GCF_011397635.1. Classification (NCBI taxonomy): domain Eukaryota; kingdom Metazoa; phylum Chordata; class Actinopteri; order Perciformes; family Serranidae; genus Epinephelus; species Epinephelus fuscoguttatus. The sequence goes on along the minus strand of NC_064773.1, from coordinate 12,128,432 downwards.
TGCCACTGTAGAGCATCAGAAACCAGTTAGCCTGCCTTATCTGCGCTCCACTGGAGTATGTCTGAGTGTGTGCATGTGGCTGGAAAGTTATCTGCGTTACCAGATTGTCACTGTGTACATACTTGTATGTGTTCATACATATGTAACAATGCACCTCAAGCAGGCAGCCATATAAAAATACATTGCCTCTTATTTTTGTCCACATCCACAATGTGTTCTTATTTTTTTAGTGGCCACTGATTTCTGGGATTCACTAATGTTTTGGTAATTTTGCCTTTCTCTTAGGTAAAAGAACATTTTACAAAAAGTCAAGAGCAAAACACATCTTGTTTTCACAGTCCGCAAATTGTCCAACACAAGGAGGCTTAAGTTTTAAATTGAGGAGCACTGTTATATATGAGAGAAAGAATTACTATTGGTCCAGTATCCCAATTAAGACTACAAAGCCCTTGATTGATATTACATGCATTCAGTTTCTGAATGGCTCGCTTAATGCTCTTAGTGTGGCCATCTAGGTTTTACACAGAAAACATTTTTAGAAATCACACAGATCTATTTGACTGGCTGTGGAGACAGATGCCAACAGCAGTGCTTTTAGATTTGTGCAAGACTCAACTTAGGCAAAACGCAACTGTAATGTGGTTCTTATGCTTCCATTTTCATGTCAAACCTGTTTTCCCTATTTCAATTACTGTGCTTTCCTCTGCTGACAGAGCATTGAAAGCATCACAAATGTTCTGCCACCACTGGGTTTTTAATTTTCCTGTACCGCCAGTGCTGTCACTCTGGAAAATCATGTTTACTTTAAGCTTATTTGACAGTAAGTCGATGTTACTGCTGCAGAAGTGCTACCTCCTCTTACAGCCATTTTTTGGTGGCATCTCTCCAGATCTTGGGGACGTGCACACAGCACAACACCTGCCCTTACTGTATGTAGTGTTTCTGGGGCATTACCAGAGGCAGGACCAAGGTGTTGTTTTACAAGTCATAACTGTCTCAAGTCTCTGGACTCAAGCAAGAAAGGCAAGTCCCAAGCCAAGACTGAGAAGTTCCCAAGTCCTTCAGGTGAAGTCAGGAGTCATTGGTGTTGAAATACAAGTCCAGTGGCAAGTCTATTTTACTTTTGTCGAGTCCTGTCATCAAATTGTGACTTAAGTCCAAGTCATGTGACTCTAGTCCACACCTTTGGGCATTTCCCATGCTAATAAACAACTGGCCATGCACCTCCAACTTATGATAAAGTGGGTTTCATCATTCAACACTCCTGGATAAGAGCAAATTTGGATGGTGAAGACTGTTTGGTGCATCTGGAGTTGACTTCTCTTATTAATTGAAGAGAATGTTGCTGCATGAGGCCCAATGTGTCATGTGTTGCAGTCGATCTAAATGTGTGCAATGTGTATATATACACTATAGATATACATTCATATGGCGTGAAGTCACACTTGGAAAGCATTGACAAACAGAGAAGATGTTCTATTACTAGATCTCTCACACACACGCGCACACACAGGACATTCACTGTAATGTATTCCTTTGCTTCTCATCCTAATGAATACATCTACTAAGATTGCTTGTAGTCAACAGATAAACAATTTACTCCTGTTTTTGAAGGTTTTCTAAATAGTGCAGTGCAGAGCTACAACAACCCTGCAATAAATTCTAACTTTAGGGAGGATGTAGTTTATGGAGCAGATGAATCGTATTGTGTTATACTCAGATAGGTTTTTCGAATATTTATATCAGGGGGGATACACTCAATATTAGAAACACAATAAAATTCAACAGCATCATAAACTATCTCCTCCAAATGATCATAAAGTTGAATCTGTACCTCTCTAAAACTGTTTCAACAAAGACTAAACATTATAACCTTCATGAAAGTAGGATTCACTGCTGGACTGTTGTATTAGACTGCATTAGTTTTAGCTGGGTGTATTTAATTAACTGGCAGCTGATTGATTTTGTGACCCATTTCAAAGATTTACATACAGTAAGAACAAATGAGTGCCATAGACAGACGGGAAAAGATAGAACGTATTAATAGACAACTGACTCATTATGGTTGTCTTTTCAAGGAATTTGTTGACGATAACAAAAATATTGACGATTGCCAGCCTTACCCTTTCACCATCATATGTCTTTCAATCATTCAGACCTCTGAAAGCAAGAGTTTAACCAAGGCTGAGTTCAGATGGGGAAAAACAAAACAAAAAAAGAAAAAAACACACACACACACAGGGATTTTGCAATAGAGAGGCCAAGTCCCTCCCCTTCCAGTGGACCATGGGACCTTATTCAGTAAAAATATGCACAGTACTGCATGAGTGAAGGTAAAATGGAGTGTGAGATGGACAAGTGGCTTGAAGAGGCATCAGCAGTGACGAAAGTGTTGCATCAGGTGATGCTGGTAAAGGGGTGCTGAGCGGCAAGGCAAAGCTCTCGATATATTGGTCAGTCTACGTCCCAACCCTCATCCGTCCCTGGCCATGAGCTTCTTCACTTAGAAAATTGTCGTGTTAAATTGACAAAAATAAAATGTGTAATTTATGGCACAATTCAAATGGAATCAAGAAATTATTTGACACTTGCCATTGACTACCATACATTCTTTTCTCCAAAATAATGGCCCATGGGGGACAATGGTAGGGGAGGGACTTTGGCTCTCTATGGTCTTTTTGAATTGAATACAGAGGCTGCTTCTTCTGGCACCATGCTAATGTGGATGTTAATGCGGCCTTAATCAATTCTCAAACTGTATTTAGAAGAAGAGCCGACCATCTGAGGGTAAAAGGTCTTGGCAGGTAAAGGTCTAAAATGCAAATCGGTCCTCACAATAACAGAAGTACAAGAGAGGCAATGTATAGATTTAAAGTGTGTGTCTAATGTTTTTCACTCTTTTGTCATTAACACACAGGTCCGAAAGACACACACATGCACAAACAGGACCTATACATGCACAAAGTGGAGAGATGTCAGAGTGAGGGGGCTGCCTTGGTCCGGCCCCCCGAGCGGTTAGGGGGTTCGGTGCTCAAGGGCACCTCGGCAGTGCCCAGGAGGTGAACTGGCACCTCTCCAGCTACTAATCCATGCTCCATATTTGGTCTGGACGGGGACTTGAACTCCGGTTCCCAACCCAAGTCCCTATGGACTGAGCTACTGCCGTATTATTCAATGTAGGACACAGAGGCTGCAGGTACAAAACTGATAACCCTATGATGCAGCCTGCATCTCTGTCCTCTCTGGATTCACTCTTTCTGCTTCTTTTCATCCATTTGATTATTCCCTCATTCCTTCTGTGTTTCACATCCCATCTGCCCATGGGTGCGATCAAGAGCTTGTGGAGATCTAACATGTCCAGCTGACAGTCAGGACAAGAAGCAAGCGATTAATAAATAAAAACGACAGAAACGTTAAGCCCATGGATTTCAGTCAACATAGCCTGTGTGATCTCTTCACGCCTTTACGAAGTGATCACATGTTTTTTTTTATCAGCAACTGGCTTGTGGTCAATGCTGCAGCAGCATTAGCACCACGCAAGCTGAATAATTTCCTTTAAACCCGGATTTAAAGAGCAAAATTACTCAGAACACATTTTTTATTTACAGCAACAGCCTTGGGGAGCCTTGTCACAGAGGGAGGGAGGTTTACACACTGCAAAAAATGTGCAAAGTAGAAAATTACTGAGTTTGACTGAGTCTCACACCCGTCTGCAATTCTTATTTGTTTATATTTAAAGAGAGTGACACCACATGGGCACATAAGTCTTGTCTATTGAAGAAAAACGTCTGGATCTGCAATACATAAGTGTAACATTACACTGTCAAATAATACATTTAAAGAAATGTAAGATTTAAGCTGCTTTCACACCGCCACATGGTAACACCCTGCCTCCAGTCATTTCATTTCAACACAGTGGTAGGGGTTTGAAGTGGTCGCCGCCTACATGAACATGCACAGATTTTGCTCTGTTGCGCAGTTCCCTATGATCAACTTCTGGCGATAGCTGCCTGGCACTGGTTAGTGTCAGTAGATGATAGAAAGGCAACAGTAACTCAAATAACCACTTCTTACAACCAAGGTCTGCAGAATACCATGTCTGAACCAACAACACGCTGAACCTTGAAGCAGCAGAAGACCACACCAGGTGCCACTCCTGTCAGCTAACAACAGGAAACTGAGGCTACAGTTCACACAGGCTCACCAAAACTGGACAATAGAAGATTGGAAAACGTTGCCTGGTCTGATGAGTCTGGATTTCTGCTGCCACATTCAGATGGTAGGGTCAGAATTTGGCGTCATGGATCCATCCTGCCTTGTATCAACAGTTCAGGCTGGTGGTGGTGGTGTAATGGTGTGGGGGATATTTTCTTGGCACACTTTGGGCCCCTTAGTACCAACTGAGCATGGTTTAAACACCACAGCCTACCTGAGTATTGTTGCTGACCGTGTCCATCCCTTTATGACCACAGTGTACCCATCTTCTGATGGCTACTTCCAGCAGGATAACACACCATGTCACAAAGCTCAAATCATCTCAAACTGGTTTCTTGAACATGACAGTGAGTTCACTGTACTCCAATGGCCTCCACAGTCACCAGATCTCAATCCAATAGAGCACCTTTGGGATGTGGTGGAACGGGAGATTCATATCATGGATGTGCAGCCGACAAATCTGCAGCAACTGTGTGATGTCGTCATGTCAATATGGACCCAAATCTCTGAGGAATGTTTCCAGCACCCTGTTGAATCTATGCCACAAAGAATTAAGGCAGTTCTGAAAGCAAAAGGAGTCCAACCTGGTACTAGCAAGGTGTACCTAATAAAGCTAACTTGCACTTATGCCAGTGACATCCACTGGAGCATATGCCTGTCATCTCAGCCTTGGACCATAGCAGCAGTTATGGCTGTGTGGGAGCAGTTTCAGCCACAGTTTGATGGGAGAATTGATGAGGACTGCTTCATCTACTTTATTTAAAATAACTGGTAAAAAGGAAAGGCACACACTGTATATGTGATATAAAAATATAGAAAATTAGTTCAGTACAAAGTAGAGACACTGAGATCTATATTATACATTCTTCACTTTTACCTTTGTGATATGCAGTAGATGAGGATACGGCAACAACACTGAATAGTAATATAAATGACAGCATAAAACAGAGTAATTAAATCAACAATTGTGTGTGTACTGTAGTGTAGGCATTACTGTAGCTCTTGGAAATGTTAATATCAAGATCCCTAAAGAGACCTCCATCAGATGTATTATTCAATTTTGTCCAAAGCAACCTCTCTGAGAAATTTCTATTTCTAGATATGATTTAATATAGTGTTATATAACTGTTTGTGAGATGGCAGTAAACCATCTGATCAAATCATCCTTACACTGTATCACAGCAGTGAAATTTAATTCATATATTTGCGGCAAACACCCTCTGTAAGCCCCACATTAATATTCTAAGAGTGAACACAGGGGGGACTATGCTGTGCCAGACTCTTCTATACATGCTGTAAAAGTCATGTGTGTGTCTGTGCGCCTGAGTACAGTGTGCTCTGATGAAATAGCCAGCGGGAGCACTAAAATGAAATGAAATGAATTCTACAGAATTAATTAGACACTATAAAAGTGAACTCTGGTGCTCCTTGATTATGTGTGCTTCAAGTCGAGCGGAGGCACGCTGAGCGCCGCATGTGATCCCTCTACACACATTAGTTAACATGCCAAAGATAGACCCATGACGAGGGGGGGTGACGGGAGAGAAGGTGAGGTCGGGAAACGAGGGAGGAAAAGAAGATGTTGAGGTGAGTAAAGGACGTTCAGACAGAGCGCTGTAGGCAGGGGCTGTGAGGAGCTGTCTATCTCGGCAAGCTATTTAGTCTCATTACGACCCCCTAATGCTACATTTCTGAGTAATAGCTTTAAAAGGGGAAAAATGTCTTCATCTTGAAGAAGAAGAGAACACTTGATTTGAGGAAATTCTTGACTGATTGATTTACAAGATAATTATCTCACCCTACATGCTTTATTCTCAGTAAAGCAAATATTTTATGATTCATCACCAGACTACACAGGCAGTTCAGGAGAATAATTTTGTCAGTCTTATGTCAGGCATCATCAGTAGGCTGAGAAAACAACTGACTTTAATTATCAAGGTGCAAAACACTGGTGCTGAGCATGTGTGTCTGATACTATCTTCCCTGTGACAGAAGTGAGAGGACTAAATTAATCTAAGTCACTAATAAGCTTGATGTGTTGTTGCATTTGAATAACTGAGTGTTGGTTTGAAGTTATTCACTGACTGATCACTGACACATTATCAATGTATGCAGTTGTTGCTGTAAAAGTCTGTTACTAAAGAAAAAGAGCATTACAACAAGCTTTAGAATAAAGGAAATGTTGATATAATGGTACTGATAGATATTAAAGGGGATCTATTTTGCTCATTTTCAGGTTCATACTTGTATTTAAGGCTTCTACGAGAACATGTTTATAATGTTTGAAAATTTCTTCTCATACTGTTTGTGCTGGACCAGTCTGCTCTGATTGGTCATTGTTTTTGGGCCTTCCTTATCTTGGCGCCCCTGCAACATAACTGCAGCTGGGAAATGACTGTGACAAAGAAAAGCAACACTTCCTACCATGAGAGATCACCAATAAAATCTTCTAAACCAAAATCTTAAGACACGGACATATTCCAGAAGGAAACTTTTCTGAAATCAGGGAGAAATTAACACCACTGTAAACTAAGACCACATTTCCCGGCCTGAGGATTTTGCTGACAGGGATTACTTTTATATATGTTGACCTCATTAATTGAAACTTGAGCAACGTTAAATATAAACATCCGACACTGTCACACTATAAATATAAAATATTGGCAATTAAAAATTGTCACACAAGCAATTTTATATTTGAAAACAGTTAATGTCTGTAGTAGTTAACGTGAACCTACTCATGGTCGCGTCCTTTCAGGAGATGCAATTGTACTGAGACACTTCAGTGGAGACGAAGTGAGCACAAAAGGGAGTTATTAAAGCGGGAAAAGCTGTATTTAATGTGTCTTTGTTTGAACTGTCACAATGGCTACATGTCACCATCGTACCTTCTTCCTCATTCTTCTTAAAAATGTGTTGTCCACCTCATTGCTGGTTTATTATGTTGTGCAAAAACAGACGTCATGTCGCAGCGTCATAGACCTGTTGATTGTTTGTATTTGTCAGCACCCTGTAATATACCAATGAAGCATATAAAACAACAACACAGAGGCTCTGTAGTCCCAACCATGCAGGCAGACATCGCTACTTTAACCTTCACAAAAGAAGCGCAAAGCAGATCCACTCCCTCCATTCTTACCTTTCACAATAAAAGCCCTAGAAATATACACTGCATCAGTGTTTACCCGAGGGAACCAAAATCCACTCAGAGCATTTCACTAAAAAGAAACTGAATTTAATAAGTGTGGCGCCTCACAGGGTCATGTTGAATCCCTCATTTTTTCTGAAGAATGAGTTGGTGCGAACCTTTTTGAACCTTTTATAGAACAAGTGTTGCGACTGTAGCAAATCTGAGTCACTGCTGGTATAGATTGTTCTGATGCGAAATATATTCTGGCATGTATTTCGCATTTTGTGTTGTTTATTTATCATCACACCCCTGGAGTGTAAAGGCCCATAGACATTGATCGGGAGGTTGTTTGTGTTTACATCCACAGATAATACAGTTCCTTTCACAGTAAACCAACAAGCACAGTCAAGCTCTCAGAGCCAGGACGGGGGCTCATCTGTGTTTCTGAAACCAGGATATGTTGTTCAGGATGCTCAGATATTCTAAAATCCAAGAGTGAGAGAGACTAACAGACGGAGACAGATGAAATGAAACCGAGAGAAACAATCAGAGGGAGAAACAGACAGAGATGTTTACCATTGTGTGTGTGTGTGGGTGGGTGCAGGTGTTTCAGCTTCTTGTAGGTGGATACTGTGATGTTCAATAATGCATCAGGTGCCTCTGCAACACATTCATTAGTGTGTGTGTGTGTGTGTGTGTGTGCGCACTCACCTGTGGGCGGATGACTCTCTCTATGTTCTTCAGGGCCGTGTCGGGGGAGGGAGGGGAGCAGTCTGGAGTGGGGCCTGTTGAGCAGTTGCTATGGTTACCGGGCTCCCCCTCACTCACTGTTACATGGGACAAGTGACCTTGGAGAGAGGGAGGGACAGAGATTTATTTTTTATTTTCCTCATTACAGTAATGTGTTTTGTGTTGCAATAACTGCCATTATACACCAGACCCAGAGCATTCATGCTAATGTCAGGATCACACTGAACGCCACTTGCTTCTTTTAAGATGGTCACCATGTCCAATTTGGTGATCATAGTCCTGCCATGACTTGACCAAGGGAGTAGGGCTTGGTGATATGGACAAGAATTCATACCTCAGTATTTACAAGCTGACTAGTGGGGTTTCTGTGAAGTGCTGTTAAGTTGAGTTGATTCAAAACACACATTAAACACACATTAAACATGGCTTAATAAAGACAATTTCAAACACAAGTACACAAATCGGCTTTACTATAACTCGCAGCATTCACAGACAAACACTTGTCTTTATCTGGACACATTTTCCCCACAAATACAACATGCTAATGTTTTTAGCACAAGCCTATAGCATTTTACATTGTATAAATTAGCCTGGCAGCTAGCAGACTTTTCCTCTACTCATATGAAGCCAGGGACAACAGCAACATGTAACAAAGGTAATGTTACAAAATTCGGCTTCATTACAGCGCACAAGGTTCACTGACAAAACAACTGTCATATACTAAACACATTTTCCAAACACATACAACATGCTAACGTTATTAGCACAAGCCTATGGCATTTTACACTGTACAAATTAGTCTAGCAACAAGCAGAGATTTCCTCTGCTCATATGAAGCCAGGATAAATCACACACAAGACTAAAAATGACATTTTTTGTGCAGGCTTTATTGTTTCCACAATCAATTGTTTGTTATCTGTGAAATTAAAGTACATAAAAGCTTTGTTTCCACTGAGGGAAATGGTTTCAGCTTGTGAGTGAATGAGTGGGGCGGAGTTGTGCAGAGAGTGTGAGAGAGGAGAGATGCACACTGATATACGTCATGTAATGCAACTTGAACCTATATCGATATAAATGGTGCTGTCTAAATTTATATCTTGCTTAAAAATCTATCAATATATCATAAATAATTGTTTTACCACCCACTCCCACAAGGGAGTACATAAGACGCTGGGTTACTACCAGTTTCATTTCAGGTATCTCAAAACAAATGAAACAGTTGGAAACCTGTTTGAGTTCCAAATGTACAAGAACTCGGAAGAGCTTTTGCAGCATAATCCCTGTTCTGAAGCTAGTGTGCTTTGTGCTACATCCTAATTATCTTTTTGAAACTTTCCCCAGTTGCTTCAGTTATGAAGACAGAAGATTTAGGATGACTGTAAAGCTGCAGCAGCCAACAAACTTTTATGTTATATTGGCAGAAAAATGACTTGTTAGTGCAATTTTGGGTAAAATGAGAAATGAAAAGGAGGGTTTAGTGTAACACCTAATGTGTCGCCCACCTAATGGTGCAATCACAGAGAAGTGAGAGAGCAGGAGGAGAGTGCATTTTCTAAATTGACAAGCGTCTGCAGCAACCAGGAAAATATGACGGCTGCCCAGTGCAGTTTGATGGCTGTCTCGGTTTTGTGTGTACGGCTGAGTGCAGAACCGAGTGTCGGAACTAATTTCCCCAGCGTATGATCACTTAACAGAGGGTCGGGAAAAAAACAAGAAGAAGAGAAGAAGAAAGGAAGAGGAGAAGAAAGGAGAGGGAACTGCTGAAGTAGCCCAAGTTAAATTTCAGAGGGAGAAGGCATCTGTCTTAATCAACTGGAGGAGACACAAAACACAGAGCAACACACTTTTCTTAAAATACTGTTGTCAAAGTTGCTGACACACGCACACGCACACGCGCACGCACACGCACACACGCACGCACACAGCAGTGGCTTTCTGTCAGCTGCCACCTGCCTACATGGGTCCTATCAGACGGCAGAATATCATCCAATTATGGTGAGACCCAGCCAGGACACACACACACACACACACACACACACACACACAGGATGACATCACTATCAGTAACAGCGTAGTCACATATTTGCAGCTGAGAGATTGTTGCTTAAAGATACAGTATATGAATGATTCATTATCACAGTTCAAACCAAAAACTGTAAATCAAAAACAGCATTTCTTGCTGTGTTAACTTTGAATGTAGTTGAAAGTGTGATTTTTCACAACTCCCACAAATCTTTGTCACCTATTCAAAAAGAACAAAGCCACACAGGAGAAAAAAAGTGGGGCTGTTGATGATGTTTTAGATGATGACACCAATAATGATCCTGTAATTAAATGAGATGGGAGTACCTTTACATCTCACTTGTCAGGATGATTAGGATGCTGAGGAGGAAATGAATTTTAAAGGAGTTGCATATAATATTCAGATCATTAATACAGCAGCAAACACCTACTTGCAATGTAAAGATGTAGTGGAGTAATGGCATCCTCAGCAGACAATGAAATCACACCTCTATGTGCGCTGGAATTCAAGCTTCTCCATTCTTTGTGGTGGACGGTCTGGCTGCATGTTCATTTTAGTGCACTGGTGGGTCAGAGGTCTATTCTGACTGGACTGCAAACTAGCTCGACAACATGGTCAAACGCAAGTTTGGCGCTGTATGAGAAATCTGGACGCTGTGGCTGGACCAGTTGGGAACCACTGTGTTAGTGCATGTGAGTCCCTCTGTGTGTATCCCACTAGCTCATCATCACTGATCTGCACTGCACTCATACTTTGGTTACAGCTTAATGACAGCAATGGTGGCGTCATGAAAACATAACGCCCACCCTGTGGTCCCCCCACTTCATGCTGTTAGCTGCTAGCCACCTCCATGTTGAGAGTAGGGTTGCAGGGACGTAGCAGTTTCAAGGTATACTGTGATACAACAGTTGACAGTTAGCATACTGTGTACATTTGCTTATCGATGATTTTTTTTTTTTTTTAAATGCGACTGGATGGAGAATCTCCCATTTATTTTAATTATTTTCAAAAAGCAGACTTTTTACACAAACTTCATTTTCATGTTTTTATTCTTCTCATTATTTTAGTTTAAATAATTTTTTTTTTTTCCTATTTATACAGTAGCATAATTCCACTCAGTGATGGATGTGGACAAAGAGGTCGGCATTTTTTTCACTTTTTAAAATCACTTTTAGAAAAACAGGATAGTAGCAGGGCCATAGCTGGAGTCTTAGAAATAGAAATACTTTGGTCATCATGAAATAATCGATGCTTGTGGGAAAATACACACATTTTCCACCGTAAACTATAAACTCACACCAGGTTACTACAACACTGTTCTCAACTGTTTATGAAATTTGTGATTATCTGCTCATTTGTTGTTGGGGGATCATTTTGTCTGATTTACTTCAGAGATGTTTGGAGACTGCCCCTTTGTTGCCAATCCAGTATTTGCTCATGCCACTGACTTGTCAGCCAAGATTCAAATTGCTTTGCTCTCTGGACCACAGCATTTGGACACCTGTCTTTGAAGCATGTCTATGCAGTCAATGTTAGGTCTGATCTTAGCTGTTGTTATATTACATTTTAGCTTTTATTTGTTGTTTGCTTGCAGCTTTGAGGTGTGTCTTTGATAAGCATTTATTTAAGCACATGAGTATTTTAAAGGACCGCCAGGTAGCATTTTAGATACAGTTCATTACAGACATTTTCTAGGAAATATGTTTGACCTAAGCCCTATTCAGACGGGACTACTATTACCTGGGGACCTCTAGTGATTTGTAATAATTGCAGAGATTGTCTATAATATTAATCACATGCAAATCTACCATGTCCTTAGTTTGTCAAGTAAAAATTCCATCATAAATCACAAATTACCCACCATATTTCGCCAGTCATCAAGGGCATGTGATAATTTAGTCCCCTATGAATTGACAACTCTGATTTGAGGCCGTATTTCATTTTTGCAAGCCTTTTTTATTTTCTCCTGCCTCTTTCCCAGTGAGGAATTATGTAGGCTGCATTGGTAATTTTGAAGTTTTGACAGCATTTTCAGTGCATATTCAGGAGGCTCATCTTGCTCACAGCATGGAGACCCATTTGAAGAAAGAACAAGTTCAAATCCATCAGAGGAGTGAAAAGTCAAAAGACGATTAAATGGATGGCAGCACACAGTTGGGACATTTTTCATTTTCAACAGTCTAAACAGTCACTAGTATAGTTACTATAGTTACTAGTATATACATTTTAATGTACTATTATTAATATATCAGTGGGGCCCTGACATCATATTTGTCAGATAATGTTAATAAATTCGAGGAAAATACAGCTTTCACTTATTCCGTGTAAATGTCGGGCACGAAACACAAACGTGTGGGGGGTTAATTATGTGAATAAAACAAAAATAAATTGATGTAGAAAAACCCAGCAAGAAGAGTACATCCTCTTCGCAACAGAAAGTGGAGTGGAGTTTACTGGAGATTACTGGAATCATAACCTTGAGAAAACACTAGCAATACAAAACACTCAGATGAGAGAGAGAGAAAAGACCGAGGTTTGCCGAGTGTTATGCCTCATGATGCACATTTAAAGATGCAACAGCCTAGAAGCAATCTTTAATTACTAAAAATGAGCCTCACAACTTTATTGAAACTTAATTAAATCCTCATATTTCCTTCAACAGGAGACCCTTTCTCTAACACAATAACTTCATCTGTTTAAATTCTTACAGCTCAATCATGAAGGTTGTGTAAATCACAAAGTGTCTGCTCCTTCTGCAGAATTTGCCACCATCTTCCATCATATATTTATTTTGAATTTCGACAGTCTGGCTGCAGATGCAGAGACACACAATCACAAGCACATACACACACCAGTCCTTCAGGGAAAGTGACACAGCTTCACAGCGTGCTCTCACATCTATCAACGCGTGTCTTCATGGATGTGCAGAGGTACTCGCTTAGGGTTGTGCAAGTGCACATAGCTGCAAACACACACACACAAATAGACACACATCATAAAGAGCTGCCTGGAGCTGAATCAGTGATTGGATGTGGGCGTAAATAGATAAAACAAAAACAGGAAAAATGACAGAAAGAGAGAAGAAAGGAAGGATGCAACAGAGAGATATATATAGGCAGAGATTGAGGTTTTGTCCTATTGAGTAAATAAGCCTGTCAACACTGAGGCTTTGATGATGGATGTGAAATGTGTGTGTGCGTGTTTGTGAGTGTGCTTCCTTCAGATCTGCCTTGAGCTCACTCCTGGTAAACACTCTAAGCCCTCTTTGCCAAAGGGGATGTGTGTTTGTGTATGAGTATGCATATAAAGGTGCGTATATACATGGCACATGCATGAGAACACAGATGCGATAACTGTAGGGTATTACACCCAAACAGTTTACAGCCATATGTTCAGGGTCATGTGTGTGTGTTGTGAGACATGGCCTGTGGGAAAATGTGAAACTTTGAAATGCCATAACGGGTGTCACAGGATTCAGATTTTCCCTGCATGCCGAGCATACAGTACAGTACAGTGTGTGGTTCTGGTACAAAGTGCGATACAGAGCTTTACACAAATGTATCTCTGTGTACATTTGAGGACAGCTCCACAGCTTGTTAATGCAGGCTTGCAGCAGTGTGTACAGTAAGAGTGTCTCTAAGTGGGTGCTTGGTGCGAGCAAACGTTTGAATCGGCTGTCCTCTTCCCACCCGCCTAACAAGACAAAACTGTCAATTTCAGAAGTGTTCTTCAGGCTGTCAGTTCTGCCTCTATGCTGCTCTGACAAGTAGCATTTCATATGTATACTGAATCTAAGAGTGTGTGTGTGTGTGTGTGTGTGTGTGTGTGTATGTAGCTGCCCTGACGTGTTCCCTTCTATGTCAGAGTGAAAAATTACAGCTTAGCTCACAACACAATGCCTCAAATTTGATCCAATACTGAGCAACTGTAACAAAAAAGATACAACTATAACAGGGTTAGAGAGTTAAAGGAGCTATGTGCGATATCAAGAGCTTATCTATGATTCAGATTCTGGGGTAGGATTGTCTGCACACTGGTCTCCATATAGAGATGGCTAAGCTATCGGGTAACAGCTAACAGTGCTAACTTCATAAACAGTGCCAGCAATGGCAATAGTAACAGTGTTTACCTGGGGAGGAAACCGGAGGGTGGGCGTGTTACAACCTGGCTCTTAGGGCTGCAACAATGATGAGAGACAAGACGAGTGCACAAACAGTTTAAAGATTTTTTTGTTGTTGTTGTTTTTACCAAATAATGATAAATAACCAAACAAATGTGACAGTCAGTATTCAGTCATGTCTGTGTATGGGTGTGTGGAAATGTCTGTAGAAAAGCCAAAAGAACAGCAACTACCCCGTGAGGGAAGAGAGCGATTATGTAAGAGGGCGGTGAGCTTTTATATCATGAAGCATATCAGGCCCAGGTGCAGCAGTGGATACCCGACCCGAGCCCAACGGGACCCATGGGAACCCGACGGGTGTGGCCAGGCTTGAGTTTGGTTTGGGTTCGGCCCACTTGACATGCTGCTGTGTTGTGCTATGGCCTGCTCAATGCTGGAATTTGTTATTTACGTGACAAAGTTTGAACGCAACACAGGCTCCACTCCAGCTGAGTGTGTGTGCTGCCCTGCTGTGCAAGCGGCGTGTTTGACTGTGCGTAACAGCAGCCTTTTGATGGTCATTTACACACTGTCCATGTGTGAGCATGGTAGACAGACCAGCTGTAACCATGTTAACAATGACTATGTTTGGTAACAAACTGCGTTGGGTCAGGTTCCGACCAAAAAAATCAGAAAGTCTGTTGGGTTCAGGCCGGGCTTGGTTATAACTGTTTCGGACTCGGGTCAGGTTCGGCCAAAAAATGCATCCTGAGCTGCACACTACCCAGGTGTGGCTCATGAGGTTAACGATAACCCTCTGGCAGGAAAACAGGCACACCTAGTGCAGCAGAGGGATCGTTACAGGCGCTATGCTTCGATTCATAAGCCGTACCAATATCAGCAGTAACCGTCATACAGGCGCAGTTCACAGTGGTGGCAATTAGTTAGCCAATGGGACACACGGACTCACAAGCACGAACATGCATGCACAGCTGGACCACCTACCGCAAATACAAACAGTGAAGCTCGGATTACAATACACACAGGGAGCACGACTTTACACAGCTTATATTACATATAGTAGCTTTCAGCTATATTAATGTCCTGAATGTCACATATGGAACCTTTAAAAATCATCAGCAGGTTAACATCTAAGTGTTCATATGTTTTAGGTGCTGGCTAGAGTTAACTGACATAAGATAAGCTTTGCTAATGTGAGTAAAAGCAGCAGAAATACAACAACTGATAATAGCTTCAACAAAAATATAATATATACATTATGAGGACCTACTAACACACAAAATGAAGCATAAAAGATCTTAATGAAATTAACTAAACGCTGCCATAACTAGAAACTATTGTTAGTATCGTTGAGAGACAAAGACACAGTTCTGGTTTTGTCTTTTCATGGAATTCAAAGACAGTAAGAAAAAGCAGAGAAAAGCAGCAGGCTTATCTTTTTTTTTAAAAAAACAAACAAACATATTTTAAACTTAAATCCTACATTAAAAAAAAAAATCCTTCCCATGTTCCAAAAATTGATTTCTCCTGACTGTCACAGCGAAAGATGCTCTATTGCCTCTATTGCCTCTCTTTCAACAAGTCAATGGGCCTCGACCCTTTTAATGGCAAAGCCCTGGAGTTACTACTCACTGCCATTAGCCACTCTAAGCCTAAGTGGGATAAATGGAGCGAGATGCAGCTACATCACAGCTTCATCCAGCAGGGAGAACTGAGGGTGGAAGTTAACATGGAAGGAAGAATGAGACACAAAAGACTTGATGCAGAAACATTACAGGTAGCAGCATTGAGGTGTGCATACCAGTGACTGGCTAATCTGAACTCATTCATAGATGAACCACAGCTGTGATAAAGCCGAATTACTGCTGCCTTCTTCTCTAACATAATCCCGGTGGTAGCTAATGAAACAAACAGAGGGCCGAATTCACAAAAGGATTGCGTGGCTTTTGCGACCACTAAACCGGTAAAAATGGAGCAAACAGATACCGTCTAATTCACAAAGCATGCGCAGAGGGTGAAATGCTCCACTAACTGCGCTGCCAAGCAGATTGCGTCTCGGTGCTCCGGTGTTATTTGCACGTATTTAAATGAGGTAATATGCATATATTTGGCGGAAAAATTGCCCATTTCTATGCAAATTAGCCTCATCGATAAACAACGTCTATTTCACTACCACCAGCGCTAATAGCCACACGCAGTTTGAGTGAAGTAAATAACGTCTTTAGAAAGCTGGTGCAAACTGGGCACTCCTCTGTGGAAGCCTCTCGCCCAGACTTTCCAGTGATCGTGGCAGCAGTGATCGTCTATTAAATCAGTCTGTAAATAATATTTTGACATTATTATTATTACAATCATTATTACTTTAATGGCATCCAAAGATACTGATGCGTTGAACAGGTGACAGTCTGCGGTCGTTCTCAAAACGCACTTCTGTCACGCACTTCAAAAGCAACTTTCAATAATTTATTTTACGAAACAGGGGAAACAAACGTGAACAAAAACGGTTCCATAATTCATATTAAATTCAAAAGATAACGAAAAAACAGCTACAAGTGAGAGGGAATAGTGATAAAGTGGTCAAACTGGGTCAAATCCACAGCCTCAACCCATCCGACACTGTTAGACTGACTCACCAGCAGACATCACTACATGAGGGTATACAGTATTCAGTACTTTGCCAAACAAAGTCTGCCATTGATCTGCCATGGTGTTCTTGGCGCAAAGCCAGCATTTATACTTTGCCGTGTGTGGCTTATTGCAATCAGGGGCAAACTGCACTCAGCTGCCAAACTTTGTGGGCGTGTTTGCGCTGATATATCATTAGCGCAATATCCTTTGTGAATAGGACGTTAAGACGGAGCAAACAGCGGGTGCAAATGAAGTGCAATTCAAGGTGCTATCAGCGGCCGCAGTTCATTCTTTGTGAATTCGGCCCAGAGTCTTTAAGCATTTGATATCTAATAATACCACCCTGATTCGACTGTGTGCAAGTTCTGAAGTTAGTAGACTGAATATAAAAGACAAAATAGTCCCTATTGGAGCTCTGGACAGGAAGATACGTACGTTCAAAAAATGTACATGAATGGGTTAAATTAAGCAGCAATATTGGCTCTGTAAAACTCCCTACAAATTTCTTCACACTGCCAAAATGTTACCAGAAAAAAAGTCTAGTAAATATCTATGAAGCAAAAAACAATTGCCATCCTGCTGCCATAAATTGGAAATTCAAGTTCTCTACCTGTGTGTTGACCTATTTTGTCAAGAAAGTTCACTGAGATATGTGGCACAATACCTTTAAAGTACTGTGGCAAGCCCACACGTGCACGAACACACATAGACACACACAGGTTTGTAGTTTCGTGTTGTACACGTCAGCAGTGGCTTGTTTACCTCTTGCAGACAAGTGTGCGTTTATCTCGGGAGGAGTCAGTCGATAGCACAAAAGAGGCACTTTTGCTCTAACCGCTTGGCAATGCTCTGAGCTTTCTGTCTGCTCCATACGTGACTGGAGGCTCCTCACCGCACCGCCGCCTGCCTCCCTATCTACAGGATCACATTTCTCCTGCAATGCTTTTGTGTTGCTGCAATCTGGCTGTCAGCGCCGCGGTCCTGTGGTGCAAACCTACTGTGGTAGAACTGATGATGAGATCAGATGACAGCTGATCTAATGTTTTCCAACATGTGCTTCAGATTCACAGATGCGGAGTTATTTGTAAGGAATGATTTTGCTTCCAACTTAAAACAATCTGGAGTGTCCAGGTCAAAGCTGCAGTCTCTAAATAAATCTCTAAATACTGAGCAGTGGAAAGAAAACTGAAGCCGTTATCGAGGAGAGCTTTCAGCTGAAATAGAGAAACATTCATGGAGCAACGATTAATACTTGCATCAGTACAACAGGTATGTATTTTAGAGCTTGTCATAGAACATACAGTTGATTCATACTGTGCCCGAGTATGACTGCCTCCGCTCTCCACTCCCCTGATGCTCAGCTTTCAGATCAGTGATGCTCTGTGCCCGCTTGCGTCATCATCTCCCTGACATTTTTTTGTCATGCTACAATGTAAAAAAGGGTGCTGCAGAAGGACATTGCTGCCCCAGGGAGCATCATCAGCGGGGACCAGCACAGCAGCGAGGTGAACCTCTGCTCCTAGCCGGAGGAAGAGTCGCTGCTGTTGGGCTGCCTCCCACAGGACTTCAGACTGCAGGTCAAAGGTGACAGCAAGCCAGAGAGACTGTTTCATAACCAGTTCAAAAGTCCTTGTTGTGGCATTAAATAACAGTCCACTTCTGTGGTTTGGTACAGTTGTTTTTCAAGCCTGATGTGTATCATATACACATAAACCATACTCGAGATGACCTTTTGAGGCGGACCCAGGCAAGCTATGCCGATCTATGCCGGGGGCCGCTTGAAAAGGTGGTGAACAGTGTCAACACTTATCAAATAAACTGGACTTTGGGGTCTAATGTACTCAGATCTGGGTCCCTGATGTGGCATTGCTTTCCTAAAACATTAGCATGTAGACTTATGTCACAATCTGCACACACGTGCAGTTCAATAAATGAAATGCATACGGTGCATGCACACAAAATATATGTACAGCCAAGAGATGCAGCAGAAATGGATTCCCTCATTTGTAACAAATGAAATTCCCTCAGAAAGGAATTCATCCAATGCACTAAGTATAATCCTGAGTTAATGTGCGAAATGACTGCCTTAGGACTCATTGAGCAGCAGGATTATGCACACAAGTCTGTACTCATCGTGCGCCGCATAACAAAGAAGAGGATTCCATTTATTCACTGTCAGAAATGACAGTTGTCATGTCAGAGGACACATGGTGCGATGGAATATTGTGCATAACATTCCAATGTCATCTTTTATGAATACAACATCGTTAAAACTGGGATGGTGTTTCTAACAGGTTGTGGAAGATCTCAGGACAACAGCTGAAGGAAGACAAAAGGAAAAGAATGATAAAGGTAAAATAGAAGCAGGTCGAGGGAAAGAGAGATATCCAAGAAGCTGAGACATGAAAAAGCAGGAAGTTGTTTGGGGCGGCAGTTTCAGTGACAACAGGTCCCTGGTGTTTCTGTAGCGGCTGGGCTGAGTGACAGCCACCAGATGGATTTTGATAAAGCCGCCCTGATTATCTCAGGCTTCGGAGAGCGATGTAGTGTCTCCGTCTCCTCTACTGTGAGACTGCAGCAGCCCACAGCTGCAGACAACTAGCCAGCAGCACAGGACAGGTGGATATCAGGCAGGGCTTACACTGCAAAAAATATCCATCTCTGCAAATCCTTCAGTCCCACAATTTTCTTTGAAGACAAATTCTGCTGAGGTGAGTTTAATATGCAGCTCACTTGTTTCGAGAAACTTCTCGAAAAAGCTTTATGGCCTCTTTTTTCAGACTGTGTGGTATGGTGGTCTGAGGTCATGAGAGAACAGCAACAGCATGCAGAACGCCAGTTAGAGACTGAAAACATGGTAAAAATCAGTGTTCATTTTGTTGATGAAAACTATGACGAACATTTTTCGTCAACAACCTTTTTCCCATGATGAAATCGAGACAATGACGACCTAAAAATAGATCTTGATAATAAAAACAAGGATGAAATCTGTGTTTCATTTTGGTTGACGAGACGTGACAAAAATGTTAGCGGTGGACTATCGGACACTGAGAATGGCCATGCTTCCAATCATGAGACAGGCTGGCAAACTCTGGCAAAGTCTGGGCCAGGATGTAGAGCAGCATCAGCCATTAGTGCGAACTGTGAGCTGTAATTCAGCAGTAAAAAAGCAGCCTTGTGTGTTTGACTGTGGACGGTGGAAGTGCTGAATGGATTTGTGGAGTTCATTAGTTGCAACGGTGGCTGTTAGCAGCTCTGCTTGTTAGCCGCTGAATGGCAGCAGAGCAAGCAGCCATTGCCCGCTGGTCTTCACACCTGATCTCTGCAGGACTCCGCCAAGTCCGGACTGTCTCAGGAAGGTTTTTGTGTTGATTGCTGTTTGACAGGCAGGTAGGAGGCTCGATTATCTGTGAGTGTAGACATGCTGTACGTTAACAGTCTAAACTCAGCAGAGGTTTCTCTGACCGATGAAAGTTTAGTTTTAATCACCAACTCTGTGAGACATAAGTTTAGACCTCCAGATTAACACATCGCAGATGATATTTTTCTGCTTAACAGTGAAATTGATAAGTCAGAATTTATAATAAACCTGAGTACAAATCCTAGTTGTCTCAGTTTATTTCTGGTGTCACAGACTCTGAGACCATAAATAGAGATGTTGAGCTTTTCAAATGATGATCAGTAAGTGTGTGCTTGTAAATCATCCCTTAAACCTGTCAAAACTGATAGAGAAATGTGTTTATATGTGTTTATACAACCTGTCACCTTGATTCCAATTTCTCATACATGAAGCAGCCTAACTGGATTAGTTTAAAGTTTAAAATGTCATGAATTTTTGTCGACTAAAACATTTAAATTTTCGTAGACTAAAACTATGAATGACTAAAATGTGACTAAAACTACTCAGCGTCTTCGTCTCAAGGCTAAGACTGAATCTAAAAATGGACACTGGTGAAAATAATACTTGTGGGCTGTATGCACCAATCATGCCGCTACTGATCTCATGAATCTCATTTCAGTTTAAGATAACTTCATTAGAGATCTTTTACAACAACTAATTTTGCTTGATTTCTTAGATTCATTAGCCTGCAGACAAACTCCTGACAGAAAAACACTGGTTTGTCTTTCTTTGTCTGTCTTTGATCCTGTTGTCTCGTCTCATGATAATCAGCTGATCCCCTGCTGCCAAGAGGGGACAAAGGACCTAACAAATGTTATTAATACAAGATTATTTCGTCAATAGTTTTAACACAAAACACTCCAGGGTGTCTACAGGTGTTAAACACTGAAATTTAATGCATTTTAAGACCATTTTTAAGATATTTTTTAGCCAAATTTAAGACTGATTATCCGAAAAATAGTCTTTTTTAAGCCTTGCAGGTAACTATAAAAGTGAAATAAAATGTGGTCCCGTGTAGAGGAAGGTTTTCTGTAGGAATATGGTTAATACAGTGAGTTATGGTTCAGTGGTAGGTTTAAAGGTTTGTAACTTTCACATGTTAAGAGTTTGACTCATTTTGGAAAAAGAAAATTAAAAGATAAATGAAATGAGATAAAATGTTTGTGGCAATTAAGACCTCAAAAATTCAAATGGAAGACAATTTAATGAATTGGATTTAGGACACTTGAAGACTTTTAAAGACCTGCAGACACCCGCTGTTACACTTAAAAAAATCAAAGTAGTGTGGTAGTGGGGGAACACAAGAGCTGCATCATTACGCCACAAAAGTCATTAATGTCCTGATTTAATTAAGTCTGTTTCATTAAGTAAGTAAATCAGGATCAGCACATCCATTGCAGTGGTGTGAACCAATGGAAGGAGATTACTAAAAAAATCTCATACAAGATTCCTTTAGGTTTTTATAATATAACATATTAAACCATCATATGATTCATGCTGCATTTATTTCTTGGCATTTTCCATTAATACTGTACTGTTTTCATTCACTTTGCCTATTTGGTTGACATACTTTGCACAAAGTTATTATGCTGTCATCTATGATTGTTTTTTAGACAGTCTGTATTGACTGGAAATGTTCTTGGCACATTGGGGTTGTCATGTGCATGATGTGTGACCTTATTTTGCATCGTCTTATTATGAATATATATTGAGATCTCTGTTATATTTCTTGATACATTCTTATTTCATCCTCTATCTGTCCCCCAACTACAGTACTGCATATTGTTGCTGCAACATCCCAAGATTCATTCAAGTTTAATCTCAACCCAGCAGCAAGGAAATGGCATCTGATCATAAAACATGAGGTTGAAAAAGTTGATTTGTGTATCTGCCAAGAGGAAGGTTTTTAAGAGTAAATCACAGACCAGTTGACTCATTGAGAAAGATTATTTTTTGCAGCGTAATGCACCAAGTCTCTCGTCCCTTCTCTCTTTCCTCTCATCTCAATCCCTTCTTCCCCATGTTCCTTCATCATCATATGCTTCCTCTCAGAGGCAGATAAAGAGAGACTGACTCACTCCCATGTCCAATTAGCCCGACATGTGACTGGACTCAAAGCTGGGAATCCAGGATTTTCGCTCCTGCTGCGTCACAGATTTACATTCATGTAGATGGCTTAGCCTGAGACGACCCTCCAACTTTGTCGAGTGAATGTTTAATCTGCCCCCTTCTCATCTCAGAGTCTTTCTCACCTCTCCTCGAGGTCTGTCTCTCTGCAACAAGACAGCATCTGCAGCATGTGAGACATTATGCATGGAATGTATGGTGTTCTCCTTCACCTCTTCAGTCTTCTGACTTTTGCTTTTTGTTTTTCTGACTCTTTTGCTCTCCCACATCACATGTTTATGTCTCTTTCACTCTCATCTCCATCTCTGTCTCTCTTTCTCTGTCTCATTTGGCCAGGTAACAGCACTCAGAGAGCTCAGAACAAACACAACACCCACACTGCTCACTTACGTCAGTGGAGCAATTTTCTACCAAAAGACACTTTGACATAAAGCAGCTAACCTCAGTTCACACACACACACACACACACACACACACACACACACAAAACACACTCTCGACAGTGTATATGGACAGTTCAACTCTCCTCCATCCTGCAGCCAATCACAGACGAGATCTCAAAGCCACGCGTGGGACAAGACACATGTGCGCACACAAAACAAGCCTCTACAGCAGCCTCTCTCCACTCCTGTCGGAGGGGGGGTGGCGGTTGGTTTGGGAAGGAGGGGGGGTGTCACTAGCAAGGCAGTTCCCATGGCAACATACAGGTGACTCACCAGCCGGTGAAGCAGTTGCCGTGACAACCTGCAGTGTGTAGCATCGCTATGGGAGCAGCTGACTGAAAGGGAAGAACACGTTGTGGGTGTTTGTTGTCGTGGGTGTCGAAGTAAAACGCCGCAGACCGAACAACTGACAGGACACAGAAGACAGAATCGCCTGAAAGGTCTGAGGCTGACGGATCAACTCGCGCTGAATGCTTAACTGCAAACAGCTTTGAGGACAGTGTGGGTAACAGTGGAAGGGTGAACTGAATAAAGTGTTGATGAGTTACTTCAGCTGTAAAATCTTGTTTGGACTGAATTTATATTCCAGGGTATAAGATATTTGGTATTTCATCTGGTTCTCTGCAGCTTAACTTTGAATACATTCAAGCCACTGTCAAACTACAGAAGGTGCTTTGTATTTATAGTGAAATATTATTCAACCAGCACTCACAGGTAATTATCAGTCTCCCCTGAGCTCTACAGAGCATTTTAGCATCTTTCAGCTGATTGCTTTGGTCAGGGTTCATACAGACATTACAAAATGAAATTCAAGGGCTTTCAAGTACTTTTTCAAGCACCATTTTTTCATTTTTAATGACTTCACAAAACAACTAATTATTTTGAAATATATTTTTTTAGTAAATTTAAATAATTGACAATCAACATCTCAGTGTTTCAGTAAAGGGCCACTTATTACGCTCTTTTTAGGCGTAACTGTACAAAATCCTAAACAAAACATTTGAATGACATAAGAGCTACAGTGCTGATACTACCAGTGATGGGATGTAACAATGTGTATTTACTTAAGTGCTGTATCTAAATACAAGTTTGCCGTACTTTACTTGAGTATTTCCAAATTATGCTACTTTATACTCCACTATATATTGGAAGCGGGAGTAGAGGGGCACACCCCGTCACACTTGCCTTATGTCAGACAGAGTTGTCAACTCATTACAAAAAGAAGTAGCTTACATATTTTAAAGACAGGAAAAATCATCTTTAAAATACAACCACCTGTAGCGCAAGAAACAATACCAGCTAGCACTAACGTTTCAATTTCAGTTTTCGGTGCACCTATTACATCAGAGCACCGCTAAAAAGAGAGGAAAAAACAAAATGAAAAGCAGGCTTGTCAAGTTAAGTCATGTTAATTTTTGCCATCTCCATCTCAACACAGGCCCATTGCCTTCGCTGGAGTTTTAAGAGTGGGGCAAAGTAAAAAAAAATACAATGTAGGGAGTCCCTACATTGTATTTTTTTTTCTTGTCCCTACTAGGGACAAGAAAAAATCCAAAATCAAAATCCAAAATCCAAAATGCCAAATCTAAGGCCTCAAAGCAGGAGTTTGCAAACCAATGGGTGATGTCACGGTGGCTACGTCCATCATTTTTGTACAGCCTATGGTTTTAAGAGTCTGCCTAAAAAGACTCCTCAGCTGCTGACATTTAGGTTGGAAATTGTGACATCTTGTGTGGCAACTTCTCAGACTTCACACAGCTATCTCTGGAGCCACAAAGGACAACTTTTCCATGTTCACAGTAGTGCTCCCAAAGACACATAAACAGACTCTGATGTGTAAAATCAGTAACGTTCCCTTTTTAAGACGTTGTTCATAAGGTGATAAGGTGTCTGTCCGGAGGCGACTTAAAATACAGACTGACAAACAAGGACACAGATAAACAGCAGGTATTTTGAAGTGGAATTAATGCTGGAGTACAGACAGCAAAGTGGGACAGGTTTAACACCTGATCTGTGCATGCAATATTAAAATCACCTGACCCCTAAAGAAGAAATTCATCCCATCCAAACAGTGATAGAGGCATAAACTCAACAATGTATACCAAACAACGCTGCTCTCACTCTCACCCACATTTTCCACACCTGCTTGTTGCTATGAAACTCGCGTTAACGTTGAATCAACACTACACTTGGCATTCAGGTGGCTCAAGTCTTCCACTAAAGTTGTGATCATCACAACAGCGGGATGTTCATATGGATTCTTGCTCGTGACTACAGTAAACACGATCATGCTGGAAGGCGCCATATGTTCCGCTGTCAGATTATTTTAAGAAAACTTATTAAAAAGGACCAAAAACGAAGTGTGGACAAAGAAATATCATGAAAGACGGTCCAGTTAACAGATAGTGAAAGCGCTGGCAGCAGTGATCATGGCCCAGACACTAACAGGTTCAATCTGTCAGTGTCTGGTTTAAAAACAAATTGTTGGTTGTTGACTGTTTTTGCAGTTTTGGGTTTTGGTCAGTTTTGCATAATCACCATTTATAAGCTGCATCTTGTGAGTCTAAGAGCAGCGAGCCACGGAGGAATGCAGCAGTAACCTTGCTGGGGGAGGTTTGAAAGGACTAATAGGGAATTCAATATATTTCTTACTCCAGATCTTTTATACAAAAAATTCTTACATAATGTATTTTTAAATGTCCCCCAAAATGTTTCCAGCTTTGATGCATGCAGTCATATTGTAAGAAAAAAACATAATTCTACTACAAATTGATAAAATATTTCGATGGAGTAAGACAGAGACGTTAACTGAGAAATAAACTACTATCTAAATTACATGAGGTAGTGATGTGCCGGTCGACCCACAGCCTGCGGGATTGGCCAGTTTGTGTAAGGTTGTCAGAAAAAATCATGTTTTGGGCAGGCAGGTCATAAAGTGACAGAGCAGCATTCTGTGTAATGTATGATAACTTATAAAAACAGTGTGCAAAATGCCAATTTCCTCTCTTCTCTCTAGCTCTCTCACACAACAAGCAACTTCATCATCAGCACTGCTGCATTCAGGTTTTCAGTGATTCACCTCCTGACCAGAAGTCCAGACATATTTATTCATAACTCTCAGGTTATAACATCAGGTAAAAATACTTCCCTCTGCAAATATGCAGGCCTCACACTGTGTTCTAAAAGCAAGCAAGCGTCACGCTGTCCTCACTGAATCCGTTAAATATGTACTTCTGTAATGTCATGTAAACAAACCACATAGGTTATCAGCTGTTTGCTCAAGATCATAGGCTTAAGATGTAACCACTTAAAAGATGGGTAAGGACTTGCTGTGTTTCTGTCATCTGAATGTTTTAAAAGAGAAAATGAACATTTTATATTGTGATATTTACTGGAAATAACAGACAATATAGCCAACAGCAAGTAGGTTGTTATGAGTGATGGTCATTACCAGAAACTTTCAGTTTCAGTTTGAGGGTTTACGGTTCAAGATCAGGTCACTGATTACTGCATATGTTTACGGGTCGGACGGGGCTGGTTAGTTCTCATAATGGGCCAGGCTGGTGCAGGTTTTTAAAAACCCTGTCTCTTGGATCACTAATATGAGGTGTCCAGTTGCTGAATGAAATTCGCCTCACTATGCAGGACTACCTAATGCTGCATTGCCACTGCATGGTTCAGCTCAAGTTGGCTCAACTCAATTTTGGTACCAAGTCCTTTTCTCGTTTTCATTTTCCACTGCAAATAGTGAAGTGGAATTCTCAGCTGATTGTCACATGAAACTGATGTGACATCATCTTCAACATGACACCTGCATAATCCTTTCAGTGGCAATTCAACAGAGGAACATTTGCACTTCATCAGTTGTACTGCGTAGTTTATAGCGGTGCTTCCCAACTGGAGGGTCGTTGGTCCATTCTGAATGGACCGCAAGTGACTCACAAACATATCAAGTTTGTAAAAAAAACACACTTTATTTTTAAGTGTAGTGAATTTCCGGCACAGAGCTTTTATTTTAAAGTGCCGTTTCCTGCTGTGGAATGAGTGAATAATGGACAGCTGCTTGACAGAGACAGAAAACTAGCTGGACGACATGGCCAAACGCAAGTATGCTGCTGAATATTTTGAACTGTGCGGACCTTGAACTAATGACTACAGACAAATCTGGATCATGTGGCTTGACCAGTTGGGAACCACTGGTTTAAAGCATAGTTTTGTGGGCTCCTATTTCTAAGAATCTGGGTCAAGTGGATAACAAAGTTGTGGTTGCTACTGACAGCAGCTTGGCTTTGAGAAAATGCCAGGTTTATTCAGGATGTCCCTTGTTGCAAGTGATAATTCACTCTGACTTATCAGTGGTCTGCAGTGTCTCCACTTCAGCTTCTAGTATTGGCTCAGCACAAGTGGAACCTTGATCGAGGTGGTACCAAAAAAAGCACCAGGTACCATCCACAACTTGTGCTAATGGAAATCCTAAAAAGAGCGAGTTGAGTTAAGTAGAGCTGTGAGGTGGAAATGCAGTATTTCTCTACCATGAGAAAGAATGAACTTTATAAAACCCCTGAACACCCACACAGGTGTTTTCAGTTATTGATTAGGCTTTGCCTCAGGACTGTGTGGCCGTGTATAGCTTAGTTGCACCTGTTAGGCCGAGACAAATTACACTTCATTCTCACTGGTAGATGGAGTTTCGTGACCTCCAAAGCTTCCACCCACCTTCAACCTGAGCAGAGGTCTAATCAGCCAGAAAAAAATGAAAACAACTGTGTGGGTGTTCAGAGGCTTTTAGAACGGATGCGGATGGCATCATGGGTGCTTTTTTGTGACTGAAACTGCAGGTGACAAACACTGACTGCAACATAAAAGTGAAGTTTTTGGTGATGCCCTACCATTGCGTGGACAGGCGTTGAGCCGGTGGTTGATATCGAGTGAGCAGGGCTTGCGTGTGACGGCTGTGGTCACAGACTCGTAAGGGTTGTCCTCGTCCTCTGGCAGAAAAACATCCAGAGACGGAGAAGCGACAATTTCTGCTGAACGCTTTGAATCCTGGAAAAGGGGCAGAGAGAAACAGAGAAAGACAAATGTAAGGGCAATTTGTTAAACATACCACATTATCCAGTAACAGAGTGACTCCAGCAGGAACTACCAGCAGTGCTACGTTCATTGAGCTAAACACAAACAGACCACTAATTACATTATTAATTATGCACTGCAGCCACACTGGCCTATTATCCCTTCAAACAGACCCGTACATGATGTATTATGCTGATAAATAGTGTTTGGAAAGCAAAGTAAAGAGCCCTCTCAGTGAGTTCAGATGCACAGAGAGAGTCATTTGGATTTTATGAGCTGTATAAGAGAGGTAGAAAGTGCAGCAATACAAAAGCTCAGCAAAGGAAAAACAGAAAAGAGATGTTTGATGTGGATTTTCAAATGTGTGGTAAACAGTCTTTTCAGGGCCAAAGATGTCCATATCTTTGTTCACCTTTGCCTGAGGTGCATCATGAGAAACAAAAAGAAAACAACCAAACACATCAGCTCAGTAATCTCTCAGTTCAGCTCAAGGCTAGCGTTAAAGTCCAACCACGTTCACACAGTTGGATTATCATGAAAGATTCAGGCCGAAGTTCAAAGCAAACACTGAAAATAAAAGGTTGTAAAAAGTTTCAACCTTTCTTTCTTCTTTTCATTTCTGTTGAGTTTAAACTAGAGTCTCTCAAAGGTCCCTTCAGGACTTTTGGGTTTTGTTCCGTGTGATAAGTGTGATCAACGAGGTTTTGCTGAAGCTAAAAGAAAAAAAAGGGGGCTGTCTTAAGTTCTCAACCTTCATCTGCTCTAAAACTGTTGAGACTGGCAAAGATTAGAGATAAGTCACAGGCAATCATATGTTCAATTGTGTGGGAAAAAATCAGACTATGACTTAAAGATTTAAAGGGTTTATGTGACAAATGTGCTGGTAAAAATCTACACTGCAAAGTCCAATAATATTTTTCAGGACTAGATAATCGAGAACCTTAAAATATGTGATTCAATGGCTTTTTTTCCAATCTATTAACTCCCTGACTGGTGAAAGAGGTGGCTGTTGTTAGTATCTATCCTTTGCCACTGCAATACCTTCAGGGTCTCATCACATGGTGCGAATGAATTTAGAAAAAGAGCAACAACAGCTGATAAACCCATCAAAACAACATCTATTTTGTCTTAGCTGCTGGATAAGCAATACCAGAATGTGAACAAGAGACACAACATGAGCAGAACAAAGGTTTCTATTTTTTATGTAAAATCATTTTGTGATACAGCTCTCACTGAAAACATGTTCTGCTGTAAATCTTAACAGAGACTAGAATTACCACCTCGTGGTTGTATGCAGCCATAATCCAGTCACGTTGTAGTTACAGTTTACATCCATGTCTGTGAAAACGTGGACGCTTCACACACATCTTCTCTCCAGCAGCACAGAAGATATATACAATCACCCCCGTTTCAAGGTGGACACCCAAGATTAGTGTCACCAATTCAGTATCCTACCAAATGTTGACAAGACTAAAGAGTTGTTCCGAATGCTTCAAAGACTTTAGATCTGAAGACAGAGCCAGTTTCACTCGATGGCCAGCGTGTTCAAGCTGTGGAAAATTTTAAATACCTTTTAAATACCAAGTGAGCTTCACTGGAAATACTGAGTATGTTTTCAAGAAATGCTCAAAGCGACTTTATCTTCTTAGGAAACTCGGTGGAGTTGCTGTTAGGCAGCAGACTTTTGAATCAGTGAACAAAACTATGCCTCAGAGTGTTTAAACGTTTCACCTTCCTGTCAGATAGCGATATCTTAACTGTACATCCAAGAATAAACTCTCTTGGATTGTGACACTGGCAAGTAAAATAGCTGGCAAGCCGCAAAAGCCCTTGACCCAACTCTCTACAGAAGGGACGAGGAAGAAAGCAAGGAGTATCTTGGCAAATGGCTCCCATCTTCTCTTCAGCCAGTTTGAGCTCTTGAGCTCAAAGGTGCTATAGAGTCCCTTTAGCAACTAAAAATATATTTAAGAAGTCCTTCATCCCAACTGTCCTCAGTGTTCTCAACTCAACAAAGTGACTTATGAGTTTTAAACCACGGAGAGACAACAAGCTGATCTAATGTGTTTTTTGTCAGTGACTTTATGTGCTTGTCTTAGTGACTATTTGTCTGCTTTTTACAATGTTGTCTTTAATGTTTGGTGAGCCCAAGACAATGGTGGACAATAAAGATATATTCTATTCTATTCTAAATGTCTCTCTCTTTGTTCCTGAGTCCAGTGACCTTGACATTTGACCGCCAAATTCTAATTAGTTCTTTTTTAATCCAAGTGGACATTTGAGCCATATTTAAAGAAATTCCTTCAAAGCTTGAGATATTGCATTCAAGAGAATGGGATGGATGGATGTACAGATGTGGACAGTTGGACAGATGGACTTACACCTGAAAACATAATGCCTCCAGCCGCCTCTGTCGCCAGCGAGGAGGCATAAAAAGCGCTAATCATCATTCCTGATAGTATGTTATTAAAGTGTTGACAGGACTGATGTCCTTGCTTTACTTTTCTTGGCTAATGCTGTTTGTGAGGCTTACTGTCAGTCCCTCTGAATAGAGTATCTGCCAAATGCCTAAATTTTAATTTGCATACTGCTTTAAATACATCAATGGTTTTTACCAAAAGGGATTTTGAAAGAAACTCTTCAGTTGGAGACTATTAATTCAGAATAACATGTAAGGAAATGTTTCTTTGGGACCTTTATATAAAAGTGTTCTCTTCGGGTATTTGAGGAGAATTTTGGATTGCATTTTGTTGCAGCATTGGTGAGAAGGTTGAACCCCAAAGGGCTCCGACAGAGAGCTGAGGACCAAAAGGTCCCTTATCTCTGAGGCAGATGTGTACCCAGAAAGAAATGAAAAACAAGAGTGAGCGATGTGAAGCAGGAGAAAAGGTCACAGGGAGGGAGCGTCATTTCAGCCAAAGAGACAAAACATTTCTTTCCAGTGATACAGCCTCTGGATGTCTGCCTTTTCCCCATAACGCAATACTCTATCATCATTTCTGAATTGTCACTTGGCAACCTGTCCCTGGTTACACTGTTCCTAATGGGATCAGTGGTAAACTTGTCACCATAGCAATAAGTTGCAGGTGTGGCTACGACTGTTCTCAACTACATACGTCTCTCAACCCTCTGACTCCCTCTGTTCCCTCTTTGCCCTCTGCCTCCGTTCTTTATTCAACAGCCATTACTCTCCCTGTCATCGTGTGCTACTACATTACCCAGACTGCACCAGGCCATCAATCACACACTGAGTACACTCAAAATGGATTAATCATTCTGGCTGACAGAGCAATCAGTCCCTTGATGATTCCTCTCACTCACACACCCTGCACTCAATCTGAGACTTATTTCACACTGCACTTTATTAAAAGGCCCACAAACTAACCCCCCCTCCCTTCTCTATCTCCATCAGCACTCAATTAGACTGCCATTACCAGCTAATGGAGGCCCAGTCAGTCTTTTATGCCTTCGCTCTGCAGGTGGCCTGGCCTCAGCTGATACTGATTTGACGTGACAACCTGGTTAGCTGCAGATTTTACCCACAGAGCTGAAGGAAAGGCTGAGAACACTCTGATGGAGCCAAAAAGAGCTGCTGCTCCAACATAAAACCTCTACTCCAAATTATTAACTCAACTGACAGCTCAGATTAAAGATGCAATTAATCATCTTCATATTCATCATGAGAGTCTAGCCAAATTGTGATTTCAAATGCAAGAGGAGGATTTCTAATCAGCTTTATAGCGTACAGGTAAGCATGAGCATGACACAAGATGTCAGAAATGGACGCATCACTGTTTTCAACCTGAGAGCCTAAAAATAATATATATACACTGACCAGCTATAACATTAAAACCACTGAGCTGCTGGGAAACATTTGGCCCTGGCATTCGTGTGGATACAGCTTGATGCTCACCATCCATCTCAACGCCGTTGCAGACCAAGTAGCCCTCCTCACGGCAATGTCACATGGCCCTCCCAGCAGAACAATGTACTATGCCACACCGCAAAAACTGTTCAGGAATGGTCCAAGGAACGTGACAAAGAGCTCAAGGTGTCGACCTGGCTTTCAACTTCCCCGGATCCCAAGCTGATCCAGTGTTTGTGGGATGTGCCGGTACCCCTGATTGACAGTGGAGCCTCCTTGCATCAGACTTGGCTCTGACCTGTTGAGGTATGAACCCAGGACCTCTGGGGGATGTCCTGAAGTGTCTGGCACTGGGGCATTGGCAGACGATACTTTGACTCCTAGGTTGTGAGGTAGGGTACCAGTGCAGTCCTCAGATGCTCAGTCAGATTGGACTATGGGGAATGTGGTTGCCACATCAATGCCTTGAGTTCTTGGTCACGTTCCCCGGGTCAGGTGCATTGTCTTGCTGGGGGGACCAGTGCGATTGAGAAGTGTCAATGCCACGAGGGGAGATGCTTCATCTGCAATGGTGTTTGGATGCATGGAGCGCGTCAAGTGGCATCCACATGAATGCCAAGAAAAAAGGTTTCCCAGCAAAACACTGCACTGTAACAATATGATCAATGTTATTTCTTCACCTGCCAGTGGTTTTAATGTTCTGGGCTGATCAGTGTATACTTTTTATTAAGATATATTCAGTAACACCATTTTGCACCTTGGCTCATCCAATATTTACTCCACAATAGTGATAAAAAACATAATCTGTGTGGCATTCAAGTCCAATTCAGACCAAAGATTTGTGATGAGATGCAACCTTTTGAGAATGTCGCAGAAAAAAATTTCAGCATTGTGAACTGGCCAGTCTCAGCTCGACTCAAGCTGAGAGTTGTTGCTATGAAGACCACCTTCTCAGCTAGTCGCATGTAACAAGTAGTTGAAAGTTCCGGCACATCTTGTTGCAAATCTTTGGTCTGAACTGGGCTGAAGATTCATACAAAACACATCTGTTGTTGCCAAGTAGTTGCATTTGAGGAGTTTTGAGGAGACAGGGTTGCAATGACAGCAACAACTATACTCAGCATCCTCGTATTCAGAATAAGTCCATCCAAAGTCCGACTAAAACTGAAACCATCACAGAGTGGGCTCAGAAATCCAAGTCTTTTTTTTTTTTTTTTTTAAATACAATTCAAGCTCAGCTCTCACTGCAGCACCTGTCCTCTCACTGCACCATCAGCCTTTCAACACACACACACACACACTGCATCACTACAGCAGTTAAAATGTATATTTTTTTAAATCCAAAATACGGGTAAAGTAGGAGAGAAACCTGATTACTGACTGCTGCATGTAAGCACAGATTTACTGTAAATATGTCGTCCCATTTCCCGCATAACCTCACTACTATGAGTAATCTAGCCCATTGTGAGGATGTACACGTACAAGACAGTGTGTCACCAGAGGGAAATGCAACAGATTGCTCTGTGGCACGAAGCTGGACGAGAGTGCAGTTCTTCAGAACAAATCGATATAATGTTTTCAAGTTGCTGGAAGTGAAAGTTGATTCAAAATTAAACAGAGACAAGTCAAACCATTGTCTTTGCAACAGGAAGTGACAGGGTTAATAGGGAATGTACAGTCCTGATGCGAAAACATAACACCAGCTCTAATAGTTCTAATGAAAAAGAGCAGTGAGACCACCAAATATTTCGACCGTGGTCTCATTTGTTTACAGTAATTACCAAGATGTCAGCATGAATTAACAATGAAATACGGATGTTTTGAAATGCCACAGGTGGCGTGGCATCATTAATAGATGTGCTGAAGAAAGCACATGAGAAAAGCTCCCAGACAGAGTGCACTCAGGAAAGAGATTCCTCTGTGGTGTCTACAGGGAGACATAAAATTAAAAGGAGTAAGGGGGAAGCGATAAAAAGCAGGATGTGATTGAGAAATTTGCCTGAAATTATCTTTAAAAGGACAGAGATATGAGGAATCACACAGAACGTGTACTGTTAATTAATTTGTCAGTCTACCACCTAGTCTTCCCTACCGTTCTTCGCTACTCCTACCTCTTATCTCTCTATTTTTCCTCTACATCATCTCTCATTAAATTCTAAGTCTCCAACAGAAAGAGAAGGAGCGAGGCCGAACCTGACAGGGGTAACTAACCCATCGCTCAGCGTGAAGACAGGGAGAGAAAAGAGAAGGCAGAAGGAACATAGGTAGATCAAAGGACGCCAGGATCCAACTCAACACTTACTTGGGTGTGTGTGTCAGCGAGTCCCAAAGAGACGAGCACAAGATAGAGCGGGAAGAGGGAAATGAGTTTGTGCTGAGGAAGGGAAGCAGAGGAAGTGGGAGTGCAGTGAATTTGGAGCAGGGATTTCCTCACACACAAATAGCAAAGACACACAGAAACGCAAGTCAAGTGCAGGCAACATGTTGGATTTCTCACACAGACCAGCAAAAAAGAAATGGCAAAATATCAAATTAAGCTGCATCGAAGGGAGCAAAGAGCTTAAGGTTTGAGCTATTCCCTCGCCGGCAGAAAACTACTTTGCACTCTGTCTTGAAGAGGACTCTCACTGGAAGGAAATCCCTCCCGCTCAAGTCCACAGTGAAGCCCGGGAGCAACTTAAAAATCTGGAGTTGAAATGAATCCGGCAGTGTGACAGCAGGTTTAGCTACCTGATATTTTGATGTATCTCACCTCTTCTTCCCGTTCAGCCCTGGAGGGGTCGGACGGATTTAAAAAGTGGGAGAAAAGGCTTCATGCAGTTCGATGTGAGCAGTCCCTCCAACAAACAAACACACCCGGTCTTCATTCATTTCCCTCCCTCCCTCTCTATCTTTTGGGGCAGAGATAGGACACAGAGAAACTTGTGTCTGAGCTGAACAGGAAGAGAGCAGACAAACAGAGGCCTCCTCTGGCCACTAATTAGCAGGTCGTATGCAGCTCCCGTCCAACTGCAGAGGCCAGATTAAACGTTTGAGTGTATGTGTGTGCGATGGTGCCTGCACATGTGACCAAAAAATTGTACGTATCGGTGTGTGATTATATCTGTGTAATCTGCAGTGTGGTGTATGTTTGCTTGCAGCAGATGCAGTTGACATGTGTGATCATATGAGAGCTTATATGCGTACTTTGTGTATGTTTCTCTGTGTAAGCATAAATGCTTGTATTATATACCAAGTTGGGGTGTGTGTGTGTGTGTGTGTAGGGCTGATAACCCAAATAGGAAATGTGCTGTCACTTTGGTCACGTCCAAGGAACTTCTAGCGCCCAGTCTTAAATCCTGTGACTCTGTCTCTGTTTAACCCTTTACTGTACCAGTCAGGACCAAACCCATTGGCTCACACACTGTACACAGAGTTCATCGGCCATCAGATATGAATAGAGGCCATAATTTGCTGGCATTTCCTCATGGAGGCTATTTGATTAGAGAGAAAAGGGAGGGGTGGACACCAGAGAGGACAATGAACCCTCTGAGGGCTCAATGAGGGGAGAGAGACGTAGAGTGTTGGAGTCATAAGAGGGCAGTGCTGGGGAGGCATACTGACCAAAACACAGAGATGGAAAATGAAGAAAGATTGCAGCATTTACCAAAAGAAAGAAGGCACAAGA
Organism: Epinephelus fuscoguttatus; assembly: GCF_011397635.1. Classification (NCBI taxonomy): domain Eukaryota; kingdom Metazoa; phylum Chordata; class Actinopteri; order Perciformes; family Serranidae; genus Epinephelus; species Epinephelus fuscoguttatus. Next base: position 12,092,991 of record NC_064773.1, on the reverse strand, counting down.
CAGCTCAACTCATGGTGATAACCAAGCAACGATATGCTTTCTTTCTGAGAGAGAGATGAGCAGATTAACAATAATCTCATGACTGTGTTTATTAGCCTACAGAGCTTGTTTTGATGACCAAGACAAGAAAGCACACTTGCCTGCCCGCCCGTTTTTCTATGGAGACTGCTGTTTTTTATGGCCTTTCCCCAGTATCCTCCCGGGGACACAATTCTCCCACATTTCTCCAAATTAATGACAAAATTTCACACCCTTTAGTTGTCACACCTGTTTCTTGCACTGTACAGCATGTATAAGCCCTTCGCCTCTCAAAGTTTACCGTCCCCCGCTTCTACTCAGGCCTCAGAGCTGCTGTTGACTTACGTGTACCAGGGGCGCTGTGGTGGCAAAAAGGCCTAGCAATACTTGACTCATATGATCAAGTTAGGAGCAAAACATGTTAACTAAAATTGAGCAACCCTGAATGGTCTCACTCTGGGGAGAAGTCTTAGCACAGAGTGACCTGGCAAACACTGTGATGGAGAAACATTGTGATGGGGAAATAGATGTCATTGGTAGAACAAAGTGTGGTACCAAGTATAAAGATAAAGATAAGTGCAAGTTCTGGAAATTTAAATGTATTTCACATAAAAAGCCTAATTCAGTGTGCTTATTATTTTTTCATTTTCATGAGACCACACCGGTAAGTTAAGACAACACGTTTACATGTCGTTTTCTGTATGTTCTCTGACATTTATCCTAACGATATGAGGCGGTCTTTGTGGGGAAAAAAAGCTTGTTTAGTGAACTAACTTTGCACTTGAAGGTTGCCCGTTCACTTATGTTTTAACAGGTCTGACGCTACTATGCGCCCCAGCTGTATCTAGGCTAACATGCTAACTATTACTTTTATGTCACTAGTCACTTGAAACAAATTTAGGACGACAAGAGACAGGTTGAAATAAACCAAAATTTCCCTTTAAGTCAGCAACAAACTTGGTTTCAAAATCCTCAAGGCTGGCAAGTAGGAAAGAAGTTCTTTTAAATCATGTTACTTTCAACTAAAGTGCACTTCAAAAATCAGATCCTTCTTGATTTCGGCAATCCCCTCTCCACAGGTATTTTCCCTCCATCAAATTCAACTGGTCCACAACACTGCTAGGATTATAAAAGGTTCAAGAAAACAAGATCATATAACTACAATTCTGGCCTCTCTGCACTGGCTCTCTGTTCATTTTGGCATTGATTTTTAAATGTTATTGTTGACCTTCAAAGCTTTCCAGGCCCCTAATTATACTGAAGATTTACTAACCCCTTATGATCAGCTCATAGTGGCCTTCTGGTCATTCCCAGAGCATGACTGGTGACTAATGATGCCTTACATTTGCACTGGGAAGTCCAAATTTTCAAGTAGCGGGTCGGTAATTTTAACTGGTACTTCTCCGAAGTGGTATTTCCAACTCAGAAATTCAGAGGAACCTCACCAACACCAACCTCAAAATCCAATATGGCTCCCCAACACATCAACAGTAGTGAAAGCTGTTGTAATGCACTGTTAATTAGCACTTCTGTCTTAGCTGACATGTTGCCACGGTGTTTGTACATGCTAAATACAGCATAATGCATTGTTATCAACTGGTATTGCTATCAAGGGCTAACCTGGCTAGAACTGGTATTGCCAACATCATCTTGGTTTTCCGTCTTGTTATGATGGAACGTGGTTAACTCAGGTGTAAACTCAAGCCAAGCCCTGACCTCCGATTTTTGAGGTTAATGGAACACAGTATAAGCTCTGAGTAACTTTCCTGCTGAGATTAGGTGTGCCGAATGTATCAGGACTTTTAAATTGCTTCTTTAAACATTGTTGTTTAAAAAGCTTTCATGTCTGTATCAATTTTATTTTATTTCTTTTTCCGTATTGCATTTTAGCATCAATATTTTATTGTATTTTGTATTGTTAATAATTTTGTAACATTGTCAAGTAAAGTGCTTAACAAATAAAGTTTTATTTTTATTATTAACATGAAGATTAGAGGAACCAGCGAGCCTGGCTCCACTCAAAGCCAAACAGGATTTAGGGTCCACAGCCACGCTAGAGGCTCAGTGTGTAAGTACTTAGACACAGTGGTGCTTTGAGGTAAATGATAACATATCTCCAATTACAATGCTAACATGCTGATGTTAAGCAGGTCATATGTTACCATGTTTCGGTTTTTGTTTAGTGTTAGCGGGCTAATTAGAACTAAAGAGTTGGAAAAGATGACAGGAAAGAGCAGTTATCGATCTTCATGAGAAGTGAGAGAGATGCAGTGAAGAGTGGAACAGAAAGAGAGCGGTGCAGGTTGGTCAGAGCAGCGAGCAGGGATTGCCTTGCAGAATTGGATTTCCCTCCATGGCTGGCTAATCCCATAGAAATCAGCTAGCTGAGCCACCCAGGGGACACCGACAGTCACTCCTCAGAAAATAACACCCTTCACATTCCCCATGATGGCTGCTGTATTGAGCAAAGCTCAAACTGTGGCTTCCCCTGGCTCCACGCTTAATCCCACAGACACGGCTACCAGCCAGAGTGAGAGGCCGCCGACAGAGAGCCACCGCTGTGTGACTTAACTTTCACTGTGTTCAACTGCAAGCCTGACAACTTTGGAGGAAGTTTCAGATACAAATGTGCTTCAGAGATGCATTGGTTGCACAAAACTGTTTGACGTCCTATATACAGCAGTTAAGACTTAAAGGGATACTCACGCCTAAATGACCAGCCATGTATCAGTTACTCATCCTGTGTTACATTGACATTGTGAGGAAAATGGTTATCTTGCAGACCTCTAGTGAACAGAGAATCTAATAAATGGAAAATTCTTGATGACTGAGGCTTTAACAACAGACAAACCATATCAAATTATCCATTTACAAACTCTGATACAACTCGTGCAGTATAATATTAGCCTCATTTATCAAGTCATATACTCAGTATTTCCCAAACAGACAGCTCTTTCTGTTGGGGAGCTGAACTAAAAGTGAAAACTTACACATGCTCTCTTCAAAGCCAGACTCCATAGACAAAATCGGTGATTTTACCTTGCTGAACTCGCTGGTCTACTGCTGCCTCTATTAGTCTGTTTGTCGATTATTGTGAGACGTTATGTTTCAGAGGGTTAGTTCATCTAATTATCATCTGAGTGAATGGTAGCCTTACTCGAGAACTCCATAAAGGGCTTCCAGGTCGTGTCGAAAGATTTACCAGTGTCTCCAAGGGAAAATCTAATCTTGTCAAGTTTGAGGTGGTTTAGGAGCTCCTTAAGCTTGCTATTGTGTGAGGGTGGAAGAGTGTGCTTCCACTTAAACAAGATGAGGCGCATAGCTGATAGAGTTGTAAAAGCCAAAGCATGCTGTTTTATCAATGGGAAGTTCAGTGCTGTAGCCAGTGGGTCTCCAAACAGGGCCGTAAGAGGATCAGGGTTAAGGTTCACTCCAAAGCTGTCCCCAAGCGGGGCACATGCACATGTTCGTATGTACATGCAAGATCAGGTGGAGTGTTACGTTTTAGAAAAATGTCACAGACATCTTTATCTGCTGTCTGGAGAAGTGCAGTCAAAAACCGACACTACCGACAGTAGTCACCAAATGTATTCAAATAGTAACTCATTTCTGTGATTGTTTTTAAGGATTTTTCACTCGTCTTTCCATCAATATAATTTGTACTAAAGCTCACTCACCAAAAAACATCCAGGTTTTCCTGAACAGACCAGATGGGTTTAAAATGACTTTCACTTGGATTCATGTCATGCATTAAAGCATTCATCTGTTTCTCTGTGTAAGCTGCAGATCAGCCAGAATACCTACAGTGATTAAACAACCCTGGGACTACAGAGCATTTGCACCACAGATTTTTGTAATATAGATTCTTTTTTAATTTAACTTCTTTCCATAAAACAGAATAAAAACGATAAAATGGTGAAATGAAGGAGCACTCAGAGACTCACTTGTTTTGCTGAATGAGTTTTCCTTGTTCCTTGTGTACCAGGCAGTACATTTAGCTGCGGCTCAGAGTGCTAAAAATGACTTCCTATTTATTACTTTTATGGGCACTCTACTTTTTATATCTCTATCGTGATACAGGGAATTGTTTTAGAGGATGCTTATTGCTCCCGTCAGATTCACAGCATCCTGTGAACACACACACACACCTTGCTGATGCGCAGCAGAGCATGACAAGTGTTCTGCCCTTGTTTTTGATGGGCTTTGTTTTGGGGGTAGTGAAATATAGTGTACTGTGTGTCAGGGCTCCCAAAAGCACTTTGTTTTTTTACAGGAGGTGTTGTAGGTTCAGTATGTGCAATTTTAATCACTACAAGTCCACAAAATATATATGTGACATCGATGCAAAAAAACATATAGACCATATCTTCCCTTACAAAATCATCTAGTTCAAATGGTTTTCAGGTAGTTAAGCACTGAGGACACAATGAAGTTCCTATAGATGTTCAGTTGAGCCAGAGAGAGAAATAAGACTGAGAGTGATCAAAGAAATAAAAATGACAAGTATGGTGAAGGAGTAAAGGTCAGAACAAAGACAGCGAAGTGGAACTTTACACCTCAAATAATCTGTCACAAAGCCATTCTCCTTGAGAAATCCACTAAGCACCACTTAGCTGCCACACAACATAAGTCTTAGAAAAAAGAAAAAAAAAGTCTGTGGCATTAAACTGCAGCTCAGAAACACAACTCGTGATTCATGGAACTTCCTGTGACTTTCAAAATGTCTTCATTTATACCTGCTGAGATCTCCACATATGGTCTCAAAGAAACAGGTTGACATTTAGAGAAAACCACTTAACTGCTTTTTTTTTTGCTATGTATTACATGGAAAAATCAACAGCACTCTCAGATCTGTCCGTTAAATATGAAGCCACAGCCAGGAGACAGACAGCAGAAAGACTTAGCATAGAGACTGTTAAAGCTGTTTTATCTTGTCTGCATTAAACAAATGTGATTATTGGCAACATGATCTCATCCCTGCTCTTTGTATTTTGACACTTGAGCAGAAGCTCCTGGCGTCATTATGGCGGCCTTTTGCATTCTATTTTGACACGGGTCAGCTGTTAGGTTTAGGCATTCAAACTATTCAGTTAGGTTTAGGGAAAAGATCATGGTTGACGTTAGTCACTACAGTCGACTCGCATGACTAAACTCACGGGACTAACCACTCACGTAACTACTGATAAATACTAATTACTTACGTGACTATCAGACAACTCACTTGACGAACAACTGATGTGACAAAATTATGGTGCTACATTTGTTTTTTTATGATTCAATCAAATAGAGTAGGTTTTGCAATCAAAAAAAGATTTGAGAGCAAAAGTATCAATATTGCAATCAAAAAATGTTTTATTGTAAGTAAAAAATGATTGACTAAAAAATGCAAATCCTAAAGTTTTGTTTGCGAGTCTTTTTTTTTTGTTTGCAAGTCAAAAAGTTTTGCGAATGAAAAGTTGAACCTGGTGGGCGGGGCCTAAACTGAAAGCTGTAAGACACATCTCTATTGGCCAGTCTCAATCGGAATGACAGCTTGCAAAGCATTTTTTTCAGTGCGGGAGCTGTGGCAAAAATCAATTCTGAAACCAAGGTTTTTCAGGCTCCGGTTTCCAAAAAAAAATTCGTCCACATGAGTGATGTGATAAAAAAAAAATATGATACACATGCCAAAGTAGTAGGTGGCGATGTAACTTCTAACAGAAAGGCCATTTTAACCAATCAGAAGTCAGAGTCAATACTGAAATAGAGAAGTGCGGAAAATAAAAACAACCCCATTAACAAAAGTAGCGCGACCTAATTCAACAGCAGAGGCACCTGAACGACCAATCACACTACCACGAAAGCAGCGACGGGCCTGCCATTGGAGGTTCTGGATCCGTCTGGGTCGGGCCGCTGTTGGCAGGGCCATCGCTGCTTTCGTGGTAGTGTAGTTGGGGTAGCTAGTTACTGAAGACCAGCAAAATCACAGTTTGTTTTCATTTATTCTTTCAGGTGGGTAAATGTCACCTAAGCACCTTCAGATTTTATCAGTAGTGTACCCTTAATAGATAATTTGTTTATATAGTTTGTATTGTGCTTCGTGATATTGTTTGAGGGAACTGTAACGTAAGGTAACTGCATACGAGTGCAACCATCACTAATGCTAGCAGAGTTAGCAAAAACTTCACCCTGGACTCCGGTTTCAAAGAAACGCAGTTTCAGGGGCCCAAAAGTGTGGTTGCGTGTGGCCAAACAGCCAAATCGCATAGAATAATACACGGTTTCATAAGTACACGGGTCCGTGTGTCTCATCCATCAGCATAGGCCCCGCCCATTAATTGCAGTTGAACTTGCAAGCAAAACTTTAACTTGCAAGCAAAGAGGACTGATCTGCAAGCAAAAGTTTTTAACTCGCAAGCAGAGAGAAATGATTTACAAGCAAAATTATCATACGTTTTTACTTACAAACTTGATTTTTGATTGCAATTCAAGAAATATGCTCTCAAAACAGTTTTATATGATTGCAACAAAAAGACACAAAAATACCTGATGCATGATAGTATCGGCACGTCATCTGTTGTAGTCGATACTGGCTTTAAAATGAAATATCGGAATCGGCCAACATGCATTTTCTTAATTTGCACAATAAATTAATATTACATACTTTTTAAAGTGTTGTATTTCATGTCTCCATCTGCTGGTGGGTTATATATAATACGATGTTAATTCCATTTCAGAAGAGACTTGATCACTTAAATTAAGTAGGAAAAAAAAGCGGATATATAGATAAAGATATTGGTGAACGGTCAGTTGAGTTGTTACATATTGGCATATCGGATATCAGCAAAACATCCAATATCATGCATCCCTAAACTCATCACTGGCTTTTAGTTTTACACAAGACACAAACACTGGTCTCCTGCGTCAAGGTCCTGTGTTTGTTGGACCCATTCACCTCAACCCCTGCACATTCTTAGAACACTGTCTTGTTTTTGTTCTACATCCGTTGCTACAACTATCTCATAATGATCTGGATGGGTTGGCATTGGACTTAGTCGAAAGCCTGGCGCGTCTCATATAGACACTAAAGGGAACTCTGTGCATCCATATCTGACGCTGAGAGCCACTGACCAAGCAGTTTTGATACCCTGGGAGTGGACCAGGCTGGAAACAGGGAGCGTCAGAGGCACAGGGAGGCAGATTTTTAGTCATCCCTGCAGGATGGCAATATAAAAGACCATGCTGGTCGGCCAGCCGGTTCACTACTTTGATCCAGACTGAAATATCTCAAATCTCAGCTGTACTTTGTAGTCAGTGTTAATTAACAAATGTTAGCATGCTGGCTGCAGCTTTGTGTTTACCATGCAAGCATGAGAGACTAGACATGAATATATTTCCTCAGAAATAGACATTTCCGGGAGCAGAAGCACACCATCCTGGGAATCCTTGGAAATTGACTTAAGGTTATAACATCAGCTACAGTCAAAACAAACTGCTCATGTTTCTTGAAACACTAAATGCAAAAAAGGGAAATTGCATAAACCTAGTTGTTTCCAACCTGACCGCTTTAGAGTATTATTGGATGTATTAATAATTACTAAGGCAAAAGAATGCCATTTAGACAGAACATAACAAACTCTAAATACAGCTTGAACTTTGCTTGAACTCCACGGAAGATCAATATATAGCCGGTGAGCTATCTGCTGAGAACAGCCTAGAGAAGTGATAATTGACAATTTTTCACTGTATAAACAAAATTTGTTAAAGAAAGGTATTTGGCATTTTCAAAGTCATTTTAGTGAGCAGAGGTGGATTCTGTGTTATGTTCTTCAGTGTTTAATCTTGTGAAGTATTTGCATTAGCCTATTTTAGATGGTAGAGCCTACAATAAATGAATTTGGTAGGCCAAAAGGAAGTTACCATTGTGCTGCTGAGTTTTGTATCCCTGATGACTTTGAGGATTGCGTCCACGCAGGAGGATGTAAAGGACTTTTGTAGAGTTCGTGCCTACTTCTGTTGTGTCACGTATATTCTGTACATATCAGTTTATTTGGTTTACGCTTAGAGCTTAACATGTTTTCCTTATTTTACTGTTTTATACATCTCTAGGAAAATGGGACATTGTTTGGATGTGTAAATAACTCTAACCAGCAGTGGGCATTCACAAATCTCTTGACTACTTATTAGATTAAACTTTATTGATCCCTGTAGGGTACCACTATATAAACCCTGCCGTTGCCTTAGTATTTCTCAATAAATTTGTTAGTTGTGAAAAAATCACTCAAACTGACCAACACCTACAGCAATGAGCCTTTTCCCAACTGTCTTTGTATTTGTGTTGCCAGGAGCTGAAACACTAACATTATTAGCTCTGAATATTTACACATTATCTGGGGCCACAATACACTGCTTTATATAAAATATTAACTCAACATTTAAATCAAGACACAAGAAAGATGTTAAACACAGACACCAGCACATGCACATTAACTGTCTTTAAAAATTAACTACATAAATCACTTATTTTGTTTGTCCAGGTTCATTTATAAATAAATACACAGAGAGCAGAACTCTCCCTGCCACCTGTCAGTGTGCACCACTCTTTGGCTCTTGTAAAGCATTTTCAGAGTGAATGCCTTGCTCAAAGACACCTCAACACTAGTGGCATGGTTGTTGTGTTGTATCATAAAGTATTGCTAGTACTGTGGGGCGCACTTTTTCCTGTTGGTGGCCTTTCTTTTTTGAAGCTCCTAAGCCTCTCTCTCCAATCTTTTCTCCCTGTTCCTGTTTACCTCAAGGACAACGAGATATCTGAACTCCAGCGGGATGTCAGACTTCACACACACACACATACAGAAACACAAAGGGAACATCTCCAAGTACTCAAAGGCAGCATATCTGTGTGTGTTTGTACCAGTCTATTTCAGTAAAACGTATTTGACAGCAGCTATAGGTGTATGTGTTGAAGGTTAGGTTGACAGGAAGACAGCAGAGTCTGCAGGGCATAAAGCCATTAAGAAGAACTAAGTGTAAGCATGGAGCTGCATCACGTCCCACAGAGAGAAGCAGAAAAAGACGAAATACAGCAAGGAGGAAAAAAGAGTAGGATAAAGAATTAGACTCTTTGAATTTCAGTGGGGTTTTTTTTTTCATTTTAATTTGTGTTTTTAGCCAATAAAATGAATAATTAAGTTAACAGTAAATTAAAATCCCCAGAACAAAGACAGAAACATCATTAAATAACAATAAAATAAATTGAAAACACACATTTTACTCCAACAATATGTCCCTCACCACACACACACATTTTGACTGTAGACTGTACAAGAATAATGGACACAGCCACCGTGACGTCACCTGTTGGTTTATACACTTTTAATCTAAATGTGTTGTTAGCTGACACAATTTTTGTGTTATTACCAAGCACACACATATTGTCTTGTTTTCTTCAAGTAATGTGCTGTTTAAACTAAATGATTGGTCAAACACTGATGAATCGCATCGCTACTTCACCATCTCTTCTTGAATGCCTAATGGAAAACTCCTCTCATAAAAGTGACTGTTAACTGCGACCACACAATGTCCACACAGCAGGAAACCAAAAGTAAATGCTTTGTATTTTATTTGATGTTAGCTATGATTAAAAGGTAAATGACACTAGATCTGTATTTGGAAATCTCTGTTTGTAAACATGCTGTCACTTTACCATGGCTATTAGTGCAGGCTGAACAGGGACCAGTGAGCGTAACGTTAACTTGCACTGACAACCTTTGGTTTATAGCTAGCTGGCTGATGTCACTTGAAAAGGCTAATAAAGCTATTTGGCCAGACAATGATGCTGGCTTAGCTTTCATAGCCACCATGACATCACCCATTGGAGTGTGGACTCCCGCTTTGAGGCCTCAGGTTTGGCATTTTGGCCTTGGATTTTCGGAGCCAGAAGTGACCAGACCTGGACAAGAGGGTGGAACTGGAGAGGAGCGTGGGGTGGATCTGATCATTTAGCTGAGGTGACACTTAGCAGACAGCCTATCATTCAATGCAGCCACGCCTTTAATTATGTGTAACTTTAAGCCTTAATAACATTTAAATGGATGAGTTATATAATAATACCAGACTGTAAACATGTTTATTTCTGCTGTAAAGTTGGGAATTTTAACATGGGGGTGTATGGGGACTGACTCTGCTTTAAAGCCAGCCTCAAGAGAGGAACTGCTGTTTTTGGCACTCCCACGTTGGCTTCATTTTTCAGCCCCGGAAGTTGCAGCTTGATTTTAAGTAATCAACAAGACATCAATCAGGGGGAAACAGCTACTAAAACTGTTTCTTTAAAAAATATCATGGCGTTATTTATGCAGCCTAACTTTCCACGATATTAAACTATTCAAATTAGACATCAGAAGAGATCCCAAACCGTTTACATAAAATTGAAAACCTGGCCCACTCTCCTACAGAGCACATTCAGCTGTTCATTTACAGGCTCATAGAGCTCTCCACATAATCTCTGCCTTTTCAGAAACACCTGCCTTTGATGTTTCTTAACATCTCCAAGAGTCCTCATGGGGTCTCTGATCTTAACCTCTGCGCCTCCCCCCTAAACTCCTTCAAACTCCCCAGGCTCAGAATATTTAAGTTCAGCAGCCACCCACTCAAAAGAGAGGGGAACACTGGAGAAAGAAATCTAATGGGGAGGTCTGAGTGTGGAGACAGAGAAATAAAATAAAATAAAGAAACAGAACATGATGAGAAGAGGAGTGAAACTCGGAGACACAGTCGGTAAACGCTGACGTGTGCGAGTGTGTGCGCAGCACTCTGACGCTCCTGTGCTGACGGTGACTGAGATTTGTCAATGGTGGACATCCCACGCCTGATATCCTATGAATTTCTGTGTTGCCTGGCAACCCTGCCAGCCTCTCTCTATCTAAATATCTTTCTTGCATTTATTCATTATCTTTCTCCTTTTTTCTTTCTTCTTTCGTTTGCTCTCAAGGTTTCCACAAGCAAGGTCTGAACTTTTTTGTTAAAGTCGCAGAGGAAACCTCCTCCACACACACTTTGGCGTCAGTCGGCATTTGCATAGCGATGGTGGGAGGAAACCTGTGGCTGGCAATGAAAATTCACAACAAGGGAAGCGCCCTTATGCAGGGACGTATGCCTGCATACATACACACGTACACACACAAACAAACATGTGACAGACTGTAATGACGTGTTATATCCATTAGCTTGGAAAAGAGTGCACTCTCTCTCTCTTTTTCTGGCCAATATGGTGCAAATTACAGTCTCTGACAAGTGTACTGAGTATACAGAGACACACACACACACACACACACACACACACAGAGCGAAACACTAATAATCACATTCATTTAATTTGTGCATGCACCTACTTAGCATGTGCACACTCAAGCAGACATGAAAATACAAATACAGAAACACACACTCAGTTGTCAGTCTGTTAGGCACACATATAGTAGCTAGAACTAATGTAGGCTCATACAACATTTTGGCAATAATTATTACTGTCATGAGATTTATACAGCTCAATTTTTGTTTGTGTTTTAATAGAGGTGTCATTTCAGATGAATTTTGAAAGATGTAGTCTGTGGTGGTGTTGTTATGGTTTACTGCATTATATGCAAACCAAAAAAGAGCCCCAAAAACTCAAACTTAACATGAAATATTCTTGACTAAATAAGCAACATTAGGAAAAACAACATCTTTAATTACAATTTATACTCAAAACCTCAACAAGCTAAAACTGCTTCATTAAGACTGTGAGTGTGTGTTTTTACTGTGGGTTCTCCTTGACAATCAAGTCCAAATCCACAACTGTCTGTGATTTAGATTCTTCTAATGCCTCACTCAGACTGGTCCACAAACATATGACATTTTTGCAATATTTTTCAATCAGAGCCTCAGCCATGGCAAACGAGTGAGAGGAGCAAACAAACCAAAATGTCTCATGTTAATTAACTGAAATTCTTCTAATTGTTTTGTAGATGTGTATATAGGATGCCATCACTTGCAGCTGAATAAAAAAATATAGTTTGGGGGCCTTTATAGTTGAGTAGGCAGTTTTATTTTGGCGTCATTGGGCAAAATGCCATTATAAACTTTGTAACACATTGTAAGTCAATTGGTCTGAGAGAGTACTACACTACTTGACCTCTGTTTGGTTCTGTTTTCAGGCTTTAGATAATCTAGCCCATGACGGGAGACTTTGGCTAATCACAGTTCATTTCAGAGAGAAAGTGCTCCCACTGGCTGTTTTACAAATGCAGATGCATGTGCACGTCCTTTCAGTGAAAGCCTGATTCAACGGCAGTAAGCCCTGCAGAGAAAGTTCCTATTCCAGCATTGACAACAACTGCCTGCAGTTCAAAGCAACCCAAACAAGGAAGACTGACTTATCAAAAAGAGATTCTAATAGAGAGTCTGACAATAAATGCAATAAATCACCTCTCAATATTGGCAAAGCATTTCAGAGCAAAGAAAATGTTGCCAACATTTTAGCCTTCTGTTAACCGGTGCGAAAGGTTCATGGCTGTGGCATCAAGTTCACATTTATATAGCTAACGTTGATTTAAGCCTCAAATCACAGTGTGTCCTCCATCTCAGTCCCCGCCACTCCAGACCACCTCACTGGGAGGACAGCAGGCAGCACCTCCAGAGACAAATCCCAAGTCAGCGGCAGCAGCAACCTGAATCCAGCCAGCACAAACTCCAGCTGCGGGGGACCAGACAGCCCTGACTCCATGCCAGATCAGCAAACTTTCTGTTGCTGCCATTACACAGGTCAGACTGGGCACTGCTGCTGGCCACCAGCCCACTGTGCTGGCTGAATTTGAACCACTACAGCCACCAACTGAAGCTAGAGGGAGTGAGGAAAAAAGACTGTGGAGTGGCTAATCTAATTCTTTTGTCATTTGTGATCTGATAAACAGAAAGAAAGAAAGGGTGGGTCAAAGAGGGGCTCGGCAAATATGCTGTGTGCAACTCTGCAATGAAATAAGACTAAATAAATCAATGTGTGAGAAACACTGGGTTACTGTATGAAGCTTGTCCATATACCCATTTTCATCTGATGGGAAGGACTTAGACTGAGAGGGAAGAGCTGCAAGAGGAGGGTGATTTTATAATTCTACTACCTTTTTTTTTTTTTTTTTTTTTTTTTTGCCTTTTCCGGATTTCTGCCACCCCCAGCTTTAAATAGATTCCTTACACATTAAACTTAAGTTCAGTTAGCTAAGATTTTTAGTGCAGGGATCGTTCCTGTATGACTTGTCAGACAGCTCTCTGACTGACAGTCTCGAGTGACAACTGGACGACCAGAAAACTTTCGCACTCAGACAATCGATACAAAGGTTAACACACTTTGGCTGAAATATAAAGTGAGAGATAGATGAGTCAGAGAGGGAGAGGGAGAGACGAACATGGGATAGAGAGGGATGATACAAAACAAGCTAAAAGAGAATTAGGTTGACAGATCTCATGTGGGCTGATAAGACGAGAGGAAGAGATGGAAAGACTGCAGCATGAGAATGTTTCACTTTGTCCATTCATCCTCAGAGGGGGCGCACGGGGTTCTCTCTTTATGTTAACTCTGTTTATTCATAATTACACAGGGCAAATTAGCACAGTGCTAACTTAATTATGTGATAACAACTCTCTCACTCTGTTCCTTCCTTCTTCTTTTTCTATAACCCCCTCCACCAACACACACGCACACACACACACAAACCCGCCCACACAAATTCAAAATGAAGCCATGCCAAATTCAGACACACATTTGCACACACACAGTAAAGCTGATGCCACCAAATATGCTCTGTACACCCTCATGCTCACATTTAAACTGACATGCGAAGAGGAGGGGTTTTTTTTCTACTCACCAACACATTAATGCACACACACACACACTTATCCAGGTGCAAACCTCTCCAGGCAGTGTGCCAGTCATGCAGGCAGGCTGCCAGTATACAAGACAGAGGGTCTGTTGTGTTGTAAATGTCAGATGTCCTGCTGTTTGAGCCAGCACGCATCTCTCCGCTAAACAATCTCTTCTGCACATACTTAACCACACTTATATACACAGCACGAACGGCTTAGGGGGGAGGAAGGAAGGAAGAACAGAAGGAAGGAAGGAAGAAGAGATGGAGCAGGAATACAAGGAAGTGGGGGAGAATTAAACTCGCTTTTCTAGATTTTTTGGTTAAAAGGTACAACAGGACATTTCACACAGAGGTAACAAGTAGAAGATTACTAATCATTTTATACTTCAATTTCTAAAATTGATGCACCAAACTATGTATATCAGTGGGTATACTTGGTTATAAAAGGTATGAGAGATGCATACCATCTCAATTTGGTGAACTAACCTTTCTCTGCTTGGAGTTATAATTACAAATCGCCAATTTTCCACCAGCTTTCTATCAAAGCAATGTGGGTAGTATGTATAAATAAACTGTGGTAAACGTCCCCCCGTCTAGCCAGTGTCTAGACATCCCCTTTTCAAATGGACAAGTTCGCATTATGTCACCCACAAGCCAGAGTGTATATTGGTCTAGTTTGGCACAGTGTATTATGGTAGTTTTCTCCTTTTTCCTCCTCTTCCCCTTTTCTCTGGTCATTCAGCACCACTTTCAAAAGTGTTTGCATCCTTTTACTGCATAGACATCCGAGTAGGCTGATAAACATAGAATTTGGCTGACTTTAAACTTGTCTCTTTCCATCTTGTCATGACTTTGCAGCCAATTCAAGGCTGTAAAATCATACAGTTGTCCTCAATGGCCATCGAGACTAGGGCCCACTTTCAGACCCTCTGGCTGACTACATATGCAATGTACGTGCTTTAAGTGCACCTATCATGTCATCTCGTATTATATAACCAACCTTCACCTCGTTCCGTGTCTATGAATATTTCCAGTGCACAGTAAGTTCTATTTAAGGACTTTCACCTTCCTGTAGCGCTCATACAGTCTCAATATATACTGATTTGCACTGCTGCTGTACAGTATTTTACTGGGCACCATCATTGTACAGAGACTATTCAGTATAGAGTATATATTTTTGTTTTTATCTTTTATTGTGTCTGAGTGCACCTCAATCACAGAATCAAGTGCAAGTGTGTTCTCCTGTGATCAAGTGCTTCACGGGAGAACACAGTAAGACAAAGCAGTAGAAAATTAAAATATTCAAAATAAAAATATCCAAATGATAATAACAAAAAAACATATGATTAAAATCAAGGAAATAAACACATAGAAGTGTGTGATGAATCCATTATACTTGATTTATCCAGGCTAGTTCCACATGGGATATACAAAATCACTCTCCTCATCACAGACACTAGAAGAAAAGAAGACTCAGAAACATGACACGTCACACACTACCATCCATCCAGACTGTTCTCTCCTGGGTGACGGTGTGTGAGCAGGAAAGGTGTGTGTTTTTGTACCTGCAGGACGTAAGATCACAACCATTTAGTCACATTTTGCAACAGTGGTGCACCAGTGCGATTGGCAAATATTATGAATAAATGAAACAGAGGACTGTTTGTCTTCACCTCACAGTGAATAAACCCTCACGTTTAACGACACCACTGTACCAATTAAACTTTTCGTTTACTGCTAACGTCTAACATTGGTGAACGCCAAGAAGTCAACAACTAGCTTCTATCATACAATCCATTTTACGTACGGATTGGGCTCGAGACGATCTATGGGGAGTCGATCTCACTGAAGATCAACAGCGATGTCTTGGATCTGGCTATGTTTATCCTTCAGCGGCTGCTCTGGAACCCCAACATCGCTACTCAAAGTTCCTCACCTTTATAAAGATGTAAAGGTGAGGCATCTAACATTGTAAGTGTTGACTGAAAGATGGAAGTTCACAACAAAACACTGACATTTTAGGCCCGAGACAAGCTGCGTGCTTCAGAATACAAGTCCCAGTGGGTGTGCTTACATTTCATTATAATTACAATACCTAATTTTACTTTATTATGACAGTTCTTTTGTTAAATTTGTTGTAACAGTGCTTTGGTATTTTCATAGGCGAAGGAGAAGTCAAAACATCAAATAAATATTGTGTATTGTTATGTAGCCTAAAAATACTGCAATGTTATTTAAAGGCCATACTGTCCAGCCCTCAGAACACGTGCACAATGTATAAACACTGCAATGCAAGCAGGGAGATCAGTACACCTGCTGTGCACAAAGTGTTTAACAGGCCTACATTTCTAATTTCCAACTATTTCCTGGGTTAACTGTTCGTACCTAACACCAATATTTCATTTGGGCAGGGAGGGTAAATATATGAAGTCTACATCAGTGGGAATAGATGACTCACACTGCTGCCTCATTTTGTGATTTAGGCTCAGAAAATGGGTAGACCTGAAGCATAAATCCTTTCAAGTGCAACCTACAACACCTAAATATGTTTGAAAGGTGTATATACTATACTTCATCTTATTTTTCCCAGTGCCATTATGAGTTGTTGATATCAGACATCAGATGCCAAATATCAACTCTCCATGTAGCGTGTACATAAAACTCTTTCACCTGAGTTTTCTGACAGAAAAATCAATGCTGGTTTGGGCCCTCTATGAAATACGATATGAATCAAACGCTTAAAGTCACATTCATATTCTACTGTGTATTCCTTTGCTGCTGCAATATTCACATTTGCCCGACAGGCATGATTATCCATTTATGTGATCTCGCTGTATCAGATATTTCAGTTGAATGTTACTCATTCGAAGTTCATGAACCAAGTCCCTCTCATAAAAAGGTAAAAGTTTCAAAACTGGAGAGATAAGGAGATTTTTTTTGGGGGGGGGGGATTCTGATAACTAGAGAAAAAGTGAAGATGAAAGACAGAACAAGCATATGAGCAAAAAAGAGACAGCGACTGAACATCCAGAGCTGCCAGGAGAGCCAGTCTCTCTTGTGACGGCTCATTCGCTGCGTTCCCAAGGTAACCAGTAAAAGTATTCACCCAGAACAATGGGATATCACTAGCCTGTAATTTCACTGTAGTGAAGCAGTGTGTGTGTGTGTGTGTGTGTGTCTGTGTATGTGCGCATGCCGTGTTATTTCACACCATGTGACAAGCTTATAAATGTTGATTATTAAGTGACCATGTTGTTTGTGTGTGTGTGTGTGTGTGTGTGTGTGTGTGTGTGTGTGTGGTTCAAACCGTCTTGCCGCCGCTGCCCAGTTACTGTAGGCTTATTCAGGCTTTGTGTGTGGGTACCTGTGACAGGCTGGAAAAGCCGAGGTTGTGGCAGCCATTGCAGGGCGTCAGGGCCTCCCAGAATCCAGTGGGGCCGCAACTCTTTTCTGCCTCATCCTCTTCCAGGGCCATGGCGAGAGGTGGGGTCGGCCGCTGTCAGCACAAATAACAAAAAAAAAAAAAAAAAAAAAACTTTTCAGTAACCAATCATGAGGAAGTCAAAGGTCAGAAGATTTGTGTACCCTGACGAGATTAATCTGCAATTGCATTATCTACGCGCAAAGAACTGGTGAATGACAAGAGATGATTTATTTAGACAGTGTGAAAAGAGGTTTACAAGGACAGAAGGCAACGTGAAATTGCTTCTTAAGCTACAAAACAATTTTTAAATTAACAAGTGGATCAAATGTGAATATATGTTGTGAAAGAGGCTGCTTGTAGTGACAAATGCTACTAGTTGCTCATTGTATTGGGTGCCTTTCTTCACTGTACAATCTAATCTTAGAAATCTTGTCATATTTGATCAGTCTATGTACTTCGATCAGCATATCAAGTCATTGGCCCATACAAGCTTCTTTCATTTAAGAAAACTTGCCAAAAAATTGTGCACGCTTTTGTATCATCCAGGCGAGACTACTGCAATTCTCTTTTAACCTGCTGGAAAGCTGCTGACCAGTTACAGCAGGTCGACTCACAGCACACACATCTTTACATCGACTTCCCATCAAATTCAGGACTCATTCTTTTAAGGTCAAGCACCTGTGTACATCTCTGACCTGATCCATCCTTATATCACCAGAGGGCCACTGCCCTCCTGAACAGGGGTTACAGGTTGTACCTCGTGCTCACCTTTGAGGTGACGGCTCTGACACTGTAGAACTCTGCTGATGCCTTTAAAAAGCAGAAGACTCACATATTCAAACTGGCCTTTGTCTCACATTGTTCTGGCTAGTGTTTGTAATAAGTGTTTTTCGAGGTTTGCTGTTGCTTATGTTTAATTGTTTGTTTCTTTTAACGGTTTTTACTCATTTTTTAGTCTTATTCTAAATCAATGTATTTCTGTTGAGCACCTTGCCCTTGCTCTGTGAAAAGTGCTGTACTATATTGACTTTACTTACTTAATTACAGACCCACAGAGATTTATCACTCAACTCTGCCTATACAGTCTGTAAGTTTACCGTTTTGGTTTTCCATCTGGCAGCTTTTCTGCTCTATTGTGTCGGTGTTGTATTTACAGTTGCCCCAAAGTGACCCTAAAGTCAAGATGCAGATGGAGCACATTCATAAAACCTTGTTAATAGATCCAAAACAAACAATGAACAAGATCTTTAAGTCACTTCAATCAGCATTTATTTGTCACATGGAATAATTCAAGGTACAACCCCAGTGTAATGTGATCCCATCAGCTCCTTTAACTTGTGTACTGTGATTTAGTCCTTTTTCCCCATCTTCTTACATTGTTGGCTGCTGTAATCTTTGGATTCCGATTATGTAATGATTTAACTGTCCACATATTCCAAACTCAACAACATGGTCGCTCCTCCCGAACATGGGCAGCACTGCACTTCAGTCACCTCTAAATAGCATATAGCAGCGATTCCACAGCAGACAGACCAAGGACAGCACCTCACAATCACACCATCACCAGTCCGTATTCATAATAAAACACATGCCTTCTCTCATTCTCTCACCAGAGTACTCTGCTCTGTTGGATTACACACACATACGCACATAGAAAAAGAGTCACCTGGTTGAATGCTGCTGTCCAAGAGTTTCAGAGGATTAGAGGACATTACAGTTCCTGACATCCTGTTGGAAACTGATGTGGCACGGAGGTCGTGTAGCTTATTTCTGTTGCCTGTGCAATGACTAGCAGGATGCTAGCTCAACTGGTGCTCATTCTTCTCCCTCTTTTCTCGATCACAAGTGCTATACCATAGGCAACTGGACTTGCTTGAGTTTCTTGAAGACGTTTTGTCTCCCATCCAAGAGGCTTCTTCAGTTCTTCAGGATTTAAACTCCATGTTGGTGTGAACCCTTACAGAGTCATTAAGGCCATCACCTGGCCATCTTGTGTGTCCTTAGGGTTAGAGGAGTCCAGGTGAGAATGGAATGTTAAGTCATCTGGCAAGGGATCCCAAGACTGCATTGAAAGTGGGTGATAAGTGGTGTCATAAGCCATCTCCTCTGTTTAACGATGGACGTTCCAGTTTGACGTAGATGGCTTCTGTCACTTATCTTTCAAACCATCTGTCTTCTTTGGCCAAGACGTGAACATCGCAAGGAGTGTCCCTTCTCATTTAGATGTAAGTGGACAGCTGAGTCTTGACCTGAGGAGCTGGCTCTCCTGTGCTGTGCCATGCGCTTGTGGAGTGGTTGATTTGATTCATTAATGTACAAATCTGCATTCCTGGCTGCACTGACCTGCATACACTACATTACTCTGCTTATGCCTGGGTGTTTCGCCCTTGGGTGGACGAGTTTCTGTCTCAGTGTGTTTGAAGTGCACAGGGATGTGGTGTTTGTTGAGGATCCTCCTGAGTTTCTCAGATACCTTACTGCAACGTAAGAAATGACAATGTTGTTTTGTTTTCGTGTCTCTTCCTCTCTGCAACTCAAGCAAGTCCAGTTCACCTCGATATAACTCTTATGGTTACCATGACCTGGGTGACTGCTAATCTTCACCGACATCTTTTCTGGATGTTTACTGATGAAGACCTTGACCTGGCTAGCTAGTAGAAGTAGCAGAAGGAGAGCTAAAAGACTGGTGAGTTGATTTCCACATCCCAATGAGTAACTTGCAGCCACACGCCACCACCGTCCAAAGCAAACCACAAAAAGCAACACTAAGTCTTTCAAAATAGACATAAGAGCGTAAATTAACACAAATTTAGCAGAGCTGACAGAGAGGCAACTTGAAACATCTGTGCCTTCACTTGATTTCATATTGAAGTTTGGGGTATTATTATTTTTCTAAGAGCAAGGTTGGATGAGATAACAGCACATCCTTAATACAAATCAAGAGTTTCAAGGATTCCACTGAAATCAGGTTTTACTTTCCTTCTCTTGTTGAGATGCTGATGCTCATTTTAGAATAATCTTGAAACAAGTGGCACATCATTTTGCATTGCAGCTCTGCATGCCACAATGAGTTAACCAGAGACCAGAAAGGTGCAGGAACAGCAGAACAACTTTATCACTCACACATGCTCACTGCGTCCTTCCCTGGGGCTCTTTGGCTCCCAGGAGGCAGGTGTGTAGATGAGCACTGTGGCATGAGGTGTCAGAGGGCAGATGCTGCCCACCTGATATCTCAGTGAACCATATGATGCAGCAGAGGACGCAGGTCACACTAGATTACATAGACAGATACCACTGCAGTGTCTGATCTGTAGCTTTTAAAAGGGGAGGCAGAGGGAGAGAGCTGAGGGGGGGTGCTGAGGGAGAGATCTAATGACGAGAGAAAAATCATCCTTACAAAGACAGTCTAAAAAAACAGGAGGGCAAAGAAATCAAGTTAAAGAGGGAGAGGATTAAGAGAGACACTTGGGGGGCATGTTAAAGATATGATGAAGTGCTGGCAGAAAAATCTTAAATTAGAAGAAAATTTTAAGAAAAATCAAGAGGAGATACAGAGGGAGGAAAATGACAGATGGGAAGAGCAACAGAGCAGCAGTCAGACTGAAGATGGAGGCAGAAAATGAGGCAGAAACCAAAAGGTCACAAATCACTCCAGATTGCAAAGGGACCTCTGCAACACTGGAATATTGATTGATGTAAAACGGACTGCAGTCCTCACATACACACACTGCACCATATGCATAAACAATACACAGATACATCCTTTCATTACCGTAAGAATCAGATATCAGCCAGTGTTCGATAGAAAGGACACCATTAATTATTCATTACTGAGGACAGCATAACTAATCAATTTTACATTAGTAATCTATGTGAGCCTTCATGGTGTGGGGAATGTTTTTCTACTTAACTACATAAGGAAGTGTTTTTTTATGTCTGCGACTGCATTTTGGGAGCCTGTCAGATTAATCCTGTGACCTGAACTGACTCTACTGTATTGCAAAACATTTAAGACTCATACTTGGGAAAAAAAGCACATTTTAAAAAGTTATTCAATTTCACCCAGATTTTTGCACGCACAAAAATTACCTGAAATGTCACAGAAAAGAAATGTGAATTAGACACATTTCCATCACCTGGTTTGCACAGTTTTGTCAGAAGTTGACTGTTAAAGCTACGCTTTACGCATGGCTGTAATCCACTTGTAAAGAGAGTAGTAGGGGTTGCAAATATTATTGCAAATGATTAGTCGTTTAAACGATGAAACGTCCGCCCCCTCTCTAGTTGGCACCAGAAATAGACGGTTAACCATGTACAAGGCCACTTAACTGTCATGCAGCTGCCCGCCACTAGTGGGTGCTGCAGAGCCGTTAGACTGCAGTCCCCCTCCCCGCAGGAATGCCTGAGTAGATTGGAGTTTTAAAACAGCATGGTGGTAAACTGGAGAGATGTCCTCTCACAAAACCAGCGTGGTTTGGCTGTATTTTGACATAGAAAATGAAAACAAGGTAGCATGTAGGCTGTGTCAGGAAAAACTGGCATACAATCACTCGACTGGAGCAATGCGCAACCACATTCAGCTCAAGCATTTGGATGTTAACCCGCACATTCATATTGAATGGCGCATAGTGCTTCACAATTCAGCCACAATTGATCTTTTTTTTTTAGATGTTATATTAGTTAGTTAGTTAGTTATTTTGTTAACTTTAAGTAAATGTTGTCAGATAATGTGCAGGGTTTACATTCATAATGCACATAGCAAAATGCCTCTCATTTCAGCTGACATTTAATTATAATTTAGATGTTGTTTTAACTGAATTTCTATCATTTCTGTTGGATTATCTGCAAGGTTCAATGTGCCCCACATTTCAGAGGCAGGATATTTATTTCAGATGTTATTTTAGGGGTTAGCTTTTGACTGAGTTGCCATCATGTTCACATTCATACCACACGGCGTAAAGTGTCTCGTACTTCAGTGGCATTTAAAATCTGACATGGTTGTTGAAGATTGTGATTAAAGGCTTCAAAGGGCTCTTAAAGCCCCTACAAGGAACTTTCATTTTGAGTTGATTCTGGCAACCCTGTGGACAAAAGCGGTAGTGTTTTGCCGAAATGAAGCCTACTTTTCCCATGAGCTCTAGCGTATATTGTCGTAAAGACGCTTACCTGGCTCGCGCATGTGTTTGTTTTGGGGATGCATGAAACAGCAAGACGGGAAAACTTTGCCCCCGCTCCTATCGGGGAACCCAGCTCACCTCTGCCATGCCCCAGCTCCACCTCTCCAGCGGAAGCGCCACCGCCGCCAGGATAAATGCAGCGGTCGGCTGGTAAGGCTGAAGGCCTGTTTGGCGAGCACTTCCACGGCTTCTTGGACTGAGTATGGAGTGGTGCCTCGCCTCTTTATTTCTTGGCACTCGCTGGACCCTGTCAACGCCTGGCTGGTACCTGTCGTCGGCCCGGATGAGGTGTTCCAGCCCCGCGCCTGCTCTCATCGTCCTCGCTGGCGTGGGGTGAATCTGCGCAACCCGTGGCCTCTGTGTGTGGCTCCCCGGACAGCTAATGCCGTGGACCCGCCGGCCCCTGCCAGGATTGGGCTGGTAAATGCTAGATCGCTAGTGAACAAAACGTTTATCCTGAAGGATTTCTTGACTTCCCGAGGATTGGATTTTCTCTGTGTGACTGAGACGTGGCTGACTGTTGGTGAGTCCAGTGCTTTCACAGAACTTTTATCCGATGATTGCTGCTACTTTAACTCCCCGCAGACGTTGGGTCGAGGAGGAGGAATAGCGACTATTTATAAGAGTCACTATAAATGTAAGCAGCTAGGTAAGATGACGTGTGCCATCGGAGTGCCGTAAATCGTTTCGTCCTGGAAGCGACCTGGGGCGGACCCGGAGAGAGTTTCCTAAAGGTATGGATATACACTATATAGAAATAGCTTATCTTCACACCGATGGTCTCATTTGCTGTTGTAGGTCACGCACAGACATCAGCAGAAACAAGAGACTTTTGCATATCCATTTAAAAGTTCCTTGTAGCAGCTTTAATGCACACAATATTTTTGGGACAATGTTTCAAATATTTAACAATAAATGGTGCTAAATTTCAACTGTTTTCTGAGTGTTTTACTTTTTTTTAGACTAGTCGACTAGTCTTGATTAAAATTTCTGTTTAGTCGACAGCAACATCCTTAGTAAATAGCAGTAAGCCAGAGGGCAGGCACACCTCGTTTTTAAAGGGATTTGGAATGACACTCTGATTGGTTAAAGTCATGTTACACCTAAAACACATCTATAATTCATCAAGGAACTACTCTTTACCCTTTACGCCAAGATTATGAGCCATTTAACTTGCAGAAGTGGGAGTTGGAAATACCCTAAGTGCACTTGCACCATACACTTCAGACCATGCTCTATGAATCTTTTAAACATGGCCCTTCATGTCGAATGTTTGTAGCCAATCAACAGAAAATTAATCAAAAAGCAAAAATGCCGAGTGCATGCTGGTTCCAGCTTTTTGAATATGAGAATTTGTTGCATTTCGCCATCTTACATCATTGTATGAGGAATGTTGATTGGACATAAAATAAAAAACATTATTCATTTCCTGACATTTTTCTAATCAACTGAACAGACTAAATATTAAACATAATCTTTTATGATACAGTATAAATATCAGCAGAAAATATTACCAGTGTCAAACAGTGGAGTTTTCTTTCAGGGACACGTACTAGTTTAACCACAATAAACACACACATACTCTAAGTACTCATTTAAACACAGGACACGTACACACACAAACGTGCATTTCCATTACAGCTTGGTTTACACACAGAAAACCAAGGCAATGTGAGAAGCCTGCACTGCTTTCTTCCTTTGTGTGTGTGTGTGTGTGTGTGTGTGTGTGTGTGCTGTCTTAGGTTTTTGCATGTTTTATTCATGTGTAACCGACACAACAAATCACATACTAATGGCTCCGGCCACACGTACAGACAGTAGCCTGGGGGCACATAGGCACATAAACACACCTACACACTGCGAATGTCAGTAATGGAATACAAATTGGTACTTATTGAGAGAGAGAGAGAGAGAGAGAGAGAGAGAGAAGATGGATTGAGATAATTACAGCCTAAGTGAGCAAAGATTTGTGTGTTGAACATACATGAATGCGTGCATGAGCCTTGGCAGGTTCAGACGCATGCTGCACTGTACGTAAACATGCCTCGGCTTGCTTTCATATTGAGCCTTTTACAGAAATGGAAAAGATGATGAGCTATTGATCAGCGTCAAAATATTTCTTCACTGGGGTGTGTGTAAGGTGTGTCTCTGTGTGTGTGTTAGTGTGTGAGCGAGGAGGGAAATAGGAAGAAAAATGGACACATCGTAATGACCAAGCCAGAAGCACAGACACACACACAACTGCATTTCTTTGGATGCTTCTCTGTGTGTGTTTGTGAGTGTGTGTGTGTGTGTGTGTGTGTGTCTGTGTGTATGTGTGTGTGTGTTTGTGAGTGGTCTAAAGGCTCAGGTGGGGGGTCAGTGTGATAGATGACCTCTGTGTCCTGCGGTGCATCTGACTTCCTGGACACTGGAATTGAAAAAGCTCAGATCCTCTTTGTCACGCTGTGCTGGCTGTTAGAAATAAACTGCAGCTGTGATTCTGTGCTCAGCTAATACTGAGAAAAGTCAGCTATTTCATCCCCAAACTGGAATTCAAACCAATACAGTCTAATCAGTTTTCCTGTATGTGTGTGTTTGTGTGTGTGTGGAGAGAGAGAGAGAGTAAACAACTGGAGTTGATATTACCAGCAATATTTTTGTATAAAATAAGCCTAATGAGAAGATGCAAGGTCAAGACAAGCGGTGTCTGCGGGCTGTCAGCGGATGTTTGAGCACAAATAGTGATTACAATTTTAAACTAATTCAGGCAAACAACAAACAGAAGTTGTTGCGTTTCAGTGACAAGTGAATACTCAATTGGACGAGCCGGCTCAGTGGCATCAGTCTGTGTGATACTGCCCTCTGTTGTCAACACAGACCAAGTACAAGCCTTCATTTTAGCACAGCCTTCAGGTGGCCTGGGTGGTTTTTCTGTCTGCATATGCATTGTATTAATAACAAACCAAAACATTTAGATGTCTTTCTGCACTGCTGTGAAAATGCCTTGCCTTAAATTGCAATTTAATACAGAATGATTAATGTAATAATTTGATGTAATACCATATCTACACTGAAGTACAAGTGTTCGCACCATCTCTCTCTTTATAACTCATTTTATAAAAAGGCAAAAAAAATAATATGATCAGTCAAAACATTGTAATTATCTCTGGGACAAAAAAGTACCACCCTAGTTTTAGCTATGGCTGCAACTCATTAAATGATCACTTTAATTGAAAATGTACCTGTTAAATGTCAGAAAATGGTGAAATGTTACCTGAAATTCAAACTTGCCAACACCCTAATTTCCCTGGCAGTCGCTTTTTTAATTGCCTTCTTGGTTTTCACAATTGACCAGTATTTCGCCCGATTTACAACAAAGTTTTACACCTTTTTTTCCTTTAAGTCATCACAAACTATCATATAAAAGCTCTACGACAATAATAGTTTCTACTTGGGCCTGCATGAGTCAGACGCAGCTGCCAGTGACACCTTGTGTCTGTGCTCATCACATCAGGCATGCGTGACGGAACACTCTAGCTGGAGTTGTACTGGTGCCTTGGGGGTCAGCAGGGACCTGACATGTCCTGTGCAGGAGCAGGAAACCCAGCCCTCTGCAAGAGACTATGAGCCTCCCGTTCCAGGACCCAGGGGTATGTGGGCCAGAGAAGACAGCTGGCTGTGGGTCCCTGGCGCAGGACAAGCCTACAAGCCTGGCCTCCCCATCCTCGTCCTGGTGCTGAACTATCAGGGGCATGAACCAAAAGCTAAACCATAACTCAACCATATTTTTCCCTACTTGATGTCTCAAGGCTGGCAAGTAAGCAGAGGTGACCTCTTCATATTGCTTATTTTGTCTGACCACAGCAGTCCAAAGCCCAAAACTATTCAGTTTACAATGACGTAACACAAAGAAAAACGTCAAGCCCTTACTTTTGAGAGGCTGAAACTAGTAATCCCTGTAAC
This sequence comes from Epinephelus fuscoguttatus, assembly GCF_011397635.1. NCBI lineage: Eukaryota > Metazoa > Chordata > Actinopteri > Perciformes > Serranidae > Epinephelus > Epinephelus fuscoguttatus. The sequence goes on along the minus strand of NC_064773.1, from coordinate 12,066,553 downwards.
ATTTAATTGATAAACAGTCAACTTGGCTTATTACTTAAGCACAAGTGAAGTTGTGATATACAGCTGCTGTGGATAAGCAGGTAGACTTGATCATGCACTGATTGTACTGTCGGTCGTTTGGGCTCTGGCATTTGAAAGTGTCCTTGAGCAAGTCACTGAATCCTGACCGCTCCCAATAGGCCAGTGCCATGCTTAGTAGCTCACTGCCATCAGTGTATGAATGTGTCAATGAAGTGTAAAGCACCCTGGATAGTAGGGCAGTTGATTTATTCTAAAGATTTTATTACTCAATGAAAATAACAGTTAACAAACCAAAAAAAATCCAAAACTTGTCTCATTTATATTTAAATGTTTCATTCAATCATCTCTTTTAAAAAACAATAGCAGCCCTTTCCCTGAACTAGGGACCCATTATTTTTACTTATGTACTTCTCTTAAAACTAAAAGGTTTTGACAGTGATTTATTTCAACACTGGAGTAATACGCAGTTAAGATAATCACTGGCTAATGTATTTTTTCATCAGCGGGTCAAAGAAAATAATGGAAGCAATTTATAGACTGTACTAACAGTCTGTAATATTATTTTAAGCCTTTTTGTCATTCATGCATGGCCATTAAAGTAAACAGAAAATATTGAATGGCCAAATAACAATATTAGATAACGCATGGTGTTAATGTTACAGTAGTAATGGTGCAGAAATTACTTTTAATATGGGGGAGAAGAAACATTTAGAAAATCAATCATAAGTTATCATTTAATAGAAATATGTTGTGCGTGTTGATAATGTTAATATATCATGCTTTGGTGGGGACAAAAAGGACAGTGCTGTCTTGCTGCCATCTTGAATGCATAGCAGTTGTAGTCCATTTCAGATTTCCAAAGCTTTCAGAGCACCACACTGTCTAAAATACTCCCACACTTTGGATAATGGTGGTTATGGTGAGGTTTTGTAGCTGCAGCTTGTTCTATGCTTTGACTAAGCTCAACCCCCTTCTTCAATGTGATGAGCGATGCAAGTTTTGCAAATTGGCCATATTTCTGTAATCCGTGGCGTCAATTACAACAATGAGTCACCCAAGACCTATTGGATAAAAGCGCCATATAAATGCAGCCCAATTATCATTAGTACAAATTACCTCTGTGCCACTAAATTATAACAGCTGTGACAAGTTGTGATTTCTTAACTCAGAAGTGTGAACATACAAGAAGCCCTTAAAGACAGGACCAGGGATAAATAATACACCGAACTCCTTCAAATGCACTGATCATCTGTCAGAAAAGAGCGCCTTACCTTGACGCGGGTCAGGGTGCCATTGGGTCGATCCGGGCGCTCCTCGTCAGAGAGCCGCCCGCTGCCAAAGCTGTCCATGGAGTGGGAGGAGATGGTGTGGCAGAGCTCCTCAAAGGAGTAGTCCCTGTCCCGGCACTTCTTGATCTCGTGGAGCAGTTTGGACAGCTCACTTGTCACAGCATCATCTGGGGAGAGGAGGAAGACGAGACAGAGCAGGGGTGGAGGAAGTAAGAAATACATCCAAAGTTCCCTAAAGTGTCAGAATAAAGCAAGTCCCTATCACTGTGGGTACAAGAGTGGTAAAGAAAATAAAATGTATAACTGAGTAAAGACTACGCCTATCCCTCTAAGACGACAAGGTAATGTAAGATTTGATTCTTTAATTTTCACACCACCAAAGCAGACTGCACTGTAGAGAAATATGTAGAAGATATTGATTTCCACAGTCTTGTTATTTTCACTAGACAGAACTAACTGTTTCTAAAACAGGCAGGAGAGCAGATCAGCAGGAATTCAACTTGTTGCAATGTTATGTTCATAACACAGGGGGCAGCGCTGGACAGGGAAAGTGTACGGCTGTTGAGAGCTGTAGTTACTGTCATTCTCCACTAACAGAGCTGCTCTCCATGGCTGGATTTATATTTCATTATTTGACCATATTGCAGAAATAAATTACACTTCAAATCCACTTTGGAGATATATTTTTTCCACAACAAAAAAGTTACACAAATGCACAAAAGTCAAGTTGAAATATGCTCAGGATGAAAGATAAATTCTTCCTCTTGGCTGCACAGTTGGTTTAGTATATTTCTTTTACTTAGGTCAATACATTTTTATGTTAAGGCATATTTTAAAGCACATCCTGAACCTCATGAAAAAAGCATTTTTTTCCCAGTCTGAGTTATTAAACATCTTCTACTCTATTTTCTAAAACTCTCTTATATTGGATTGAAACATTTCTGGTCTGGTTCTTATTGTGTATGTGTGCGTTTACTCACTCTTGTGTCTGAGGGAGGGGGAGGCAGAGGGCGAGGGGACAGAGGTTCGAGGTGCGGGGACGGGACACTTGCGAACAGGCTCCTCCACGATACTCTTCCTGTCTGAGTCGTCCATCATATATTCTACAGAGACGTAGAGACAAGGGGGGAGAAGATGCAGGTTCAGACAATGAAAGACAAAAATAGGGGAATGTTTTGGGGGAACAGGAAAAAAGAGGAGGAAGAGACACCGGCCGGAAGAGGAGTTTGGAGGAGAATGTGATGGTTGGGTGAGGGTGGGGGAGGGAAAAGCATTTCAGAGGCATTTTACTGGATCAATATAATAGCACAGCCATCAGCATGGTAAACAGCTTGTGCTGCATTCAATTCGCACTTTTCGCCGCACCGCAAATTCACTTCACAGCTTCTGCTAATAGAGCACTCTGCTGTTCATAAAAGCAAAAGAGAAGAATTATGGGGAAAGCAAAAAAAGGGGGGGGAAAGGAGGGATGAGGGATGAGGAGAGAAAGCAGGTTCAGGTGTGGGGGCGGACAGTACGTTGAGCACTGGATAATAAACTTGCTTAAGTGAGGCATTAGCAGCCGAAAACACACTCACACGCTTACACGGAGAAATCATGTGGCAGATTCCCTGCAGAGCACTAATGAGGAATCCTATTAATGTCAGGAAAAGTGTATTGTGTGTTTCTCCTACTAAAAATCTTGGCATTCAGCTCAATAATTATGATACACAACCACACATTTGCATACAATTACACTGAGTATGGGAAGGTATATCAGAGGGTGTCAGAAGGAAGGGATTACAATGCTTTGACAGTTGTATTCCTCTGTACTCATACTTCAATAGACTGTCACAAACAGCACAAGACGCACAGCCTGGTGTTGCAGCTGAACTACTGCACTGCTCTGTGAGTACATAACCAGTTGCTGCTGGGCAGTAAAAAGTGAACTGTTAATGAATCCGAACAGTAGGAGTAATGAGATCTCCTCATAACGAGGTGCCTGTGGCAACCAGAAAGCCCCTCAGCTGGTACAATTGAGTAAATGACATATCTTTTGCTCTTTGTGTGTGTGTGTCCTTCTCCATCTCCTCTCCAACAGGAAATGGCATGCAGCTGATCTTTTCACCAAGTCACAGCTGTGCCCTCTTTCTCTCTCTCCTTCTTCCTCGCTCTCACACACACATCCAGCCTCCTATTTATGCTGAAGTCCAAATCTCTCAGTTTCCAGCGCTGGTTCACTGAGATTAAATTCTGATGGTCGCTTTTCCTCGCTAATATCTACCATCACATAGATTTCTATCATTTAAAAAGCGACAAGTGGTCTATTCATGTCTAGGAAAGTGTTTCCATCACTGATCCTTGACATCTTACAGTCTTTCAGTGTCAAAAGCGCCATGTTCACTTCATATTTGCGGAAAAAAAAAAAAATCACAAAAAAGCACAGTATTTTATTTTCACTGCTCAGGGTTTCAGCAGCGGAATTCAAAGCATGCTCAAATGAAAAATACATTAAACCTGTTCAACACCACTGACCCACCAGTGATCATCCTGTGAAGCCAAGCTTTGTTCGAACACACCAAACCTTACTTTAAATTCCAGTGAAGACCCAAAGTTTCCAAGGATATTAAATATGTCAAGTTTAACATTGGGGAAATGTGTAACAAATAGCAAAGCATCTAGAATGTTTGCAGAATATTGATTTTTTGGGGCACTTGTGGGCAAAAGAACAAGCTGTAGATTTGTTGTGGTTAATGAGTTAGTTGCCCATTTACATATCCAGCAGACATGGGGAAGATTACCATAGTGTATATATGCACTGCTCACATCACAAAGCATTAACAAAGAATGCTACCCACTGGATAAAAAGCTTTTCTTTCTGACGCAGTGTTTCCCCTACCATTAAATTAGCGGGGCGCCCCGCCCCCACAACGACACCCCCCACCCCCCCTTGAAGGTCAAGTTAATTTTATTTAATTTTATTTTCTATGTGGCGCCAGATCACAACAGAAGTCATTTAAGGTTACCTTTCCTATAGAACAGGTCTATATCTTGACCTTTTATTAAACACACTAAATATTCTTATGTTATTTACCTTATTCAAACAACGTTATGTCATTTCTGTCTCTACATGGTTGCACGTTTACAATTCTCTTCTGCTCTCTGTATCGCGCACGGCGGGGTTCTGCTCCGATTCGCACACGGGATCCAAACCCTGCCCAACTTGACGCAATTTGTTACCTGACATAGTTACTGTTATGGACAGTGGCTAAATGACCATCAAAAGACAGCTTTAACGCACTATCGTGTTTCCAGAATTTGTAGAACTTGTAGAAAAGACTGTTTGCCTGATGAAGGTTTAGTCACTGAAACATTGCAGCAGCATTAAAATCCTTATTTTTCCAAGTCAGATAGTGTGCCAGAGTCTTCTCTACAAGTTTTATTCTTCTCGTCCCTCTCCTACGAACCTGTTTGAGACTAGATATGCGAAGTATTCCTTCTTTTTAAGTAGACATGGTACCAGAGTATTGGTTATCATGACATCCCCAACGGTCAGTTGCTAACTTTGTCTGATGTTCGGTGCTGGACAAGTGGCATACAGGTATTAAGAGTAATAAAACTGAATCAAAACAGTTGAGTTGCAGGCTGTAAAACCAAAACAATGAGCTGAAATTGATTTAATTTGTATGTGGTCTTTGACTGTAACAGTATACATATGAAATGGGAAACTGGAGTCCCCAATTACAACTAAAATACTCAGTCTGTTGCATCATTGTGATTTCCCTGGTTTAATGTCAGCTTTACGTCTGTTATTTTCTAGCCGTGGCCAATTTGCAACATTCCTGGGAGTCGGTCTGTGTTTCCCTTTCTATATTTGCCTCCGAGTTATGACCAACTCGCTGTTAATTTAGGCTCTGACATATTCTCCTCATCCCTCTATCCCTCCAGTTTCTGTGTGCCTTTATCTCACCCTCTTTAAATCATGTGTAACTATGTGGCTTACATTCACCCAGAGATTACATGACGACAGATAGTGAAGGCCTCCGAGCCACAGATTACAGCGTTCACACCGAGCCTCATAATCACCTCAAGACAACACTGTCTTTAAAAGTCGCAATCTGGAGAATCTCTGGGTCTCTGGGGACTGTGGAGTAAACTCACACTAACAATCACTGGTCACACACAAAACACATACTGCAGTAAACATGGCAGCAAAAAAGGGACTTTTAATGGCAGGTCAGGGACCAATGTGAGGAAGACTGAAGAAAGAAAGTGAAAACACTGAGAATTAAATGTACTTTTCTTATGCTGAAATAGGCTGACCAGGTACATCTGTAATGTGCTGCTATGAATTTAGGACTTTATTGGTTAGATCCAGTTTAATTATGCAGCAGACATTTAAGACGCATGATGGAAAATGTCTGACTGATTACATTTGGGACAAAACAAGGAATAATAAGACTCCACCTTGGGCTCTGAGAAATTACAGTGGCTATCTTTGGCTGTATTTACATTTTAAAAACCAAAGGATTAATCGATTTAATTGAGAAAATAATCTGCAGATTAATCAAGGGGAAAATAATTGTTAGCTGCAGCTCAGTTTAAAAGCACAATCATCTTTTTCCTTCCCTGTGGTATTTTTCCAGTAAAGGAGATTTTGGCAGGCATGAGCATGCTAATTCACAAAGCATCCTTGAATATTTAAACACTTTGGAAGAGTCCTCCTTCTCTACAGCTCTTCCTCCAACCTGTTTTCACAAGAAAAACTTTGTTTCTTTGTGACTTAAATGCTCCAGTCTGCACCTGGCAACAAGCCTGAGCTCGCCAAATATAACCACATTCAGATTGCAGCCAGTGTAAATGAAAACAGTCAGTCCTCAAGTTAATAGACAGTGTATTTGGATGTAAATAGCGTTGTACACTAATCATAGATTGAAAGATCTAGTGTCACGGAGGTGAAATTCAATGTGAGGATGATGGCCCTGAGAATAAAAGTGAGATATATAAAATTTGTGTCCTTCTAAGGCATAGTGAGGACCTGCTGTTCTGTACAAAGTGTGCCAGGACACATCTTACAACTGTTACTGATACATAACTGTGTTTCACACTTCACTTACATCTATTATAACTGCTCATATTGTAAGTAGCTGTGATTTTGAAAACAGCATATACTGTGCATCGTGGGTCTGAACAAATTCAATGTACAGTAGGTGTCAAAAATGCTTCCAACCCATACATCCACATAGGCTGTATGTTCCTAACCTCCAATACGACACACAGGAGTGCTTCCTAAATGAGTGCATCTATCAATGGACGACTGAATAGCTTGCACATGATCATTATATCACAGTTTTAAATATGTGGTTACCTTTGTGTAACAGTTGCTGTTGCGCCTAAACTACGTGGTTAATGTTAGGAAACAAAACTCTTTCGTTAAGTTTAGAAAAAGAGATCATGATTTGGCTTAAAATAAATACATTTGTTACAAGGGTTGCAGCAATACACCCATTTCACACTATACTTCAGTACGACAATTGACGTTTATGATCACGTCTACATTTGCTTGTCTACAGTGACGGGGGAAAAAATGCAACCAGATAGAAGATTTCCATTTTGTCTCTCCTGTCCTTCGCAACTGCCTGCCAGACTTTTTACACATACGTCTGTGAAAAAAAGAGTTTCAAGTTTTGAAGATAATAAAGCATTTGTTCAACCAAAAACACCCTTCTGTTTTCATTCCTTTTGTAACTGATAATAATACTAATATTAATAACTGTGTTATACTGTGATATTTCCCGAGATGGTTATCGTACTGTGAAAATATTGTTGCAACCCTATTTGTTGCCAACAAAACATAATGTAACGTATCTACATCATGTGACCTACCACGACATACGTTGCATTGTTGGTTTTACATGAGACATGAACACTGGTCTTCTGGGTGAAAGTCCTGTGCTTTTTTGACCCTCTCACCCTAACGTCACCAGACCTCCCTTGATTCCATCATAATTACTACAGCTACTAGAGGTGACCCCCTAGCAATGATCGTGAATATGTGTCATAACACACGTGTACAAACAAACTCTGTGGTCGTATTTTGGAGGAGGACAGTCTCCAAAAAAGCCCTATCAATCCATTTAAATGAAATACCCCAGCAAAACAATCATCCCTAATCACCACCAATAACACAACGCAGGAGAACTGGGAAGGTCACTGTACTGAGGGAACATCAAGGACAACATTTACAGGCTTGAGTTGTGTAACTGTGCACTCTCACACTGTAGCAATTGAACACGTACAGTACCGCAGCTCCCATTGTGTCTCCAATAGAAGATACACTTCCTGGAAAACAAGTTTTCAAATTGGAACACATCCTCTCATAACAACGGTCACATACTCCACACACCAAGAACATCTCAAAATTTGGACTGCCCTTGCACATTTCTACAACTTGTATGCTCTGCGTGTCAACACACCTGCAGTGTAATGTTAACCTACAGCCAATCCAGTCAGCAGAAACACTTGGTGTGCCTGTTAGCTTAATCTCTATACGGGGAAAAAAAACAAAAACCAAAAAAAAAACTGAATACTATATATTTAATCTTCATTTTGTTGTACTACATTTACTCTACAGGAACATTCTATTTTTTGCGCTTGAAATGACCCAATTTTTGAAGTGAAATTCATCTAAATCTAGTGTGTGTGTGTGTGTGTCTTACCTTGAATAAGAGCAGTGATCTGCTGGGATTTCGGTGCAGGATGTTCTCTCAGGATCTCCAGAGCTGTTCTCCCCTGGCTGTCTCTCAGACTGGTGTCGATTTCTGAGGCACAACACACACACAGAAAAATACAAGCACAAGTGTTAATACACACCGACAGCAGGGCAGAGGCCAAGCCTCAACAGCCGTGACACTGATTACATGATAAACCTACTCCTACTTGCTTAAACCCCAGACACAAAAATACAATGCACTCACATACAGTTTGCACATGTGACTGAGACCTGAGATCTGCTGACACACCACTCAGTCACAAAACTCCAGTCAGCAAAAGATGAATGAGCTGCAGTCACCCGAGGATGGATGTGGGATTTTATTAATTCATGAAGACTCTTTACAAGCAGTAAACACGCTTTTCATCAAATTTTAGACCAGTGTTTCTCTTGCAAACATGCACCTTTTACCCTGCTGCATCACAGTCCCAGACAATGACACATATATGAATTCACAAAAAACAAACACACACCAACCCGTGGCTTACACACACACTCAGTCATGCACACACAAACTCAATAGTATGCAGGGAAAATAAATCTTTCTTCTACTTCAGGTCGTGATTTACCTGACTGCTAGCCTGTTTAATCTCTTCCTGTGCTCACAGATCCAATTTGACATGAAAAATAAATGTCATTCCCGCCACTCTGCTGAGCTCCATAAAAGAAAAATGAATAAAACTGAGAGCAAGCACATTCAGACCTGATGTAATTTGCCAGTTTTCTCTCATTCCTATCATACTTCCTTTATACACGTTTTACTGCTCTTCTGTTGCTTTTAACTTAATAGGACTTTCACGTTTCACCTCGTGTTTTGTGCATTTATTATAAATTCAAAAACAGAATAATCTGAATTAATAATGAACTTTGATGCTTAATGCTGTAAGATGTAAGATAAGACAATCTATCACCCTCATGTCAGTATGGTAAATTGAGGCTTTCACCGATTGCTGGTTAGCTTATCTTAGCAAGGACTGGAAAACAGAGGGAAACACCTGGCTCCATTCACTGGCTCATTTATGCTCAACGTTACTGGTATGTATCAGACACAGACATACCTTCTGTCCACACTCAGCGTTCATGTTGTCCATATTTGTTTTCTGAAAGCTATGACCTCTTAACTGGATGCAATGCGAACAAGCGAGTAAGCGAACATCGGTGTTTCCCAGTGAAGATGTCATAACTTGCTATATTTTCAGATCAACTGCAAGTCATTCCTCAGCCTCGCTCAGGGCTCCATAGGCTACTTGAATGATGATGTCACTCGCTTTATGTTATGAAGAGGTGTAACAGGTATGGACAAAACAGAGCAGTACCACCGGAAATCGTAGGGGCAGCGTGGCCAATAGTTGGAGCAAGACACGACCACAGGACAGGATAAAGACATTTTAAAAATGGGGAACTTTTTATATTAAAGGTTTTAAGAGTCATTCAGAAATTTTAAACATGTCCCGATGTATTTAATGGCCTCAAAGTCCACTGGAGTCTACAACGCTACCTCTGACTTTCCCTCTTTCTTAAAGGTCCAGTGTGTAGGATTTAGGGGCATCTATTGGCAGAAATGATTAATAACGTTCACTATTCTTTTCATTATTTTATAATAGGTTTTGTTCCCTTAGAATGAGCTGTTTATATCCACATATGGAGCTGGTCCTCTTCCACAAAGTCTGCCATGTTGTTCTACAGTAGCCCAGAACAGACAAACTAGATAAAGCTATTCGCTTTTTTGTTTCCGACACATGGAGATTTATGGGCAGTGACAGTTTGAAGTCGATGCATCTATTTTTGTTTGTAAACAGAGTATAAATGAGCCTTTCAAGCCTCCGAAGCTCACTAATTAATAACTGATTAATTAAGTTATATCTCCTGCGTGATGTGGCTGAAAGCTCCAGAAAAGGGTTTAATCCAAGACTGCTTTGAAAAAACATTGTTTCCAAGACTGGCAAAGAACTCTGATGCATAATAAATAAATTAGTTAAAAAATGAGTGCAAATTTTCATCAGTAATCCAAAACATGACTATGATATCTTTGATGCGCTGACTGTGTATTTTAACATCCTCAGCTGTTTCCCTGCATAACTGACAGTGAAAGGCCCATCCTGCACCCCCCACCCCACACCCACACATACATGCATACATACAATTTTTCAAGGGTTGTGTAAGATTTAAGTTCAGCAATCAGGCCAACGCAGCCCTGCGCTGATCCAGGATGTTAATAAAATCAAGGCCAAAAGAACATGGCCAGGAAGTTCTGCAGGAAAAAGGAAGTGCTAAAGGAAAAGTGGGTGGAGGGTGGCGGTGGAATCAAAGGACAACGGTCTTCTTTCTAAATTTGCTCTGGATACAAGGAGTTTACATGTGTGTTTTGGTCTCTGCTTATCACCGTGACCCCTTTATCAAGTTGAGTGACATCATCAAAACAAGACACCACATATCATTTCCTGTTTAAGTTTCAGCACCTCCTCCTGACATGACAGAAAAAATGGCCCAAACAATAACAGAGCCGACAGTCCAGGCTTTTAAAACAGAGACAGAATGCAGCAGACAGATGCCTTGAGTTCACCTGAGGGCAAAATTTAACCCACAATCTGGGGGTAAAAACATGTGGAGCATCTAGCCTCAGGTTACAATAAAAAGGAACAACAAGGGAAAACCACACACACACTGTTTTTGTTTTTCCAGGATATATTTATAGACCCACCTGAGTCAAGCAGGAGGCGAACTACATCCATCTTCCCATAGAGAGCTGCCTCGTGGAGGGCACTGCCATTCTCGGTCTGAGAAAAAGACAGAGTGTGTGTGTGTTAATATTCCATCACTTTAACAATTGAACACAGAGACAAAAATAGACATCAAAAACAGAAGTGGACTGAGAAGCACGAAAGCCATTACACAAAAAAATAGGATTAAAAGGAGCAGGAAAAACACTATTTTTATTTTATACGTCTCTTTCTCTTTGGCGGTTAAATGAAAGAGATTCAGCAAGATTTTAAAAAGTCACGTTCGCTCGCCTGCAAACAGCGTGAGGCCACACCGATTTCAAACCATTACACAAGCAGCAGGAGCCTGTGTGGAAACGTCCCAATTTCCCTCACCATACGCCGGCCTGTATCAGCCTCCAGTGCTTCTAATGGGGATATTACAGATATGATGCAACACATGGAAACTAGCGAGGGGAGGACGCTGCCTCATCTTGGATCAGCAGTGATGAGAGAGACGATTACTCTGACAAGCCCACTTTTATCAGAGCCACACTCGGGAGCCACAGTAAAAAAAACAAAAAAACAAAAACAAACAAACAAACAGATGTTTATAATCAGCCTGCGTGGGAGCAATTAGAAGAAAATTTTAAAGCTACTAGGTAAGTTTTTATATGACCATGATGTATTTTGAATTATCTCAATGTCATAATATTTGTTTGTAGTGATAGTCTACCCTAATTTAAACTAGGGCTGGGTATCACTTAAAAATTCTTAAAAAACACTTCTACGAGTACCCTAAAGTGTTGCCAATACCAGTACAGCATTTAATTTGATACTTTTATTTTGTACAACATTCGATAACACCATACCGTAAAATGCCACCACTCCTCCCCATCAAAATGGCTTTTATATGAATACATCTTGAAAATGTTCAAATTATTTTTGGTGGCATATCTGTATGCTGAACCGCTAACTCAATCAAATACACCATGCTTGACTTCACCACACTGCACAGACTGTACAGGTTGAACCTTCTGAAGTAGTGGGCAAATCACACATTAGATTAAATCAAAGAACGCTTGCTGTGAGTGGCTGCAAAGCCATGGAGTTAGTCATTTTAATTTTTCAAGATCTGGGTACAATAAGGATCAAATGCAGTTATTGTTTGACTGGAGATGTTTAAATATTGCTTGGTATACAGGCTGGGTATTTGAACGTCATTCCTTGGAGGTATCGACAGAAATAACCTAGTATGAAGTGGTATCAAAACATCTTCAGTCAAATAATAACTGCATTTGAGTGCCAGGGGTCTGACCCTGTACCAATCTACTGCCTGGCTGAATCAGCGAACTTTCTGTGGCTCAAGAACCACTCTCAGCACGCAGGGACAGAAAGTTCAACATGTGCCTGGTTAGCACAAGCTAACACGGCAGCGAAACACTGAAAACGTTAACAGTCCCAACAAACTTAGACCGACACCAAAACAGCTCAACTCTGTTGTCAGACTCGTTAATAACTATTTGGGAAACACTAGCTGTGCGAAGCTAAAAGTTAGCCCTGTTACTGTGTGAGTGTGGTAGGGTGGACTCACAACTGTCCACGGTAGAGAACTCACATGCTACAGCAGTAGCAGCTACAACCCATACAGTCTGTGGTGTGGTAAAGTTGAACGCAGTATATTATAAAAGTTCAAAAGTATGACTATACTACACGCCACTCAATTCACATTATGGGTATCAGATGAAGTACTCTGTTGGTATCTGTATCATTTTAAGGGTGCTGGTGTTGTAATATTTTAAATGATACCCAGCCCTACTTGGCACTGGGTTATTTATAATACCTTAAAAGGTATTGAGTGCTGATACCAAGCCCTACTTCATACCATATAAATTGGGTGGAAACAATATTAGAAACACATCTGAGTACAATGCCATAAATTTCAACAGCACCACATGCAGCTGTGCTAGGAAAACTTGACTGGTTTTTCCATTACAACATGGTGATCACATGTGGGGTCTTCTAGCCTCTAATGTAATCAGAGCAACACATCTCTCCTCAGTGCTGGTGTGAACAGTATTCAGCATGGAGACCTTTGCTCCTCGTTGTACTTTTTCTGTTAGTGTTGTTATACTGATGCATCATGCAGATAGTAACAATAACAGAGAGTTTGCTGCTGTAGTTGTTGTGACCCCTCTATTTCTCATTGCTTGTATTGAGGTTGTTCTTTGCCAAGGAGCTTCTACATTGCATGATTTTGTACTTACTGTCTTTTAAAGCAGAGGTGCCATTACTCTGCTTAGCATCGCCAGCTTTATCCTTTACTTGCCTAAAGGCTATCTTTATGCTTAAAAAAAGCTCTTATTAGGTTTTAATTGTTTTTTTTTAAGACAAGACAATAACCACTGAGATTTCCAATACATGATCAGTTTATTCAAATAATGCTTGCTGGCTGTGAGAGATCAGCCAGTTAGCATTACACTTCAAAAGTAAATGTTGACAGTGTTTTTGTACTTACTCTCACTGTTTGTAAAAAATGTTAACAATGAATGTTAATGAAGATGAAAGTAGCCTAAGCAAATGCTCTATGGAGCTTGGTGTGAATGTTTGGCAACAGGCAAATTGGTGAGCTACAGTTACTTGTATAGGGGCTATAACAGTGGCCTATATCAATTCCCCCTGAAACACTGGATTTCAATGGCAAAGAAATCAGAATTCCACACACAACACAGACAAAGAAATAGCTTCCCAAGGTCAGGTGGTTTGCTCAATCTGTCCAATTAGCAGTCGTGTCTTGAGGTTTTGCTTTTGGTGACTAAAAGCTCAGCCATCCACACAAAGAGACACTACAAAGTAATCACAATCACCTCATGACAACATGGCTCTGTTGAGAGGGGTTGCAGCCCTACTACCTGGCAAGACCACAGCAGCACGGCTACCCCCTGTGATCAGGAAACTAATGTCATCATGATGAGGTGAGGTGTTGCTAAAGCAGACCGACCTGGGCCAATGAAAAAACCCTATATGTGAGGTACACACATTGTAATGGCAAGAGTGATACAACATAAGATTTCCTGTGCTTTCAAGGCCAAAGGTCACAACTAGGAAATACAGTTCAGTGGGTCATCAATCATACTAAATTTCATGCTTGCCCCTTTGGGTGTCAGCATGTCTGTAACACTTCTGCTTTTCATGCAGCTTTGTGGGACATCATGTTTCTATATGTCTCAATAACATCTTGCTTGAAGCTGTAACACACATCAGGGACACTACAGACTTGAACTTGAACCACACACTCAAGCGTGCATGCAGCTATGATAGAATTCACACCCTCACACACACACACGCAGCAACATACAAATGCTGAATCTGTCGCATCCTTCACGGTTGGGTTCCTGACAACGCAGATGAAAACCTGGACTAAACCAAACTCCAAGCCTTAATGAAGATAAATTATCTGGGTGACAGCCAGGTCTGCTGATACACGGCCGGGAAATTCAACTCAACGCGACACTGCACCAGATCAACGTGCTCGTCCTCTGCAGGGAATACTAAACTTACTGTTCTGCTTCTTCTGCAACAAAAAGTGTCATGGGATAATACGCCAGATGCAGCCACTCCTATGTCCTCACAAGGTCAAGGGTCAATCGTCCAGTTCTCTTAAGGGGACAATATTGTAGGTGTAAATCCAAAGTGAAAACAGATGACGGATCACATTTGCAGCTTCATTGGCTGCATCAAACTGTGGACGTTTAGCCCGAGGAGCCAATCTTTTACCCACATGCTAGAGAAAGGAGGTGGGAGCGCAGGAAATGATCCACCCCCCTTTTCCTCACACACACACCACTTGCCCTCCTAACCTCCCCCCCTCTGTGGTCATCTCTATACCACTTCCCGTCCCGTTTCCCATGGCGATCACACAGTGATGTCACGAGGAAACAGGGCAGGCGATTCTCACTCTCTAAGAGTTTCCGGGTATTGAAAGGCAGATGACTTTCTGTTTCAGGGCGGCTGACAGAAATGTAGCAGTCTCTGTTGATGTTGGGATGAATGTAAATGCTCATGTCCACTTAAAGAAGGTTGTCTAGTGTGTCTGTGTGAGAGTGTGTGTTTTTGCTAAACTTTTGCACTGTGTTGTTGGCCACCTGCCCGACCCAGCAGCAGGTTCCTCTATAGGGATTTCCCCTCATTATTATGGAAACATTCAGAGAAGGGAAGAGAGACGGAGGAAGACACAGAGTGAAGGGAGAGAGTGTGACTGCGCTGCTTCTATAAATTATTCATTCACACTCAGACAGACCTTTATGGCTTGACTCCAATTACTGACCTGGACTATCGTTCTCTCTCTCTCTCACACACACACACACACACACACACACACACTAAGTGCTTTCCACTCGTGACAATTTACAGGGTGTCCATCTGTGAGTCGCCCACAGCATCCACTCTGTGTGGTCAACAATATAGCTTTCACACTGCGGCCTTGCAGACAATACAAAGAGGACAAGTAAGTAAAGAGTTTATTCAAATGGATACTAATATGAGTTTTATTCTCATGGCAGTTTGTGGTGTAGTTACCAGTCTGCTCGATGAAGCTTCTCAATATATCTATCATCAATAGAAGCCAAGAGCCAAAATAGTTTGTTTCCGCATAATAAGTGTCACACTGTCATTAACCATCATGACATGGCTTCATAGGTTTTGTTTTACTGACTACTAGTAAAACTACTTGAACGAGCATGGTTCATGTGTACTCTTGTACGGTACCCATCAGGCGTCAGCACCAATCGTACCAAAACATGAAAGTAAACAGCTATTTAACGTGACAGCAAGGAGTTTTTAAGCAGTTATTAAACAGTCTCAATGTCATACTGATGCCTCTGTATCAGACAGCAGCGCAGCCCACCATAGACATGTGGCTTTTCTGCCACCTGCAACTTGCAGTCGGAGCTCCGGTGGAGAGCTCTGCACCCGACAGCAGCGGCTCCTCCTCCATCCAGGAGCAGAGCTTTGCCTCGCTGCTCTACCAGTTCCTGCTGACGACATTTCCCGGAGCAGCAGTGTCTGACTTCAACGCCCTTTTCTAACTTACAGCACAACTAAAATGTCACATAGATGATGACAAGTGTATACAGGTACGGAACAACATTGCTAATGTGGAAGCTGAGCGAAGGTGGAGTGGAGGAGGGAGCTATCAAAGTCAGGCACTGTAGGAATCAATTGTACCTTATATTAAAACGGCCATAGTTTCTATCAGAATAATCCAGTTACCACTGTTATTAAGCTACTTGAGTAATTTATTGTGGTATGTGCGTACACGTGGCCCGAACAAGTGGACTTACATGATACTAACATTACATTGCAAACAACAAATTGTCTCTTCTAACTGCCAAAAAAAAGGTTGCTCTTCATTAACACAACTTTTTTTCTAATCATACAAACAGAACAATTCATCAGTGATGATGAAAGACATTTTACCAAAGGGTGAACTCACAAATCACCGTGTGATGCAAGAGGACATGTAATCTCACCTATACCTCATCATAAACAAATCCTCGACAGGGAAATCACTAAACCTGCCTTTTTCTATACTGTAGCTCACTGGTTGCCAACCTAGGGGTCCCGACCCCTATTAGAGGTTGCAAAAGCTTTACAGGGGGGTCACAAGGCCTTCTTGACTTTAAGGGGTGCAAGAAAATTTCTTAAAAGAAATATAAAGTAGGCCTATATATCAGCATTTCTCAATAAATGAAATTGTTTTTGTTTTTTTAAGTTTACATTACTCTTGAAGATATAAACTTAAGAAAAAAACTCACAGGCTCAAAGAATAAGGGAACTTTGAAGATTGGAACACAAATTATATTGACAGAGTCTTCGCTCTCCCATAAACAACCTTGTCCTGCATTAGCAAAGTATGCAGTTAAAGCAACCAAAGAGCTAACAGAGCAATGGTCAAGCGTCAAGGAGAAGAAAACACTGAATTTATAAATTTTTTTTTTTTAAAAAGTAGAAGCCTATTAGGGAGTATGATTGTTAAAGACATAAAAATATGTACATAATACAGACAGAGAATCATATAAAGTTCCTAAAACCTACCTCTAATGCAGTATTCAAAGGAAACAATCACTGAAAACTTCATCCAAGTAGCTCGTTTTACACAAACTTCCTGCAGTTACTGCTTTCACTATCTGGGTTAATTGTACAGTTTATCAGTTGCTCTGTACTGTTAATATTATGCATTGAATATAATATGAAATATCCATAAAATATGTCACTTATCAGGGGTCATCAGTTTACTCAATGATGACAAGGGGTCACTTCAGGAAAGAGGTTGGGAACCACTGCTTTGGCTAACGGTGATTTAGCTGAACATTAACTGTGCTTTAAGAGATCTTTGACTTATACTGTATATTTGAGCTTCTCAAACCCAGGATAAGGGTTTATTCTAGGTTACTGAAACCACAGCATGATGTGTACACATGCAACGCGTAACTGGGATACTCCGCCAACTCCACTGGCATTAAATATTAAAATTTTAGTTATATTAAATTTGAGTCCCAACAGAAATGCCTGCTCTTCAAGTAGTGCTGAACTGCTGCATCATCTCACTCCAATTGACCAGTGAGTTTAACCCACCAGGAGGACAATTTCGCTCGCCATCTGTGCAAAATAATTAGGTGATGTGTATGAGGCCTTATTGTGTCTGTCCTAAAAAGGTGGTGGAGAAAAAGGGGAAAAGGTGGTGCTATTTCTACACATTATCTTCAGCCCCAAAAGAGATGGAGTAGAACAAGAGTCAAGAGTAAATTACAGAGATCTGAGGAATCAAAGGTTCGCAATGCTCGTGATCACTAGATAGAGAGACACAACAAGAAAGAAAGAGGGAAAGAAAGAGAGAGATTTGCAGCAGTGTGTAGAGTGGAGAGCACAAGGCAAATCAAAGGCGTGTAGTGTTCATCTTCACTAGACACATGGAGCCCGAGGCCAAATCCCTGCAGAGAAACACAGCCCTCCTCTTCAGATCATGCACGCACGCACACACACAGCAACGAGGACAGAAGGCAGAGAAGATGGGCGCAATGCCGCTGAGTCATGCATCTCCTCGCTGTGAGAGCACCAGAATGACTCTCATATCCAACAGGTCAAGTTGTTTCTGTCTTTCCAGTGAGGACATATACACAAACACACACGTCCATAACCACCAAATTCTCCACACTGCAGCTGAAACATGTTTGTGACAGATCTGGACACATTCTAAAGGGCAGGGGCACAATGTGACAGAGTATCCTCCTAAACAGATTTGTTTTCTTGCAGTCACAGATCCCCCTCAGCTTTTAACTGCGCAGCGGGAAGCCATTTTACATGCTTCACATACAGTATGTAAACTGTACTTACACAGCCAGGGAAAGAGAGAACACAGCATCTGTTACACCATATGTCTTTGTAGCAAATGAACATCGAGTCAGATCAGATTTTGACAACAGTGGAAGTCAACTACAGTAACAACTTCACATTCAGGTCGTTCAAAACTTTCAGGGTGAGAAGAGAGTTTTCTTTGCAGGTTTATTCACATGTTTGTTGAGCAAACTGCGATATTGATTGCTCCCCGCTGCTGTGGCTCCCCAGCATCTGAACTGCCTTGTTTCTTGATTCAGACTCAGCAGCATCTCGAGGCTTTGAGTCTGACAGAGGCATGAAACCTTTGAAGCTGGTTTTCTTTCAATCGTTCTTCATCACATAACAGCACTGACTGGAGCGAAGAATCCCAGTGTGAAACACGATCCCCCCTACAGTAATTCACATAGATTCAAGTGCATATGTGGCTTCATAGGACATACATACATGTACACTGCAGATGTAGCAAGGTTTGTGATGGTTACTGTACTGAAAGTAGGGCTGGGCGATATGGAGAAAATTAAATATCACAAGATTTGTGACCTAAACATCAATATCAATATTGCAACAATACTGTAAGGTTTAAAATTGGTGCTTTAACACAATATTTGCTCAATTAGGTTATTAATAAATAAAAATTACATCACTTTACCGTAATGCAGCCTTTCAAACCAGGAAAGATGACACTTAAGATACTAAAATATCAATACTCTAAGACGATATCTTGTCTCGTATCATAATACTGATATAATAAATACTTTGCCTACCCCTAATTGAAAGGCTGAGGATTAAATGATTAACAAACTTAAAGGAGTTCTGTGCAAAATTCAGAGCATATGACTTCTCTGGACGCGCCTCTCAACATGGAGGTGGCAAAGCCAGAGGCTGGCAGCTAACGGTGCTAACTCCACAAACAGCGCTAAACAACGGCAACAGTGCTGACAGAGCTGACAGTGTTAACCAGTGGCGTTCTCAATAGTAGCAGTATGAGTGGTGTGCAAAGCAGCGGTGATGAGCTAGTCAGTGGGAGACACACATGCACTGACAGGAACGCACCACCAGACCAGCTCACACAACAAACTACAGAGAAGCTCGGATCACAACATGCACAGAGGGAGCCTGACTTTAATCTCTGCTCAGGATGCCATTACTCCACTAAATCTTTACATAGCAAATTGTGGTTTGCTGCTATAGTAACGCTCTGAATGTCATATACCGAACCTTGAAGCTTAGTGCAGATGACACAACAATCGCCACGATTTGTGAGTCCTTATCAATGTGCTAAGATCTGAGACCTTGAGTCTGCACAGGATGAGCAATGTGCTTCTTAAACTTATAATTACCTGTCACATACACAATGTCCCTTTTTCAAACACAATTTTAATGAGGCCAAGAACAAGACACACTTGAAGTCACAGACAAGAGTGAGACAGGAGATGACAGTATTCGATTAAAACTCAAACTTTCATTAAATATCGCCATCAATCGCAACAGCTCCATATTTGTCCACCGAAAATAGTCCTCTAACCAGAACACCCTGTCTAAGATAAGCTGTGTTGTTTGTGCACCCTGGCACCAACATACCAACAGTCTGGGGGAAAACAGATGTCTTGTAGTGTGAAAAGTGCAGTGATTCTGATCTGCTCAACTCAAATAGTCTTTAGAGACTTATAAATACAGCACAGCGCTGTTTTTCTACACTTAAGAATCAAGAGAAGTGAGCAAAGTCAAATAGTTTGTCAGAGAAAACTGTCTCAAGAGAAACAAAACAGCGTTGAAGAAAGCAGCAAAGCGTGGCTGTATTTGACAGGGCCTCACAAAAACAAATGGCCCAGAAAGGGTCGGGACAAAGCTGCATTTGAATCGTCCAGAGAACTCAGCATACACAATAAGACAAAATGTAAATGAACCAGGAGAAGAGAGGTCCAAACAGCATGACAGGAAGTGTGCACTGTGCGGTAATGAAGCATCTTGGACTGTAAGTAACTCTGTTTTCTTGATTTTAGATGTAGTGTGTGTAAAGAGGAGAAGGGAGAGATGACAGTGACTTTCAGGACTTCTCAGGAACACCCTGTCCTCCTCCTCCTTCTCCTCCTGCTCTCTCAATCTATTCTCCCAATCAATTATTCATTCCTCTCCACCACCACACCATGGGAGGCATGCACCGCACAGACATGCTCTCTGAAGACGCACGCACTTTCAAAAGGAGAATCTGCCAAGCATTTACGTCTGTGGTGGATTATATACACAAAAAAACAAAGCTGTGCCCTCTTTGATTAAAAACACAAAAAACAGCAGCTTCTAAAATATTCACATAAAGCAGAGATGAGAGGAGCAAGGAGATTCAGAGTCTCAGAGATTTTGAAAGAGTTACTCAGACAAAAGGAAAGAGGAGTCACCTTCTGCTCTCACAGCAGCATCAGATAATAAAATGTCAGAGTCAAGTCCCACTTAGTTATTCGACTTAGTTTGAGAACTTACACCTGCCGACCAAAAAGGTTTAGAGTTCACCTCTAGACACATTTTAAAATAGGTGAAAATGCTCTGCTGTGATTTATGTTTGTTCAACATGGTTCTCATCGTAAAAAGTGAAAAAATAAACTCTGACTAGAGGCTGAGAGCAAATGTATTCTTCTTGTCTCATGAAGAAATTTTACAGTTGGCCTCCTCCTGCCTAATAGCGCTGTTTGTGCGAGGTTGGCGTATGAAAGAGCAGCACGCATCAAGATGGCTAGCGTCAGCATTTGAGGAAGCATCGGAGAGATTCAGCCATACATGTTTGAGCCTCGGTTAGACACAGACTCAGATGAGGTGTCTGTTATGCACCAAAATCAGCGACTAGCAAGTGTATCAGAATGTTAAATGTAGTTAGCATCTTTTATTTGTTTTCTGTTGTTTGTTAGCTTGTTACCTTGTTACTGACCATGGCTGACATAGCGTTAGTGGTTGTGAAACATACAATAATATCTGCTACAACAGGGTTTTCGGTAAAAAGTGAAAGGAAGCTCCAGGGTCCAGTCTGTCAAAACTTTCACTATGCTAATGCTAACTTTGTTCTCTGTACTGACAAGTCCGCTCTGTGCTGAAGGTGTCAGCTCCCTTAGGTGGTATTTCTATATTGTACAGCAACTGGTTTTCATAATAGTGACGTACCTAATCTATCTTGCCCGAGGTACACTGAATCTCATATTTTAGGAAGTGTACAGACTTCACTCCCCTCAGTACAGCAATGTGAAAACACCTCTCTGGTTACAACACACAGATAAAAGTCAGTGTAGTCAAGGTCAGACATTTTAGGGGACATAAAAACAAGAAAAACACATTAAGTGGAGGAAATCTTTAACTCTACTTTGCTTTGTTTTAGTTAACTCACTCTGCTTCATCACTCTTTGTCCCCTCTCTAAATTCTGAGTTTTTTTCCTCTGTCCTTGAACACAGCGCAGGCAGAATTCTTTATGAATTATTTCCCTTTGCAGCAGTTTGTGGAATTTGAGTCACAGGTTGGTCAAATCAGTCGATCTGATCAGTGGTGATCTGACCAGATCAGAGCGATGGTTGAGAACAGCAGCTGCTGTAGAAGCCAGTGAATGCAGAATTTTAGACCCTGCACAATGAGTGCTTAAGTTCAACTTTCACAGCCCGTGGCATTCTGCTGCTCCATCTGTGCCCGGAGTGTGGTGCAATGAATAACTGAATGGTGTATATATTCCAGCAGCGCAACTAATTGACGGTTCAACCCCAAAAATAAAAAGTCAGCAGATGTTGTTAACAATGGCGTGCCACCACAAATAAATGAACATGTGGGAAACCCTGGTAGATATTCCAAAAAATATTTCTCCTTAAAAGACAATATTACAAACTATTCCTGGAAATTCTGCACATATTTTCACAGTACAACATAAACAATGGTATTTCCAAATCATGTATCTATACAACTCACAGCAAAATGTCTAAAAAATACTGACAATCCACAAATCTCACTGTGAGCAGTCAGCCTGAGAACTACTTCCTGCTTAAGAACACCTTTCAGCTGTTCAATTTAAAATGAAACAGAAAACATCAGGTTCTGTGGATTAGCTTAGGTAATGTTGTTCCTGTTGTAAACAGACATAACTACGAGTTTTCCAAATCCAATTTTGTCAAAAGGAACATGGTTACTCTACTCTAAGCCAAAAACAGAAATGAAAAAGCAATATTCTTGTTATTTTATTATCATTTTTCTCCATAAGGCTGCTGTAATCTGTGCTGGAAATCCGTTTAATCCTTGTATGCTGACAGAGGACACTAACAGCTAAAAGCTATTAATTTTTTTCTTACCACACAGTTGACATCCATGCCGGCCTCGAGCAGCGTCTGGACAGTGCTGTGGTGTCCGTTGCGTGCAGCCAGGTGAAGCGGAGTGTGTCGGCGAGTGTGGCTGGTCATAAGGTTGGGGTGAGCGCTCACCAACATGCGCACCACCTGTGCAAGAAAACACAGTCACATTTCAGGGACAAACAAGAAAAGTTCGAAGAAACTGGGCCATTAGTCACTTTTTTGAAGAAGAACAATTACAGTAAACTTTTTCAAAGAAACAGTAAATGTTTCACTGTCAGCATCTGAGAATCCAAGAGAAGCAATGTTATGTAATCATACTCTCAGAGAAAAATTAAAACAGACAGAAATACTGCACCAATGTCATCATGACAGAAGCTTCACCAGTCCATAAGGCAATTAAATTTTCTCTCAGCATAGTGAATAAAAATTAAGTGGAGCTCAGTTGAGAGAAACTTACTGAAAACATATTGATCACTGATGACATGAGTACAGAGCTTAGAGCATGGTGTCTGTTAAAGTCTTTACAAAACCGAAAAACTTAAAGTTGGCCTTGCACTGAACAACTTTTCAAGCAATTTCACTGTCACAAATTTCCAATGTTGCAATACAATCCTAAAAATCTTATCTCAGTTGGAGCGCACTACTGTGACCTCAGTCGTTTGGTGTCAGGTGTTCATAAGAGGAGGAGGAGGAGGGACTCCAGGGCTGCGTTCCAAAAACAGTTTGAGTCGCCCTCGCTCACTTGCCCTCAGCACTTGCCCTCGGGGGAATCCCCGCCGCCATCATAAGGGCTGTTCCATTTCTCTAAACAGCTGAAGTGAACTTGGTGAGATCGACCCTTGAGGGCTGAGTGATCGAGTCAACAACGATGGTCACTCCAGAGCTGTATATCACCCACAATGCATTGCAGTGGTGCACGAAAAATATGTCCATGCGGTGGCGATAATGAACCTCAAACACCGTTGGCTGCTGTCTATTTACCACCAAAGAAGAAGAAAATGAATTAAGGAGCCAGCACGGGTCGGTATTTAATTGTGCAATTAGACTGTCCGTGGCAGTTATGGCAGAACCCACCGTTTACAAGTGTAAGTATATAAGCTATTTGTCACAGACAAAAGAAAAAGAAAGCAAAATACTTGTATCTAAATAGCATTTTATTTTTCTGATGTCACGTCGTTTGTTGTGCATTCTGTGTGATTAAGGGATTGTTTCCATATTGTTACAGGGTCTGATGAGGAGACGGAGCTCCTCATAAAGCTCAGAATGAGAAATGAAGCTCTCTTTACTGGCAAAAGAAATGCCTCAAAGCTGGCCTGGGAGTGAGTTTGTTTGTAACTTACTGTGGCATTGCATATGAATGTATTTCTGTTACTTGCTTCTTTGTTGTGTGCTAATTTTAAAGGTTTTAATGTACCGTATTTTCCGGACCATCAGTCAGCGTTTTTCTAGTTTGGCTGACCATGCGACCTATATTCAAAAGCGACTATATATCAAAAATATAGCCTACGTTATGACCACAAGAGGGAAGGAGGCTTTATTTCTAAATCCCTCCTCATTCAGTAGCTCATCTTCCTCTTCCTCACGTTCTTGCTCGCTGCACTGGCCGTCTTGGTCTCTGCTCCGGTCCCGACCGGGCTCCAGACACGGAGGAGGAGGAGGATGGTGGTGTAACAGACCTAATAATCAGGAAAAAACAATCTAAAACTAAAACTAATGTCAACTAAACTTAAAGTAGGTTAAATGTATTTAAACAACAAAACTGTCTACAAATTATAAGGTAAAGACAAATAAATAAATAAATAATGAATTGCCCAAATAACATTTGATACAAAACTAATAATTCTGATAATTACCAGGTACCGACGTATTGCCATCAAGCGCAGAATACGTCTCTGTCTTAATGACATGAGTCTCCGTATATTTTGTGTGATTTGGAATAGGCAGTATAGCGCTACTCCAACAACATGTGGTTGATCCATGATTGTCTGGCCTGTGAGTGAACGAGGGCAGGTGTGTTCCATTTACCTCTTTCACTCCCCCTCCGCCCACTTTCCCTCCGCCCTCCAAGTGGCCTCCGTGTGACGTCATAGCAAGGGCTGAGGGCAAGTGAGCGAGGGCGACTCAAACTGTTTTTGGAACGCAGCCCAGGTAGGAGCAAGAACGTGAACAAGTCTTGGTTCTCTTGTACTGTGGAAAAAAAGAAGAATCTGGTGGAGTTGTGAAGTGAACAAGAGTCACTGATTAAGTTGGCATGTATCCGATCCACCAGTGAGAAGTTATCTTAGTGAGAAAATTACATTTTTTTTAAATGGTTCACCTCTCATTCCTACACTCTTTGTCCACTAAAATAACAGAGCTAATGGTAAAATAGTAAAATCTAACTGCCAAGGCCAGTAGTAGTAAAGTAATGACACTATGGCAAGGTTTATTTATTTATTTTTAATAACAATTTAATGATAAATGATATAACATGCATTGACTAGTCAGTGTTTACATAAAAAATCCGATGAATTAAAGCCAGGCACCAGTGGTGTTCAGTCTTCTGTCAGTTTGGAGCCAGTGCAACAGAGCCAAGCAACTGCCAGCTGTGCTAGAGAGTGAGTGTCGATGTTTTGTAGGCCTTCACAAAACGTAGTATTTTCTCTTAGGCTATTACAAGTGATCAATATGTATTTTCAAATACTCAGACCACAGTCTGACTTCTCCACCTCAGCCAGATTTACTATACCGCACTGCAAGTCCATGCTGACACAAACTTGCATACACAAGTTGAAACCTGACATGAGATTTGATCGTAGGCTCCGCTCACGTCCACATTAATAAATGCTGAGGTTTGCATGGAAATTACCCTACGGCCAGTTTTTTTGTTGTACATTATTTTCATAAATGAGGGCCACTGTTTTTAGATCTGAGCAGGTGTCAGACTTTAGTCCTTTACAGTCTTCAAAGTATTCTAGTGTATGGTAGGCATTACTAACAAAGTACTAACCTAGTGTTAAAACCAAACATTAAAAAGTAGCTGGATAGTTTTCCATCAACTCACAGAGTCAGCCTTGATTACCTAATTGGCCAAGTTAACAACAGTTGTCACTTTAGTCACCTAAATTGACGGTGATTGGCTAAAACTGCACTGGGGCAGTTTGCAGCCGAGTGTGGAGCGATCACGATGAGAGTCAGCACCTCCAAATCTGAGGCCATTGTTTTCTGCAGGAAACCAGTGGATTGCCCCCTCCAGGTTGGGAAAGAGTTACAGCCTTAAGTGAGGGAGTATCTCAGGGTCTTGTTCACGAGTGAGGGTAGAATGGAGCGTAAGATGGATTAACAATTTGGTGCAGCTTCTGCAGTGATGAGAAATGAGTTTCCTCCGTAAGGTGGCTCAGCCTTAGAGATAGAGTAAGGAGCTCAGACATCCGGCAGGAGCTCAGAGTAGAGCCACTGCTCCTTCGCATCGAAAGTGGTCAGTTGAGGTGGTTCTGGAGTCTGATCAAGATGCCTCCTGGGCGTTTCGTTTTCTGCACGTCCCACTGGTAGGAGGCCCCGGGGAAGACCCAGAACATGCTGGAGGGATTACATATCTCATCTGGCCTGGGAACACCTTGGGGTCCCCCAGGAGGAGCTGGGAAGTGTTGCTGGGGAGAGGGACGTCTGGGGTGCTCTGCACCTTTCATCACTTCTGCATGAAACCAATGCGTATTGTTTAAAACTGACAAATGGTAAACTGCAATATGATAGGCTAAAATGAAAAGCTTGACAAGCAAAGCAAGTGTATTTAATGAGGTCAGGGGTCAAGTGAAGTTTGAAAAATTAGTATTCAGTGTATTTTTCAACTGATCATTAAAGGAAATAAACTGTAAGTCTGTTTAATTCTTTGTTTTGTAGTGCAAGTCCTCGTAATAAAAGACCTGTCAATCATCTCGAGCGCAGCAGGAGGCTGTGAGTTGTGGTAGTGAAGATACCCTGTGTTTGATCATGGATGGTGCCTTTAATAACGCAGCTCAACAGCGCGCGGTTCTCTCGAAAGCTTCCCCCTTTAATGTGTGTCTTCGTGTGTGTGCGCTGCATGTGTGTATACACTCAACTTTTGCCCTGTGTTAGTTACATGCTGCAGCAGCAGCTTCCACCACAGGGATTTCCCTTCATTATTATGCAGAGAGGGAGAGCGGGAGAGAAATACCGCTGCCTTTATAAATTATTCATTCACACTCAGACAAACCTGTATGGCTTGACTGCAATTACTCACTACCTTAGCAGAGAGAATGTGTGATTGCATTTGAACACTGGCGAGCACTTGTGGCATACGCCTCTCACTGTGAAAGTGTGCTTGTGTGTGTGTTTTTGTCACATCTTTGACAAAAGAGTAAAGTCACAGTTCTAAAAATGACTACCTGCCTGCCTGTCTGGCACAGTAGGTGTTTGAGGAAGTTCTTTTCATCTTATATTCACCATATTTAAAATTTTTAACACTGACTCCCAGTTTAGAACAGCTAAATCTCATGCACGGTGGTCCTTGTCACTGCTACCAGCCACTGTTGTCCTGGGGAGGGTACAGATTGAATCACCAGCTGCTTCCTCTCACATGCCAGGACACATAACGCTTGCAGGGTTCACACATGCCTCCACAAAGATCCCACCCTTTCAACCAGTGTATTACAACAACAAATATATGATCCCTCACCAGCTTCCCACCCTGTCGACACAGGCAGTTTTGTTTGATTTGATTGTTACCTAATTTTCTCCCCATTGCGCCACTTGAACTGACTTTAACGTTAATAAATTTTGTAAGAGTTGCAATTAAATTTTCATTGCACATTAAAAGCCATTAGGGGTACGCTGTCCTTGTTGCGACCGTGTGACGCTTGTATGACATTCTCATTAATTTCAAAGGCTTGAATCATTCTGAAGTGCTCTCTCAATCCTCTATATTGAGACCTGAGTTTCTCCCCTCTGGACACACGAAAAGGTCAAGTCTAACAGGGTTAGATATCACTTTCTTTCTTGCTATCAAACCGTGTAATCATCATGCGGCTAGGAATAGGTACCATTCACATTTTAACTGATACCGGTGCCTGGAATTCAGTACCAGTACCCAACGATAGTATCTTAGCGCCATTCTGGATGACAAGCTGACCTTTGAGCTTCAGGTGGACGCTGTGTGCAAAAAAGCTCATCAGTGCATGTATTCCTACCACAAGCTTCAATGTTTTAATGTTGGCAACATTTTCATAAAAATGTTTTATTTCTTGTTTTATTGAATTACTTCTCACCTTTTCTTGTATCTGTTGCTACGGGGCACTTAACTTGAAGCACAGAAAGTTGCTAAGCAATGTAAAGGTTTGCGGCAAAATTGCAGACACAACCTCACAATCTGACTGATGTGTACATGATCAGAGCGCTAAAGAAGGTCCAGTAAGTCCTGGTTGACTCCCGTCACCCTTTTATTCTATGAGTTCAGGTTGCTTCCAACTAGTCGCTGATATAAAACACCAGCTGGCAGAACAAAGGCAAAAAATAACTGGCTTCTTAAATAATCTGACGACCCTTTCATATTTTGTTGTTTATGTTTTAACCAACTCAGCGTAATGTCTTTTTTTTTTGTATTCGGTATGTTTTTCTATTTGTTTATGTGTATGATACTGCTGACTGCACAACTAATTGCCCCTCTGGGATAATAAAAACATCCTGAATCCTGAAAAACAAGTCCAGACTTCCAGTTTATGAGCTAAAGTGAAGGGAGAGTCTGTTGAATTACACATCAGAACAAGGTGCACTGCTGTCTGGCTCTGTCTAAAGACAGCACACTCTGCTCTACCTGGGTTGCAAAATGTCGATACATACACATGTTTTTGTATTTTTCAGTGCCTTTTAATTGGGCATCAACCTCAGGTTTACATGCGTATTGTCAGAAAAAAATTGTCTTTTAACAAACACTTCAAGTTGCAGTTATCCTCACGTGACACATGTAACTGATTTATTCTTACTGACCTGAAGGCGTCCATACAGCGCTGCCAGGTCCAGAGGTGTCTCCTGTTGGCTGTTTCTCATGGTGGGGTCAGTCAGCTCCTGAAGCAGCACTGACACCACCTCAGAGTGTCCGTACTGGGCTGCACAGTGAAGCGCTGTTTCCTTCTCATGGTTCTGTGGAAGAACGAAAGGAAACAAGGATTGACAGAGGGAACGGAGTGAAGGGGTTGGGAGCGGTTGTAGGAATTATGGGAATGGTGAAGAGTGGGCAGGGGGCGATGAAGTGAGGAGAGCAAGAGAAGGGAATGGATGACAGAAGAAGGATGGAGGGATGCAGTGAGGCAGCGGAGAAGGTCAAAAGTAAAGAAGAAAGACAAGTGATGAAGCAATGAGGAAATTAGAGGTGCAGGTGGTAAAGGATGGGGAAAAAGTTGGTGGTGATTAATAGTGTGGAAAATAAGAAGGTGGTGAGTCAGAGGGAGGATAAAATGTAGAGATATAAGGGAGGAAGAGAAGGAGAAGGGGAAAGCAGTTAGTTTTTTATACACTGACACAAGGTGAAATTCAAGATGGAGAGCTACATTCTGTGCAGATGTTCCTGCACACATATGAAGCACATGTCAGGTTTGTGAGAGCTGTCAGGGGAAATCTATAGCTTCCTGTCTGTAACAATAGAAGTGCTAGTGGAAAGCTTCTGTCTCTGCACTCACCAACTAAGCCTGTCAGCTTCCATTCAACTGGCCAATCAACTTATTCAGAAAAAAAAGAAACATTTGAAGGAGTTTGTTATTGGTTTTACTGGTCCGGCTCCCACTTAAGTCAAATTGGGCTGTATGTGACTCATGAACTAAAATGAGTTTGACATCACGTCTCTCAAACTTTTCTTTATTGATTTCTTTAAGTCTGTTTAAACAGTTGATTAAACCCCATGTAGGCAATTATATGGACATTTCAGGTTGTTTATTAATGTACAGTATTTGTCAGCAATTAAAACTTCTCCTATGAAGACATCTTTGATATTATCACAACTGTGTTTCATTACATTATCATTCATTCTCAGTTTACACACCAGTCTAAACAATTTCATTTATCAAAGTTACCCAGACCTAAATTATGATATAGAGGCAGGCACCTTGGCCTGAAATGTTTCAGAGAGAAGCATGTTAGTTTGAAAGGTCATACTTGAGAGGCTTTCATGTTTAGAGCAACTCTGGCCATTTTCTGGTTCTCCAGGGGCCCCTCTAAGGACAAGAACATTGTTGGTGGTCCCTGGAGTCTTACAGCTGTGGGTAAAAACAGCCTAATAATGACTGGAAAACTGGGCAGAGGGACACCCATGAAGGAGAGAGAGCCGTGATGGATAACCATACGAGACAGAGGAAGACAGAGATAGCACAAGTGGGCCCTGCAGGGATTAAATCTGTGCGTGTTCTTATAGACTTGAAAATAGATAATCTGACAGCCGTACATACACACATGGTGGAAGCAGGCACATAAGCATTCAGGCTTCTGTGGATATTATCAACAGGGAGGGAGAGGAAAGTTACAAAAGGACATGCGTGTATAGCTGTATCTGGTGTATGTGTAAATTCAATACGTACATTTTACAAGTGGCTGAAATTCAACACGAGATGATGTAACATTGAGAGCAGTGGGAAGGAGAAGCAGGACGAAAAAAGGAAGGGAACACAGTAAGAGACGAGAAGGAAAGGAGGTAGAGGAAGTACTGGATTTATTTAGAAAGAGGGAGAGTAGGAATCTGTCCAACAAACTCTTAATGTCAACAATTCAAGGACATCCATCTCTTCCAGTTTTACTTCCCTTAAGGAGAGTTACAGAGTACATTATAGAATAACTTTATTATACTATCCATAGCTTCTGGTCCCAGTTTATAGTGCACAATGCAACACACAATGCAACATTTGAACAGTTATTTTGTGTTTTGTGATAAAATGTTTCATTACGATTAACTCCCATCTGACCAACATGCCCTCTAAAGCCAAATTTATGAAAAATATAATTCAACTGTTGGCAGTGTGGAAAGTTTGGAGATGTAATACAAAAAACAAACAAAGAGCAATGTCACAGTAGTACTTGCAGTTTACAGTGTTACATACCGTTAAAAGTGTTTGAAGCAAACTTTGAGGGTACTTTTTGAGTATGTTGCAGGGGCACATTCAAGTTAGCAGGGGTGGCCACCAATTCAAAGGTGTGGTGTGACTAACCTATTTGTTTAGCCATCGATATAGATTTGCTTTTGGGCCCACTGATAGTTATTTCAACGACTTGAACAACCAATAAACCAATCAAAGAATAGTTGGCAAGATTACGAATCCTTAAAGTTAAGTTTCTATTTTTATGTTTATTAAACCCCTAAAAACTTTTTCTTTGTTCATCAAAATTACATATGAACTTTTTTTTTCATGGAAAAATCCCTTTATACCTTAAAATAGCTTAGATGCATGTCTACACCTTTGCCTCATTTAATATGGTTGAACCTATGATTAGCAAATTAGTCTAGGCCCACAGCAGCTCACCTGCAGCTCAAGCGTACCTGCTCACCTTTGACTCTGCTCATCCCAATCTACAAGGTTAGAAACTTAATAGTGATAGATAACATGAGCCCACCACTTGACTGCATAATCAGACAACTAATAATGTGTTGCTAATGTTACATCAATCTTGTTCCCTTTGCCAGCTCTGACAATTTCAAGCCAAAGTGAAACATGGCTGGCACTGGCGTGATTTCTCCTATGATACCTGACGTTTTGCTGTGGTGTTATGCTAATGATATGGAAAGGACCACCCCTCACATTGAAGGGATTGGTTCTAGGGCTGGGTGATAAAACAATCTCGAAATGGGATCGCAATAAACTGTGTGTCGATAACTATAGTCATTTTTACTCGATATGGATAAACCTAGGCAGATCTAAACAGCTGTCAGTCAATCTGCAGTGTTGGTGATTCGTGTCATTGTACATGCCCATTTTTCACTGCAAAACCTGTGCTGAGGTAAGTGAACCAAGGTGAGGAGGAATTGAAAGTAGCATGGACCTGTCAAAAAGAGGGGGAAATGAGTGGAAGTGAGGAAAACTAGCAGTGAAGATGAAGAAGTTGAAGATCCTCAAAAACAGACGAAACTGTGGGTTAAAAGGTTACACAACATCAATAATATGGAAGTGGTTTGGCCACTTGAAAGGTGACGACGCACGGACAAAGACGGTCTGCAAAATATGTTGTTGGTTGGCGCCAACCAGGACGGGAAACACAACAAATCTTTTCCATCACCTGAAAAGGTGGCATCCCAGCGACTACACTGAGAGCATGACAATCTGGGCCAAAACTCCAGTAAGTCCACCAACAAGCATTCAACTGACTAGCTGTGGGCAGCACTAGCGGGGCTGCACCAAAACATAGTGTCCTCTTTTGCCGCCATGACCACGTATGAGAAGCAACTGAGAAAGACGGGTTCAAGAATTTCAGACTGCAGGTACAACTCCCAGGCAGGAAATATTTTTCTCAAACTGCTCTGCCCAGCTTTACGGCAAGTGCTGTGTGAAGCTGGAAAATCATTTGGTTTCTTCAGGTGTCAGACATTATCAAGATACTTCTCAATCTTGCATCATTACGATATCGTCCAGCCTTAATTGGTTCTTTAGGTATGTGACATATGATACCCTGACTATCTGGCTCCGTCTTTTTGAGACTGTCATTAGTAAACCGCAGTTCCAGGACAGAGATGCTCAGCCATGACAGTGACAGCTTATTTTGCTCATGATATGTCAAGTAGCATAAAAACACCACATGGACATGTTAACAAGACTAAAAACTTGATTTTCCTTGGAGGGATTATTTAAGTCAACTTATTTTTTCAACTGTCATGAAAACGTCAGTTACTACAAACAGCCGCAACTGAAAAGACATCAATGGGACAGATTTGTCACTCACTACTTATCAAAATGAGCCTTGCTATCAACAAAAGGCTAACATGAACACAACAGGCTGAATGAATGACATGAATTAAAATGGAAATTAAGTACAATCATCAAGTCGCTCTTGAAACACTAGCTCGCCTTTTCATGTGATCACAGTTTACAATATTCTGTTTCATGCCTGGAAATACAGACATGCTATTGTTGAGTGACTCATTTGTAAAAATCCTTGATACTTCCTCCTTCTCTTTCCATTCCTTATCAAATTCCCTCACATTTCCTCTTGCTCAAACTTCCATGATAAAACTCCAAAACACCATGACCACACTGCTCAGATCTCATCTCATGCCTTTCCTTACTCTCTTTCTCCCCAGAGAGCCTCAGCCCTCCTCCCCTCTCCCTCTCCATCCTCTCCCTCCTTTCATGTACCCCTCCGAGCAGTGAGTGAGAGATGAGGAGATACTGCATGTGTGACTAACAGAGAGAAAGAGCTCCTATATGAAGACACACACACACACACACACACACACACACACGTGATCAAGCAGCAAAAAACACCACAAATGTGCCTGAGAGCTTTCCCTCCTCCTCAGCCAATCAAATCCATCTGTTTCCCCCCTGGATCACACACCCCTTCATTGATGGCACAGTGGAAGCTTCCAGAGCGGGTCTGATTGCAGGTCCACTGTACTGTAAGCACAATAATCACACACTCATGCACACTGTAATTCGCATTCATCACAGTTTACTGGTGTAATTGTTGGTTGCATTATGTTTAATAAACTCCATTTGCTCTGCTCCTGTGTGGATATTCTACTATATTACTGTTTTCCACTGGAGTGACTCAGTTGCACCAGGGGATCGTTTAAGTTTCATCTTATCTAATCTGTTATATATACATCCTTCATCACAGTGGAATACACTCCTGCCAAGTCCCAAACCACCACAAATGCAGCATGATCAGTCATCATTTGCCGCTGACAGTATTTAGTGTAGAATAGCAATGCAGCGTCTGGAGGATAGCTCATTCATCTCTTAAAGGTTAAATGCAACAGCACCTGGGAAACAAAGTTTAAGGCCCAATGGGTAATTTACTTTGACCATGTTACAACTACAGGTATATTTGTAAGCAAAGTATGCTGATAAATGAAAATAAGGTGGAGGTGATGAACAGTATGACATGATGTGGTGGCATTTTCAGCCACAGAGTCCATTATTTCTGAAGACACCTCAGTCTGTATTATTATACTTGTAGTCTATGTAACCTTCACACTTACTGAAGAAGACAATTACAGACACAACTAAGGGCCTGTGTCCACATAGCAATTGGCAGAAAAACAGTGGCAGGGCACTGGGGAGCACTTCATCCCAGCGCTTTTTTAAAATGACACCCTGCACGCAGGTTTTGTTTCTATGACAACAGAGTCTTGACATTAACATTAGCCAGGTAGCAAGCCTAACTCTTCATTAAAAAATGGTGGAATACACAGTAATCTGATCATTACGCTGTAACCTGTGACAGGCTTTTATGATACCACAACTATCACACATTCACATATAAGTAGTTTTTTGTCGAGCCGCGAGTGTCACATAGGTTTACGACAAAACGACACCAACTCCCATGTGCGCAAAGCAAGAAAGGAGAGGGAGAGACGCTGTGCTATTGCCAGAGGATCCACTGAATGAGTTCCCTCTGAGCTGTAAGTCACGAAAAGAGTCTGAGAAGTCTGGGGCTGTTCATAAAACATTCAGGACGCCACAGTTTATTCCACACTACTGAAGCTGCTCCTCTTTTTAGAACCACCACAGAGTCTGTAATAATTTCGCTTTCAGCCATGCTTGTTGTCAGTCAATGTCAACAAGTTGAAATATTGAGGGTATCACAATATGAATTTTTCAATTGATATTAAAAATTATACCAGTATTATCGTGAATGAGATGATATGGCAGACCCTGATACACAGTTAACAAGTTTACAGCCTGTACAGTAATAAAAGCACAACACTCACTGGCAACATCAAGTGTCCAGCGGCCCACAAATGGGATTTTCTGTCTTTGCTTGTTTGTTGTTGTTTCTCAAGAAAGGTCTGGTGAGTCTGGCTGGGCCGACTCTAACTTTAAGATTAGAGAAAAAACGCCCCGGCTGCTTGTATTTCTTTCAACCAATCACAATCGTTCTCGGTGGTGCCACAGCAACGGTGGGCTTGCAAAAATATTGCCGGTGGGAAATAGGTTTTGGTGTAACACGCCCACAAAAATATTGCCTACAGGACGCGAACCATGGCAGAAAAATGGTTACATCCCCGCAAGATCAAACACCGCTAAAGTTAGTAAAGGACGTGTTGAAAACGGTTGAAAACTGCTACACAACCGGAAGTGGTAGGGCGGGACTTCAGCAGGTGGCTTGTTCCACCCAATGAGAGGCTGATCTATGCAGTGAACTTCCGCCCACTCAGACTAACAGTAGCCTAGCTAAGAAGCAATAGTGACATTAACAGTGGTTTTATAAAAATTCAAAGATTTTCAACTGGAAATGCGCGGTGAGGTCACATAAAAAAGGTGGAGCCCCCTGAAAAAAGATGCTAGGTGCTAGTTTTTCTTTAGTCTGCTGCATACGCTCTCTCCTTAAAGGGATAGTGCACCCAAAGATGAAAATTCAGCCAATATCTACTCACCCATATGCCATTGGAGGCCCTGGTGAAGTTTTAGAGTCCTCTCATCCCTTGCGGAGATCGGCGGGGGGAGCAGCCAGCATACCTAATGGCAGACGGTGCCCCAGGCTAACGTCGAAGAACACAAAATTAAATCCACTAAGTATCTCCATACTGCTTATCCATAGTGATCCAAGCGTGCTGCAGCCCCAACATAAAAAGTTGTTTTGAAAAACGTCATATGAACTGTTTTTAGCCTCACTGTAGACTGTAGCTCTGACTGCTTCTCTGTGCTCCGCGTTCACGTGTGCGCGCCTGCGCGAGACCAGCAAAAGCATGAGCTTTGCTTACCTGTGTTTACATCACGTGACACTTGCACCGCAGGGAGAGACAACAGTAACCACAGAGCTAAAGATAATTTGCACAACGGTCTTTTAGCAAAGGACAGCCCAACATGTCTGAAGACTTTGAAACTGAGGAGGAACAGAATTTCTTTGCTGAGCCGTATTTGTTTGAGCCTGAGTATACGGACGCGGAACTCAGGCTACTGGACAAAGCAGCCGCCACAGCTCATGAGCCTAACCCTCAGCCAGCCGCAGAATACCAGAGTCGAGCACTGGAAACCTGGTGGTGTAGTTTCAAATGCAAAGCAATGCCAACGGACGAGGAAAGTCTTTGCTGCTCAGACTGGGAATTGGTGATGCCTGCACTTGAGAATCTGGACATCAGTACTGACGAGACTGCTGATCTTCAGAGACCGTGCATCACCGATCACCCTGAGCGCGCACACGTGAACGCGGAGCACAGAGAAGCAGTCAGAGCTACAGGCTACAGTGAGGCTAAAAACAGAGTTCATATGACGTTTTTCGAAACAACTTTTTATGTCGGGGCTGCAGCACACTTGGATCACTATGGATGAGCAGTGTGGAGATACTTTGTGGATTCAATTTTGTGTTCTTCGACGTTAGTCTGGGGCGCCGTCTGCCATTAGGTGTGCTAGCCGCTCCCCCCGCCGATCTCCGCAAGGGATGTGAGGACTCTAAAACTTCACCAGGGCCTCCGTTGGCATGAGGGTGAGTAGATAATGGCTGAATTTTCATTTTTGGGTGCACTATCCCTTTAATGGGAACAACTGAAAAAAGATGCTGGGCTGCCCCCCCCCCCCCCCAAAAAACTGTTATTTTACACAGGCCCTAACATAAGCATGGTCAATTATGCACGCTGATTGAGAGCAGTGGTTAAACCTTTGACCCAAACCATTTATACGCTTTAAACGGACAGCCGCCAGCCAGTCACAAGTGAGTAGTTTGCATTGCAATGGTTATTGAAGACTTTGAACAACAGATGAAGATTAAGCATTTTGTTATGTGGGTGCCAATTTACTCCGATCCCATTTAACCATTGGTAAAAAAAAATCTCAAATGTAGCAGAGAGTATCAGGTAAGAAAAATTATCCAGTTGTTTGTGTTCAAACGTAATTCAAAGTATTTTACTTTGCTGTTTGATAAGGTTACAGGGTGCACTTCATCCTAAACACTACCTCACTCAACTATGTGCTCCTGCATGTTTGGATTGAAACCACAGTCAAATTAATAGATTTGAATAATTTATTGTGGCCTGAGGAGGTAAAATTATCCTGTAATTTAGAAGAAAAAAAAGGAAGTTTTAGAAAAAACAGCAAAGTCTCAAACTAGAAATACAGCCTTGTGGTTGTATGCCTCCGCCTACCAGTCAAGTCGCAGTTTACATCCATGTCTGTCCAGACTCATATGTAGCCATGACCATAGAAAATGCTTCATATACAGATGTTGATGCAAAGAAGCTACACATTCTAATACGTGGATGTTTTATCCAACAGCACAGAATATCTACACAATCAGAAAGGTGGTCACCCAAGATTACTGTCACCAATTCAGAGTTATGGCGCTGAATAATGGCCAGGAAAGTGTCTTTGCAGAACATTATGGTGTCACGGTTCAGTTGACCTTTAACTTTTCGGAGATAAAATGTCATTACTCCATCATTTTATCCCGTTAGACATTTGTGTGAAATTTTGTAAGTCTATGAATTTGAGTTAAGGCCAAAGACAAGTTTTGTGAGGTCACGGTAAACCTCGTCCTTCCAGTCAAAGTGAAGGTTCTTGGCGTTCATAAGAATGGGACAGTCAAACTGTAAACATAATGCCTCTGGCCAAGGCTAGTATTAAAAAGGACCTTCTCAGGAGTAACAGCAGTTTTATTTCTTGTGTTTTAAATTTTGGTTGTTTATTATAAGGGAAATTGTGGGGTATAATTGTTTGGGATACAAGATTGTTTTGTCAGCTAATTCGAAGGTCATTAATGAAGCTTTTGGTGCTCAGAAAAACTGAAATTTGAACATCCAGGCAAATCTCTCTGCTGATAAAGATAATGTGATACAATCAAAAGCTCCAGAACAGCTAATGAGAGGGCCTTATGGTGCAATTGTTTCGTCAACATTTGGTTATTAACATTTGAATCACGGATTACGCCTCGAGGATGATAATGACTACATTTTCAGATCCAACAGCAAAACAAACATGCAGAGGTAATGAAGCAAACTAATCACACGCACACACACAAATGCTCAACACGGATATGATAACCACTAGGACGCAGATTGCAGCCATTGTTGGTGCTGCCACTGACCCGCTCTGTCTCTGCAGCCTCTAAGGGACAATAAAGCTTTGTCAGTCCAATCCGCTGTTCCTCACGCACACAGCTTCAGATAGGGAAAACGCAATTCCCAGACAGAAAGGAGAATGACAAAGAGATGAACAGAGACGCAGAGTGACAGGACGAGGAGATAGAGAAGAGGAGGAGGGCAGAGAGAGAGCGGGAGAAGTGGAGAAAATCTCTCCACCTTCTCGGAGCAGGCTATATATTTCCATTACACTCGCTCTGACAGCTTTCCGATATCATCTAGCACTTGGTGTATTGTTGCTGATTGGGCCCTGAGCAATAGCCATCTAATAATGACACATCAACAGGCATGGCGGCACATTATTGACATGCTCATACAAAGGGATGTCAGCGCTTTTCTTTCAGCTGCAAATGTGCAGATACACAATTAATGGTTTAAATATAAGAGGTATATGTAATGAAAAAGTATCTGCTTGTCCTTCTAAACAAGAAAACTGCATGTTTTATTAGTGTTCAAGGAGGGATTTGTTAGCTTTTTTTATATTACATCATTTCTATCAGTGCAGCATCCTCTGCATTATCCTTCTTAACTGAAGGACATACACACAATCTGCTTGCACACTATTACAGTACATTCACCTGCACATACACACACACTCATTTCCCATGGTAAACACTGTCAGAGTTATCTAAGTTCATCTGCATGGGACCAAACAAACAGCTACATCCATGCAAATAAGCGAGCCTTATCAGACAGGCCGGGGCAGAAATAAAACCAGAGCGAATGAAGCGCAGAGGTATTTGTTTGAACACACGCCGTGTTAAAGCTGATGGCCTGATATGCAGGATGAGCCTCTTCTATGTTACAGCGTCTCATAATCCCAGCAGCTCAGCGCGCTGCCTGGGGAGACCTGGGTAAATAAATAGAGAATGAAAAGCACAAGAGACACAAGGTGAAACTGTTTTTCTCCTTCTCGCTCTTGTCTTCTCTTAATAATATGGATATCTCTTTCTATATGTACACAGCATATTTTCTGTCAAAACAAAAAACAAATATTCACATCAAATCTGCTTTTTACTCTATCTTTTATTCGCTGTTTCATATCAGTCTCCTCAAAATCAAACTAAAATTAAAATTCATTTTTGCTAAGAAGCAGGTATATATTTATATATATATATATACTGGCTGTTTACTGTGGAGTTGTTTGGTCAAAAAATTTTAATTACCAGAAAGAAGACAGTAGTGACAGTGTTGGCAGTGCTGATGACTCAGCAGATGTTGACCACAACAAAACGTTAGCAAGCTAAGCCTCCATTTTCTGAGTGGAATACAGACTTAATCATACAATGGTGACGATGCAAAAATTTTTTGGCTGATTCCTGTTTCCGATATTTACAAACTGTGGAAAGGTGGGTCTCAGTCCGCTTCCAAACAGACTCTGGTGCGGTTTGTCTGTGGTGTGAAAGAAAACGAATCCACCACAGGATTGTATGACAGCAGATATGTGATTTTAGCGTCATTTCAATCTGTTCACGATCTCATAATTGCTCCTGATTAAGGCCATGTATAACCCGTAACCTATTTATGCTAATGCATACATGTAACCATGGTAACACATATCAACATCAGTGAGGTAAAACTATCATCCCTGCCATCATTGTATCCGACTCTACATGCTTTATCCGTTCTTTAACTCCATTATAAATGTGTGACAGTGATCCCATAGTATTAAGCTCCAAATTATTACTGTACAAGATGCATTCTTTTCATCCTGTCTCTATGTTAGTCATTTCTCATAACATGTAATGGATTTGCAGTCTAATAATAGCCTACTAACAATGCTTACAATCATCCATCCATCCAACCATTTTCATCCGCTTATCCGGGGCCAGGTTGCAGGGGCAACAGGCCAAGCAAAGCACCCCAGACGTCCCTCTCCCCAGCAACACTTTCCAGCTCCTCCTGGGGGACCCTGAGGCGTTCCCAGGCCAGATGAGATATGTAATCCCTCCAGTGTGTTCTGGGTCTGCCCCGGGGCCTTCTACCAGTGGGACGTGCCCGAAACACCTCCAGCGGGAGGAGCCCAAGAGGCATCCTGATCAGATGCCCGAACCATCCTAACTGACCCCTTTCAACGCAAAGGAGCAGCGTCTCTACTCCGAGCTCCCTCCAGATGTCCGAGCTCCTCACCCTATCTCTAAAGCTGAGCTCAGCCACCCTACAGAGGAAACTCATTTCTGCCGCTTCTATCTGCAATCTCATTCTACTACCCAGAGCTCATGACCACAGGTGAGGGTTGGGACGTAGATGGACCAGTAAATTGAAAGCTTCACCTTCCAGCTCAGCTCACTCTTCACCATGACTGACTGGCACAGTGCCCACATCACTGCAGAAGCCGCCGATCCATCTCACGCTCCATTCTACCCTCACTCGTGAACAAGACCCCAAGATACTTGGATAGCCTTGCTTGAGGCAGTAACTCTCTCCCAACCTAGAGACCTCAGATTTGGAGCAATCTGATTTTCCAACATGGGTCCTGATGATGCAGGATGACAAACACCAAAACTGTCCAATCAACAAGTCACCTTACAGTTGTTAGAACTTCATGTTTACTCCTCTTGGTTAATGTGCAAAAATTCAGTGTGAACATGAACCAAACCAGAACTAAAATGCAACAATGGAACATTTTTCCCCTCTGGTGCGGACCAAATGAACCGAACTATAGGTATGAAGGCACCCTAAAATAGCTTGTCTCCCCAACTGCGCCTTGTTAGTAGAAGCTCTCTCAGTCTCCCTCAAACAAATCTCAAAATAAAAAATAAAAAGTGCTTCAGGTTACTGGACGGAGCCTTTGTAAAATTAAAACCCAACTAATAATGAATTGCAGTTTATCCCACTTTAAAGTGAGGACTCAAACAAATTATTTACATACCAGAGATGAATCAGAGAAATATTATTCTACACTGTGGCATATTATAGAGGCAGCTATTTATTATCTATCTAAAACTGTGTATTCATTCATCTATTTCTATTTTCAAGAATGAATAATGGTGAGGGGTGACCTTGATCTCACCTGGTAGAGCATTTGGCCCAAACAGGCTGAGCCCTTTGTAGTGTCATCCCCCTCTCTCTCCCCCCTTTCCTGTCAGTCCCCAGCTGCACTATGATAAAGGCGAAAAGCTCTAAAAAATAATCTTTAAAAAATGCCAAGGTGTGTGTACAGCAGGCTATGTATTAACTGCCATTACTGCCATGCATTGTTCACGGTGCAAGACGAAATGAGACCTTGTGCTGCTGGCAGAGGGGCCATTAATCTGAGCAGCATGCATGGGGATGTATTACACCCATTTCCCTGATGGTCTGAACAGGTCGGTAAAATTGCTGCTAGACACTTTTTAGAAATACAGTCGCTAAGAAAGTCTGCTACTGCACATAACGCTGTGCACATAACATGAACCACTGCGCGACGGATTCTTGTTAATTTGACTGGCCTAGCATCAGCTGTACCTGAGACTGACCGACTGGTCACTGGTCTGTCCTATTCTGGTCACCAGTTTATCGATCGATGCATCTCTATACAATGGTCCTCCAAAACATTGAATGAACATCTTGTATCAACACACATAGGCTCCACTCCACTGATTGGGACAGTGTGGACACTGACAGCTCATCTCCCAGCAATGGCAGTTCACGTCAATCAACCATTGCCATAGGAACAATTCCATATAGAAGAAATCAGTTTGAATTTAGCTTCAGTAATGTACATTTTCTCTTCAAGCTTTGTAAAATTGTACTAATAAAACTACAATTTTTTCAGCCAATATGGGAAAACCATATTTTTCAAAATGGTGTGTGAATAAAATCTTTCAGCACATCATACAAGATTATATTGTATCGTATAAAAGGTGGAAAGAGAAGGAGCGGCGAGCCTCCTGCTTCTCCGTTTAGCCTCGAGCCACGAGGAGGAGATGGAGAAGAGAAAAAAGAAGAGCAGTTATTAAGAGAGTGAACACGGAAAGTGAATGAAGTCCCCGAGGCCAAGAGGAGTGAATGCAAAACAGAGCTGAGAAGATAAGAGAAGAGGGAGATGATGACGCAGGAAGAAATAACAGTGAGGGGGGAGAGGGGAAAGAACAAAGCAGCTATCCACATTTCACAGCCAATTGATCCATTGCTCACACTCCTAATAAAGACGTTCAAAAAAAAACCTACACCGGAGATTTTTCTGTTGGTTTACAGGTCGGTGGAAGGCAATAAAATTTTGATTCCTATAAACAGAGAATTATTAAATTATTCATCAAATACTTGGCTGTATTTAATTGTGTGGACATAATTCATGACAACTTCCCAATTCTGTTATGATGGCTGCCAATATGCTCCGTTGATGCCAATTGTGTGATTTTTTTTTAAAATGATGGCAAGTTTCAATTTGTATTTTTATAAGTTATACATTTCTGGAAGGTACTATTATCTAGGGCAGCAGCTCTCTGTTATTATCACTGATTAACAGAATTATTGTTTCATCTATAAAAACTCAGAAAATAGTGAAAAATGCACATCATGTTTTCTTCAGCCCAAGGCGGAAACTTCAAATATCTTTTTTGTTTGACAAACATACAACTATCTGTACAAATGCCCTTGGCTGGCTGATGAGCACACAGAGACAGGCATCATTAGCACGAGCTTCAAGCAGCAGCAGTTCAGCAGTGATAATTAACACCTTTTTCCTTTTCCCTTTTGATTGATGTGCATGAGTGATTAAGATGAGAATCCGCCCATGTTTCAATAACTAAAGAGCAAGTTTAATTTCAGTTAACATGCCTATTTCGTGTATCTTCCAGTTTGTCTTTGCTAATTAAGTGCTGCATCACAAGATGTGCTGGCTTGGATGATCACTCATTTAGGTTATGTTTATTAGCTCTCTTAACAACCTCTCAGAGTACCATGTGTAATCTTGAATGGAGAGCTGTTTATTTAACTTGTTTAAAAGAGGAAGTCTGGATGTAACGGTTAAAGACTGTGAATATATATTTTGTAAAAATTGAGTTTAAAGATATTTTTCCTTTCACACTGTCCGAATTGTAAACTTCCTGCATTTGGAGATTTAAGTATCACCTCAAACCCGATTCTCCGGCTGGCATTATCTACTCCATAGTTGTCCAACCCAAACCAGTGTATCCCTGAAGCCTATCCATCCTCACACTACCCACAGTATTTACTTCACACTGACATAAGACAAAGAAAAGCAACAAACCATTGTCAGAATAAACAAATAAATAGCACTGTACATTTCTGCAAACCATGGATTTATGTTTCTTTACATTTCAACAGCACTGTGGTTCAAATGTTACGAGGTTGTGTCCCAAAACCCACGTGGTTATGATTAGGAAAAGATCATTTTTTGGCCTGAAATACCTGCTTTTGGAGGCACAATCACCGGTGAAACACAATGATTTCTCAGTAAAAAAAAACAACCACTTCTTGTGGCACTATCCCTGATTGAAAACCAGCCAAGGGTCACTAGAAAACACCCAAAAAAGTAGCTGTTAACACAGCAATGACTTGCTAAAACACAGCCGGATTTGTTGTTTGTTGGTCTCTGACAGTGGTCTGCAGCTCAGCAGGTGTCTTACCTAGGTGACACACCATCCACCATCCCCTCTATCTCCAGATGACAAAGTCAGCTCATGTGTAATCACAACTATGTCACTTTAAAAATGTCGACATGCTACGTATGAAACGCACAAATGTGACATATCTGTGGTTTGCAGAAACTTACAATGCCAACATTTTCTTCTCGTGACTAGCCTGAAAAAAGCATGTTTGATAAATTACTTAAACAGGTGGACAACTAATCGATTAATCATTTCAGCTCTACTAATGATACATTTTAAGCTTTTATAACATGTTTTATTGATTAGAGTATTAAAACGATAACCTCCAGGCATAGTTACAATTGCATACGAGGGACTCAATGGATTTGCATTTGTATGCAGAAGTCAAAGATGTATTCAAACATGATATTTGATCTACTGCATCTTCACAAATTCACCATTTTGGAGCGACAGTCTTGGACTAAATCCACCAAACACAACACAACTAATTTGATCTTTATTCATCATATTTGAAAAACATCATAATGTGAAAACATCTGAATGTGAAATTTATGGATAAAAAAGACCCAAAGAATTCAAGTAAGGAAATTCAAAGAAATAAGCTCCTATCAAACTGCTTGTTGTCGCACATCAGACTGAGGAGTGTTCAGAGAAGCA
This sequence comes from Epinephelus fuscoguttatus, assembly GCF_011397635.1. NCBI lineage: Eukaryota > Metazoa > Chordata > Actinopteri > Perciformes > Serranidae > Epinephelus > Epinephelus fuscoguttatus. The sequence goes on along the minus strand of NC_064773.1, from coordinate 12,022,604 downwards.
GCAGGTTTTGCCTAATGATTACAGAGAGAGAGTCTGAATGACCTGGGTTCATATTGGGTCTCATTGCTGTAGAGCCCTTGAGCAAGACACAAAATTCCCAACAGCTCCAGGGTTGCAGCTTTATAGTTGACATTTGAACTCTGATCTCCCTGCAGGGTTAGTGACTTAAAGAGGAACCATATTTACATTTCATGTCAAAGTACCAAAGAGGGAAACGCTGCAAATATTTTCCCGTGTCTTTACACAACACCTTGATTAACACGCTCACGCACAATCTGCTCTCAGCTTGCGAGAATCACTCAGGGCTGTAGTTTGTTTTGATTCACAGCAAGATGAATCAATTTTCTTTCACTGAACTTTAATTAGGAAGCCCAATGCCGACGGAGCGTCAGGCTGCGGAAAACATATGACATAACATTTCTTTAAACAGATTACTCATAAGAAAACATCCTATGGCTCAGTGTGACTGTGTGTTTTGGCAGCAGCGGGCATGGTGGTACGCAATGTTTGAGCAAGCGCTTTCCCAGGGCGGTTTCCCGTAGTAGAATGTGTTCTCACAGAGGCCATGCTCACATATTGACCATCAAGAAACATATGGTTTCATTTTCAAGTGTGGTAGCAACATGTGTGCACCATTGGGCATGGAATTACCAAGACTGTAAGATGACTACACACACAGGCACAAACACAGAGACACATTCGTGGAAGCACACAGCAGGCGAGCGACCTCGTGATCTTTTACCTTTGTCTTAGTTCACACAACCTCTGGGCTCCCAGACGGCCTTGCTGCACCTGGAGAAAGGTCTGCAGGAAGCATTTCATGCATGCATGTGTCCACACATGCGCACGCGACATTTGAAGCACAGATGGTGCAACATCCCTCTAATCTCTTTTATTATCTCTCTTAATTTTATGCTGCTGATCTCCTGTCTCCTCCTTTGGGAGAACAAAGGGGGGTCAGAAGAGAGAGGAGGATAAGAGGGGAGTGAAAGGAATAGTATAACCCTCCATCCCTCTGTTTATGGAAAAGAAAACATTCTTGGGGTATATCTGCAGCACAGGGGACATACTTGACCTAGTCAGTCATCCACACACACAATCATCACAGAATAACCCTTAAACTGACTAGTCTAGAGGCCCCGTGCTGAGGAAGCCCTAAGGTTGCACACTGGTTCCCACACACACACACACACTTACACACACACACACACACACACACACACACACACACCACATCTGCTTTACGTCCCTCAACTGTCCCTCACACTGCCACGGTCAGGCACAAGCAAAATAATCTTTACAATCCAGCTTTGCTCTGGGCAAGCGCCTTGGGTAAAATGTGTCATCATTACCTCAATAATTTTTCAACACCACATGCCTCAATGATACAATTTCCATTTTATACATTCAATAGTATCCAAAAAAAGGAAAGCACCACAGCTATGAAAAACACACACCTACAGAGAATACAAACATCAACCCAAGGATGTGCAGATAAAACAGGTAGGAAAGTCAACTGGTCGTCAACCTGTGGCTGTTACAGCTTTCTCTCCAGCAACATGTGACTGGAGGCAGAGGCACAAGCAGGCAGCGCTATGCGAGAGGATGTCAGAAGAGCCAGCGAGTGTCCTGTCACTGTTATTCAAGAGGCAGAGTTAGCCATGTGTGGCTAACCAGCACTGCATGCAGACTGGCATAATAGAGAAAGAAAAAATAATCCTATTTTGTTCGCCTAGGACATTTCAATTCAAACTGAAATCTGCTTGGGTTGGTAATTCATCACTTTAAACATTTTGTCATCTTTATTTTGTAGCGTTACGTACTATGCAGCTGTAGAAATAAGGAACATGAGGCTGCTTAAGAGAATTCAGTCACCTATCAAACAAGTTCCTGTTTTAAAGCAGGTGAAAACCACTTTAACATGATTCCTTTCATGGCATCTACAGTTTGTTTTCTGCCCTTACAGTGGTTTGCTTCCAACCTGCAAAACCAATCAGCCTCTGTTTCAATCAACAATGTGCCCTCTTCCTTTGCACCCCTCTCCTGTGGGGCTCTGTTATTAAATGGACAGTCAAATGAAAAGAAAAATGTTCGTGTTGTCTTTGATTCTGGTTTAAAATCTGACAAACAAATCATCTCAGTCGTCAGCACTAGCTTTTACCATCTTAGATCGCTTGCAAAATTAAATCCATTCCTGCCCGTTAAAGATTTATATATTTAGAGCCTATGCTTTTACTTCCTCTCGCATCGACTATTGTAATTCCCTCTATGTAGGAACCAGTCAGTCAGCCCTGTCTCTACTGCAGCTTGTTCAAAATGCAGCAGCAAGACTCCTCACTGGTACCAGTAAGAGAGACCATATCTCCCCTGTACTGGCCTCTCTTAGTTGATAGTCTTTTATTTGTTCTATAAAGCACTGCATGGACTCGCTCCTAGTTACATCTCTGAACAGCTCATCCTCTATTCCACCTCCCGACCCCTCAGATCTGGTGACCAATCGCTGCTCTCCATTCCACACACCCAGTTAAAATCTCAATTCCAATTCCTAAATATTGGAGCATCGTTGAATGCACCACCAAAAAAAGTCTCTCAACATGGTCCTCGAGTGAGTGGTGCACAAATGACACTTATTAGATGAGACAGGTGGAGCTGCTGACCACCAGTTCAAATGATGCTGTGCTACTCACACACTTGCTCGTCAGGTTTTGAAATGCTGATGCTGTCCCATGAAGGCCAAATGAAAAAACTGTAGAAAATCGAAGGGTTCAAAAGGTGTTTAGAAACATAATTACTCTCTACTCTCATTAAGTACCTCTTAGCTTGGTCCGGGGTATTAATAATGCCTTTTAAAAAGGTTACCCCAGTTGCACCTTGGCAGGTGACTTCTCTTTACTTTTCTGAATCCAGACAGACCCTCAGTTTACTGTTTTAGGGATATGGAATGAAAAGGTTTTAACACACCGAGGAAAGGCTTCGCAGCTCCCATTTCTCACCTCATTTTCAGTTCAATACTGGTGACAAGCGCTTTGGGACTCTCACATCCTTTAACCTCTTCCACTCTGCTAATACACCAGTGTCTTTGGCCGACACTACTGTCTTTCAGAGGCTGGGTTTTAAAAATATTGATGACCTGATGTGGCCTCTAGGATAATCAGTACTTTATGACATTTTACAGCCACAAACAAGACCTCAGGAATTCAGAGGATGAATGGCTTTCATAGGTACACTGACTATAATGTGGTTTCTCAGCAGTTTCCAGAACAGAAGTCCTCACAATCCGATCACCAAAAATGCAATTCTTGCTGAAATCTTTGACACCAAATCACAGCATGGATTTTTCTATGGTGTTCCTAAAGGTCTTGGTGTCTTACTTTGGTATTTTAGAGGGACTTTTGACCATTTTTATCAATTCTTGAGTTGTCAAAAATGTGGAAATTTAGCACCAAATCTGTGTAACAAATGGTATCTACTCTAAAAACTGCTGCAACAGCTTCGAAGAAATAACTGAGCTGGGAGTGGCCATCATATACTTCCATCATAATGTTCTAAGCCACTATGCACTCTAAACTTTTAAAGTTTGAATAGGTGCCTAAGCCAAACACAGTGCTTATTATATATTTATGACTATAGCTGAAACTTAAATTAATCTTCAGGTTCCCAGCTTTCAGATGATATATCTATGAGGCATATACTGCTGACCTGCTATCTCCCCTGCCCCCCCTACAAAACACAAAAATGGGTCTCTCGGGGGGCATCGGGTCATTCTTCACACATCTTATGGTTGAGGCTACTTTCACACACTTATTAAAAAAAATCTACAACATTCACCTAATTCACCAACAGTGTGTACACACAAATCTGTGCTTAAACCATGCAAATGTTTTAACAGAAATCCGAGAGTCATCAAAATTTTCTTACCTGAATTTTTTCATAGTCTGCGAACAAATTAAGAAGTGTCTAGACGTTATGTACGCACCAATGATAAATGCCCAGCTGTGTTAGAAAATATTAACACACACCTTTTAACTAAATGCTAACATGTTAAAACCGCATTCATTTAAAAAAAAAAAAGGCTTTCATTGACAATATCTAAAACTGTTAATTTACTAATGCATGGGTGAAATGTATTTAATGACTATAAAACTGACACTCTTTCATGCTCATCAATTATTAAATAAAAAATTCAACCACAAAAATGGAGAATCCCAGTTTCAATCTTATAGAAATTGCTCATATGTTCATTTGTAGCCAACAGCTTAATAGGTACTCTATAAATAGGCATGGAGGGAAAATAAAAGATGATTTGCCGCCAAGCAGGTGTGAAGATGCCGTGTCTAACCTCGCTGGAAGACATCAGGAGAGAGCGCATCAGTGATCGACATGTTACAGATGCCACTGGTGTGTCAGGGCCTGAATGTGAGCACAAACAACTTTCACCGTTAGATAAGTCTAGATAAGGAATTTCCTTATCTAGAGAAATGGGGGCGTGTCAGTATGCTGATTGCAGCTAATGTGTACAAGCCTGTCAATCTAGAATGATTCTGGTTCACATAAACATGGTGGTAGGTACAAAATCAACCAGAGCGTACGTGTCGTGAATCCAATAGTGAAGTTGCGTGCGCATTTATTTTATGCACATAGTAAGAAGGTTTCTATGCACAGGTTAGTAAACAAGCTCCATTTTAAAGTGTTATCCTTAGGTACAGACCTAAAGTGAAGCTTCAGTTCATGAGTCAATCTCAGTGGGAGAAAGAGAGATCACAACAAACACCGCCTCAGTCCTCAAAACAAGCTTTTGGCCCTGAAAGCAGAGTGCAAGCCTCAAGTAAACAAGCAATCTTTCAACATCCATCACTGTCTCACTGTCTCTCACACTGACAAACACACATATAAACATGCACACACAGTATGTTATAATCATCTCCTCCAGTCAGACTGCCTCCACCTCTCTCATACACACACGTGCGCTCTCACAATAAACAAAAACAGCTGTGAATGGGAACTACTGGGACCAATTAGGCATTAAACAGTGGGCTGGAACTGGTTTACCGCCAACTAATAACATCCACTAACCTCGAATAATCCTCTATTGGCTGCAGCATAGAACTGGCCCACCTACACACTTCCCCTACTTCTCTTTCCATCAGTTTCTCTTAAGACCTTTAACACTCATTACAGCTCCCTCCTGCATCCTTGTCCACACTCTTGCGTCTCTATTTGTCACCTCGTGCACAAGGGTAAGCACAAATGTTGTGTTTTTCTCGCTCATGTAAGAGCCGATATTAAGACAAACAGTGTGGCCCTCTGGAGTCACCCGATAAAACTAAGCTGCACACACAGACACACACACTCAACCTCTGACACAAGTAATGGTGTGCGTAGGCAGAGTAATATCGTTGAGAATGGGGTAATGTGCAACCAATGGCTTGCTGCTGTAAGTCTCGATGATGGGTGTGAGCGTGTGTGCGACTCAGTATATCACGCTGACTAATGTATGCAGGCCCTGCTCTCTACCGCAGAGAGGACAAGACAGTGGGAAAATATGGAGCTTAGGCGCCGTAAACACACAAATGCACTATAAATCTTACGCTCAGATTTATGCCTGTAACCTGAAAACAACTGTACCCTCAAACTGACGATGCAGAACTATATCACACAGGGTAATAAACTAAACAGGTACTGTAATTTAAAATTGGTGCTCAACCAATATTTTGCAAAACTCAGGCACAGGGGAGGATTTTCAAATCTTACCCGATTTAAAAAAAGAGGGAGAAAAACCCATGTTTAAAGGTTAACTATGCAGGCATTGTCAGCTGTTGTTTGTAAACAGTATCGCCAGTGACAGAGAAAGGTAGCCACAGCTTTGTCTGCTTGGCTTTTCACCATGCACCATAATTGCATTTTTTTTTAACTGTGTCTGTGTCTTTTTATAAAGCCCAAATACAGAGAGGGCAGTATCTGTGCAGATAAATACACCATCACACACAACGACAGGAGACCACACACGTGGCATTTATACTAAACAATTTCATAGGGGCGATTCCAGGGATTGAGAATCTCACAGAAACATGAAAACTTGATTGTAGCAAAAAAACAAACATGGAGGCAGACTGTCATCGTCAGCTAGGTGCACGTGTGTGTGCTATATTTTGCACCAGAACACAAAAATCTACTGCCGCCATAAAGCCATAAGCTTGTCCTCCTTTTCCACTGTCAACCTGGTCTCACATAGTCAGACTGTGTCAACGCTAGAGTAAGGTCTGGCAGCACTAATTTTCATTCAGGTATAAGGGAAAATCGCTCTGGGTTGTTTGTATTTCTGTAAACCAATCACAGTCATCTTGGATGGCGTTAAGCCCAGGCTGCAGCTACAGTGCCCTCACAAAACATTAGCATGCAGATAGCAAGACGGGAAGAGGATGCCAGCTGAACTGGCCAGCCAATGGCATTCTTATCACACAGTCTACATCCTAGAACTCAGACTACTGTCAATCTGGCTCAGGAGACAAATGTCCTATTTGTGTTTTTGGCAGCCATGTTTATATTTTGCACATGTACGCAACATCCAGTTGGTGACATCTTCTGGTCAGCTTGCTGTAATTGGCTGATCACTGTTCAATATCAACTATGCTTGATGTCAAATATGTTCAATATCTAGGATTCAAAATCAGGAAGACTTTGATCCAGGTAGTAACATTTAGATTATTTAGGTTTGTCAACCCCTCACGCTACAGGATCAGCTGAGCAGATAATCTGTTCAGACCAGCGTCAAACCAGTCACACCCTTGCAATTGTCAGGAGAGGCAAATCAGACCCAAAATCTGCTCAATTATCCTCCAGTATGGGGCTAGCATTGGGCAAAAATAGACACTGCACCCTTAAGAATGTAAAACCACTGGAGTCTTTGAGTGTTGCTGTGTCTGTGTGCAACAGTGTGACAGACAGCCAAGGCTTTCTAATATGCGCTCTGTAGCTTAGCATTTTCAACCGGTGTTTATTATACAGAAGAGATGAAACTGATGATAACAGGGTTGATAAAACCAGCCATTTCCTGCTTGTTGATAAACAAGGCTGAAAGTGAGATGTATGATACAGAGACAGATACAAGAAAAGCTCATCAGTGTAATTAGACGATTTTATGAGTGAGCTTCCTTTCCCCTTTCATTTCACAGATGCACATGAATACAAGCTAACTTTTAATTCTAACCAGAGAGATTCTGTGAGATCTGAATAGCTACATGTCATAATAATATTACACCGTCATTCTTTTTACCCTTAAAACTTAAAACTGCCAGGACAAGCTTAATTAATGAATGCATACTGTACACAGTATAATGTAAATATGCATAGATACCTATGTAATTTTCATGGGACCACTGTTACTCAATAGTCTGTGATGCAGTCACAGCTTTTGTCTCTGCATATGTTGCCAGAAGTTGGCAAGCATCCTCTTTGCTGAGCTTTTATGTGCACACCACAACAAATACTGACACAACAGCATTAGTCAATCTTTAACTTCCTTTGACTGTAAAGTTGTGCATTATAGCTGGAAAGTCTCTCCTCCTACACATTAACAGCATTGGGGTTTGCTAAAAGCTACTGTAGATCATCAATCATTACATAAAATTGAATGAGAAAACACAAACACACTAAGAGACTAGTCTTGCATAGCCACAACTATCTAGGGGGCAAACAATGTACTGGTTTGTCTGTATTTCTTTAAACCAATCACAATCGTCTTGGGCAGCAGGATGCACTAACCGTACCCTTGTAAAATAAAGTCTAGAGGGGAATTGTGCTGGTTGAAATGGTAAAATACAGATAGCGGTAGGTGGAGAGAATGCAGGCCTAACTAGCAGCTTATACCCACAGTCTACATCAGGTGAGTCAAGACTACCAAGAGACTGACAATACTTCACCAAAATAACTGGAATGTTTTGCACAGTGTATCACACACTGAAAAAGTCTGTTGAGTCTGCTCCATAAACAACATACAAGAGCGCACACACATTAAAACATGTGACTGTGCACTGAAGTCAGCATCTATGACAGGATCGTCTCAATCAGCATCTTCCACCCTGTGTGAGTCCACGCTGCCCTCTCAGCAGTCCGCTCAGCAGCCCACTCAGCTCTACAAATCACTGACGGGGGTAAAAAAAAAAAAAAAAAAAAGAAAGAAAATTACCCGTGTTCAATTGCTGACAAACCTCTTCATTTCAGGGGCAAGGGACGCCATTTATCACGGCAAACAATTAGGCTCTAACAACTCTCAGGGGGAAACGATTTGGCTAATGGTGACAGAGGAAAATGTGCTTATTATGCAGAGTAAATAACGCTCCAATAACCTGGGGGGTCCATTACTGCACCGCCATCAGGAGTAGGAATATTAAAAAAGACATTCAAGCCATCAACATTTCAGCCAACACTTCCTGCGTGCCTCATGCTCGTCTTAAAATGACAGCGCATCAACGAGCCGTTACATCATCAATATGCTGCGAGCAGAGATAGACAGAAAAAGAGTGAGGGAGGAGGAGAAGGTCATTTTTGCTGATGAGGAATGACAGCAGTGGCAGGCTGAATGCTCCCAGAGCTGAAACATTCACCCAGCTGTCAGAGAGAGATCACTGGGAACAGTAAAGGATTGGCTCTGTTGGACAGGAGCCATAACGAGACGACCTGTGGCAGCGCTGGTTTAAATGCCCCAAGAATTACAACGGAGGAACTCAACTTTAATTTAAGACCTTTCTTGTTCTCGAACAGTTACAGCACACAGGGCTTCAATTGACCATTTAACATGTAAAGTGGGGACTACAACAGGAACAAAGGTCACATTTACCTATCACTTCTTTTTCTATAAGGTAGAAATGCCTAACTAATAATGGCTTCTCTGAGCTACGGAAACCCAGGCATGAAGTTTTAATGATGCTCTTCTGAGTCCAGTGAATTCACCTGCCTCTTCCAGAGACATGTCAGAGGTCAGAGCCAGAGGCATTTGTAGATGATACAGAATACTATTACCCTGAAAAGACCCTAATAAAGGGAGAACACCAACACTGGCAGCAGCACGATGTACAAGCAAGCAATATGGCTTAATAATAAAGCCCTACTAACAAATAAAGTCATAGAAATAAATTTGTTTATATGCTTCAAAGACTAATTTTAAAGTCCTGTTTATAGCTCCTACACAGACAATAAAACATTGTGTAGTCAACTGGACTGTGAGTAGACAAAAAAAAATTATGTTCAGTTTAATAACCATGATTCAGAATCAATATTTGTGGGATTATGGTCTTATGTTAGACTGAAAATTTATAGAATTCACAAGAAGTTTTGCTTAGTTCACATTAAACATGAAGGTTTTTAAGAGGATGCTGATGGGATTATGATGTTTACCTGTTGGTTGACGCGGCAGTGCGAGGGTCCGTGGTGGATGAGAATGCGGACGATGTCCACGTCTCCCCTCCAGGCAGCCAGGTGCAGAGGGAAGCAGCCCTTGCTGTCGGCCACATTTGTGGATGCCTCAAACTGGAGCAGCTTTAGCACCACTTCCCTGAGAGAGACAGATAATATACAGGTCAAAATATCAACAGATGGAAAGATGGAGGGATGGCAAGAGCAGAGGGAGCAGAAGCAGAGCAGGCTAAGACCTCTTAGGCCGCTAAGACCTGAAATCCATAATATGGAATATTGTCACAGTTCCCTTGAGAAAACCAAATTAAACATAGTTTAACCTTGCTGCACATGTGATGCATTTTGCATTTTGGAACATAGAGTGCAATCCAACCCTACAACATACTGCACAATTAATTATTTTGCTGAATATTTCATCCAAGAAGGATCTAAGCCCTATTAAAATTAATGCACATGATGAAAATGCCATGTGCTCATATTCTGCAACCTTAGTTGTGCTTCCTCTCATAGTCAGTGCTATTCCCTACAGAATGACTTTGTTTTTCCTGGCACCTAACAGAATAAATGTTTACCTTGCTGTAGGCTTTAAAGTGACTTCTCTTACATGCACACAAAGTTTCCACATGTGACAGTATGACAATATCCTGAATTCGATACGAGTCATGTAAACAGCATTCTCTGCTTGGATTTTCTTTTTTCCAAGTATAGCATGTTTCGAGTAAGACATGGGATATACAGATATTATTCAGGTTTTAAGAGCATTTTTTGGACACGTACATACAGCTCACTTGGAATATGCAGATCAACTGGGGTTTTTAACCGCAGTTTGCAACACACAGCCTCTTGCCTGTTTATGGTCAGCTCTGTGCGATGTCATGAATGCACTGTACACAAACAAACTGCTTTTGTACAGTCGAACATGTTCACCACCAGTGGAAAAAACTTTGAAAATATTTCGATGCAAAGTACCAAAATGGCAAAAGCGAAAATTATTCTGCTTTTCCATATTTTGACATAATAAACATGTTAGGGCACGTTAATCGGAGTAAGCAGGGCTGCATGAAAACAGGAATATTAGCCTAAAAAATATTCATTTTAATTAGCCATGTAAACAGCTTAGTTAGTTGGAATATCCTCCTCTATGGGCTAAAGGCAAAAAACATAATATTTTATGTATGTGAACCTAGTCAGAGATTCTGAGTGTGGACACTTTCAAGCTTCACCTATGTCTTCTCACCAACTATCTGCAGCATCAGCATCACATGCTGGAGCCAGAGTGAGCCTTAATAACCAACACAGGATCTTCTCCTGCACCATGCATTATTTAAGTCATCATCTTTGCCTGATATGTGCAATAAAATTAAGACTCTGGTGATAAAGCTTTGCATAATTTATCACCAACACCATCTCTATTTGAACCTCTTCTCATTTCAATCATTTCCTTATTTTCAATTTTAACTGTAACTCCCTCAAGAGCAGAGGTGATACAGAGGCTGCTGTATTTTTAATGCCTCCATAGGAGCATGCAGCAATATGATAAGACGTGCAACGAGTTAGTACCGACTTCAAGCACTAAGTTTAATTATAGGTAATGGAGGGATTTACTCTGTTATTACAAGTGAATGAGCAGTATACCAACCAGCACAGGAGGCAGTGACTGTACAGTGTTCAATTGGAAATAATCAACAATTTAGAGAAGACAATTACTTCCATGTTTCCCTCTAATAAAGTATTATACAAATACAGTGACAAATCACAGTGCCTGGGTTTGTGCTGGAAACCCATTTAGCTGCTGCTCAGCAGTAATGTCAGCGATACTGTTTCATATTCGAAAATCTCCAGCTGAAGTTGTCACCTCTCTCTGAAGAGAAAAGGTGAAGTGCTTCATTTGCATTTGAAATGTCAGGGGGGAGAAACAGAGCAGAGAAGGACAAAACCTCTCCCAGGAGCAGAGGTTAAAGCAGCCCTGAGATGGTTAATGAACTGCTTTGTTAATTAATAATTTAGCATATTTTCATACAATTCACTCAGGTTTAAGTGGCAGCTATACAGCAAAATCACACTGAGAGGATCTTGGGGTCAAATAAAGAATATTCTTGCCGACCAAATTGAGCCTGCGTGCATCAAAATGGCTTCTCAAAGGCAATTCAAACCCCAATCTGAATAACAAACATCTGAATATAGCACTATCTATATCTTAATTGCCAGTTCTCTTTATACTTTCCCACCTTCACGTTAAATCATTCTTCCGGAGCTTTTTGTTGGCAGCCTAATTTTCACTGTGAGGCTGCAGTTTTCTCTCCCTCTCTCCATTCCTCTCCAGTTGATCTGAAGGAGGAAATCCACATAATTGCCCCCAAAACACAGTACTAATCCTTCAGTTCCGCCAAGCTGGGATAGTGGTCAGGCTTGCAGCTAATCCACACTGTGTAACGGATTTCTCAGCAGGCTCAGGTGAAGAAAGGAAGCTGCACGGCAGTTCTTTGCAGATGCAGACGCGAAAAGCAGTCACACTGTTAAACTTTTGTACTTTGGGCTATTGTTGACATCCTACTGAGAGGACAGGTGTGTCATGACCCTGGGACAATGCCAGACTGTTTTGATGTGATGATGTGAAATCATTTTAAGGCTGAGCAACCGTGTCAAACCCAAAACACTCAGCTCCCTTCACTCCAGCAGAAAAAAATTTGGAAGAATCCAACAGTTACAAGGATATTTTACCAGAAAACTCAGTGAAGAGTGCAACAATATCAACACTCTGTAGTTTGAATATGCAGTGCAGACTTGTAGCAGAGCCGAGATTATGTGGCTTCTCATGTAGGTTAGCAGGGGTCAGTATTTAACCTAGCTCGACGCTCAGGATAGTTTACTTGGGTAAACAATAATGACTGTCGACGTCGTCATTGCCATAATGTTATACATCCAATAAGTTACTGCGGTCTCTAAAAACAATTTCTTAAAGTATTACTAGCTCCACAACATTGTTAAAACAAAAAAACACAAATTGACGTTAGCTGCCACGTTTCCCTATTTAGTGTAACTGGACAGCAGCAGGTGTCACTGATTGTTACCATGGAAACATCGGTCTTGATTCTGAGTTAGCTTGGGGGTAGTTTGGCTAACTCTTTAAACAAGTGTTTTTACTTTTAGTAAATGGTCTAACTTGAATAAAACTAATGTAATGGCAAAAGTAAGCCTGGACCAACATTACCGACCGCTCTAAAATTTCTTTGTGAAACCGGAATCTCCTCTGCTTGTCGGAGCGTTATGACTAACGTTAGCAAAAGTTAGCTAACACTAGCTAATTTTATGCTAGCTCTCCGCACTGCAACTGTGACGTTTTGGTGCACCCTCACCGCTACCACAGCGTCGTGTTCCGCCACAGGAGGCATCTGTTATCAGCGAAAAAAGGCTTTTACTACACTACTTCTCAGCACCAAACGACAGGCAAAATGAACGGCTAATGTTAGCTACGATGTCAGCTATTAATGTTACTGTAACATTACACTACCTTCCCAGCACAAAACGGCAGACAGACAAAGTTAACGGCTAACGTTAGCTGGTGAATACAGTTGGTCATTTAACACTTATAGAGACCGATATTTCCCCCAGGAGACCAAAAACAAAGCATAAAGACAGCCGAGTAACGGGACTTACACTCATCATATGTCCAGAAACACGACTCCCAACTTAAAGCCAAGGTTGCTCCGTAAAAGCTGAATGTGTAAATTAGCAGCTGTTTGCAGTCGTGTTATATTTTTCTCTAAAAACTTCAGTTTCTTACAGTATCTTTAGCTTCACAATATTGTCAGAAAACTATAAATTGCCACATAATTCACACTGATTAGCATAATCGCATAGACTTTATTTCAGCAACTGTTTGGCAGATTTGGACACTACCGGAGGGGTATTATGGGTTACTGAGGATGCTGAATCAATTTCTGACATTTTGATTTAGTTTAAGTGTTTTGTAATTTTGTTCCCAATAAAGAACAAAGCACAACACTACATGGCCTTACAGGAATAACTGTAACTAAGGAAAAACTATTTCAACCTGTTACACCACTGTTCACCTGACAGGAAAAGTAGGAAAATAATCAAAATCTAAAATGTGTTCCTCCTGACTACACTATTTATTCTACATACAAGGCATTTGAGCAGACCAAAATATGAGCACTGAGAGTAATGTGTCAATTTAACTGTTAGTGGGCTGACGAAAATTAAAACATTAATTATACAACATTAATTTCAATACCTAACTGTGTAAGTAATTTATCAAACAAAAATATCAATAATGTGATGGTTCCAGCTAATAGACACCCCCGGCACTTGGAAGTACATATAAATGTATACACGCACCTCCTCCAACTCTATTAAACTGTGCAGCACTTAAATAAATAAATGTGAATTTCTATTAAGTGGAAGACAATAATGTGCAGTCTTACCTGTGTCCATTAAGTGCAGCATGATGCAAAGGTGTGTATCCCGTGCTGTCCGTGCAGTTCACATTCAGGCCCTTCCACATGCTGGAGACAAAACAGAGACACATCAGAATTAGTTTGAGATACAGTAGAAGTCGGCCGATGCAAACAGAGCTGGCTGCCCAGAGAGGAGAGGTTGTGTTCTCACTGTGACCAGGGAACAGTAGAGACTGAGCTGCACTTCTTAACTCAATGTGACAAATATCAATGCATTAGAGAAGAATATTTTGCAAAAATAATAAAGATATTCCCAGAGTTCTTACACTTGAATAACTTAGAGAAATTTCCGGTCCTACTGGGAGAGAGGGAGGACTGTTGTGTACTGGCGACAAAATATGTAACAGCCTGCCATGAACTTCACATGATGATTGATAATTGTTTATATATTGATAATGAATCTGTTATCTGTATAAATTCATTTCTTTATGACTTTTACCCTGCCATAGCCACTCATGCTCTCCATGTTTGTTTATTTGTTTGTTTTTTAATTGCAATTATTATAAATGTATTGTTATTGTTTATGCTGGTTATATTTTGTTATATTGTGTTAATATGCTTTGGCAACATTGATTTGAATGCAGTCATGCCAATAAAGCAGCTTGAACTTGAACATACACTCCACTTGCTCATCACAGCCACTTAAATGCCTCTTGTTAGTTAATGTGCTGCTTGATACTCTGTCTGTGTTGTTTTTGGGACATTGTTACATATGTTTTGAATTGCTTCTTAGTCACAGAACACCAGTTTTAGACCCAAGAAATGACAAACCACGCCCAGCCAATTAGAATTCACTTTCCTAATGGAATGTACCAACTGGAGGGGGATTGTAATGTCTTTTTGAGAAACTGCAGTGTATGCAGAGCTCTTTTGACTGTTTATTGATATGTGTGCAGTGTTAAATTACTATATTTATCTACTGAGAAACAGATGAATACCTGCTGTGAGCTAATTGATTTATTAATTGTGGCATTTCCCATAGTAGTAGGAGCCACAGCTTGTATAATAAGGGGTTTTGAGCTCTTTCATGAAGATTAAGGAACCATGGATTGCTTTCTCCTGAGAGAATTCTTTTCTTGTTAATTTGTTTGTTTTTACATTTTTCTGTTTAGCAAGTATCGGGTTTTGTTTCTTCAGTTGCGTCTTCACACAGAAAGAGTTTTACATTTATGTGTTTGGGTCCCAAGGCGAGAAGTGTAATTTATAATTTGGGGCTCCAGCCAGAGGAGTCTAAGTCCTTTTTCATCATATTGGCAAATAAAGAAAGTGAGTGAGGTCGACTGTCGTACTCGCAAAAGGCTGAGACTGCAAATAAAACCACACAACACAGAATCTCATGAGGATAGCCAGCTACGCGTATATACTCACACATAGGAACAGACCTACACACATACACACACTATTACACAAATAGAGCCCAGGGTTTTCCCAGGGCTATAATTATATGACCTCTCTTTTTCACATGAACTCCTCCAAGCGCGTCAGAGAGAAGTACTAATTAGTTGAATTCCAGTCTGAGCAGCTCTGGGCTGAAAAGCAGAATCAAGTAACTTGTAGAAGCAACTGTATTGCTTTGCATTTGAAAATAAAGACAACACAATACAGCAGCTTCTGACGCAGAGAGCAGAGTCCTAAATGTGGACCTGACTCTTAAGTATCAATTACTGAAACACAAAGTAGGGTTGGAGTATTACACCCCAAATATAGATTTTTTTCAAATAGGTTCATTGCATTTTTCTGCTTAATTATTATGGTTATGTCTATTTTAGGCAGCTGCAGTGTACTCATGTCTTTAATCTAATCACAATCTCATCTTTCCATAACATTGAAGCAATGGTATCCTGAAAAATGAAGGCTTAAATATCAATAATGCCTTCAATTATTAATCATATTGTACCGTCCTTTTACCTTGTGGCCTGCACTTTGACTTCTATTATCCCATTCATTGACTGATTCTGTGTCTTAAGGTCAGGTTTCCTATTAGAGAGACTGGAGCTGAAGCTGCTGGCAAACAGTTAAACATGGTGGAGGCAGCAGAACATTCTTTGAGTTTGACAGACATCAACACAATGGCCAAGGTCAGTGGTGTTATGCAGTGGCCCCGTGAGCTGAACACACAGCTGAACGTGAATTAAAAGTGGTATTAAGGACTGTCTGCACACACACACATACACACACACAAAACGAAGTGTACACCAATCAATAGAAGGACAGGGTTGTTGTAGCTAAGGAAGCAGAACATTTTACTTTGCTGTATTCAG
The DNA here is from genome assembly GCF_011397635.1 of Epinephelus fuscoguttatus. Classification (NCBI taxonomy): domain Eukaryota; kingdom Metazoa; phylum Chordata; class Actinopteri; order Perciformes; family Serranidae; genus Epinephelus; species Epinephelus fuscoguttatus. The sequence continues at coordinate 12,006,454 of NC_064773.1, read as the reverse complement.
TGCTGAACTAAATCACGACTAAAAAAAAAAAAAACACAGCCAGGTGCCCTTCAATGAGATGTACTGAAAGCTGAATTTCTACTCTATCAAAAGCAACAACGCCTCATGTACACAGACTAAACAAGAGAAATACATCTGAAAAAAGGACATAAATACAAGCACCTTCATGCTGAACAAAACTAATTAGATGAAGATATCACAGTACAACATCACTCCCTCTCGTGTGATATTGCTTAATTATACCATACTTTCTGGTCCATTGCAAGGGGTTGGCAAGGCGATGATTAGTAGGACTGAGTCTCTTCCACTCCAAAAGTGCAATTGCAGGCTACACGTAAGCTACACAATGTCGCCTCTAGGTGTTGTTTTATTATCTGTGTGTTATTTCACGCAAATAGTGGCAGCGGGGAGGGTAAAAACGGAAGAATCGCTTTATAACAGTCAGGAAAGCCTGCTGGTTATTCTGGCATCATGTTGGCACACAACAGGCAATATCAAGGTTAGAAAAATGATTGAGGTCATGTCCACGTATCGTACGATAAGTCGATAACATAATCATTGTTATAGACCTACGTGTGCATACACATACGACATTTAACACACACAGAGGTCAGAGGGCAGGTACCCACAGACAAAGAGACACAGCACAAGCTTGTTTCTGTTGGATCAGCTGATGTCTACACACTGCGAGCGTGTGTGTGTTTGTGTGTTTATATCGATCATGCTGCTCTGCTGACCCCGTTCAGCGCTGACCTATAGAACCAGCAGGATGGGTTGTTAAAAAGAGCAAACCGCCAGAGGGTGAAGGGAGACAACAGGCTGCAGGAAGCCAAAATGTGATGGAGGCGGAATAGAGACAACAAGGAGGGAAATAAATAGCTGTTTCAATATCCACTATAAATATGGAAAGTGTTAATCAATAAACTTCTGCGCCATACATAAAAACCAAGAAAAACACTTTGTCTGCTTGCTGATCAGGGTAATTAAGAAATACAAACAGCAGAAAGTGCTAAACGATTGAGATCCAAGGTGCACAAGTATACAGCACAACTTTATCTCAAACAAACAACAAATATCTGCTTGTTTCAAATTATTAGCACTCATTTATAGTACATTCTTCACAAAAAGTAAATGCCACTAAGTTACGGAGACTTATCTCATTAATGACAGAATTTGTTACTTGTTTTAAGGAATTGCTCCTCATTTTAAAATATGCACATCCTTTCTTTCTTGCAAGGATATTAATGAGGTGCGATTAGCTTAGCTTAGCATAAAGACTGAAAATGGGGGGAAAAGTTAGCCTGGCTCTTTCCCAAGGTTAGACATTTACCCACTGACACCTCTAAAGCTCACTGTTTGGTGGGTGTAGTTTTGAAATACGTCCACTTGTTTTCAGTCTTTATGGTAAAATAAGCTGATCATCTGCTGTGCTAGTTTCATACACAGACATGAGCGTGGTATCATCTAACTCAGTGGTTCCCAACTGGGGAGTCGTGGTCCCAAAGTGGGTCACAGGTTAATTCTAAATGAACTGCAAGTGGCTTGCAAATGTGTCATGTTAGTAAAAAACACACTTTATTTGGAAGTTCAGAAAAAATCTGGTGCTGTTTTTTGCTGTAGAGTGAGTTAAATAATGGACAGTTAACACAGCTCAAACTAGCTCAATGACATGGCCAAACATAAGTGTGACACTGAATATATTAAACAGTGTGGACCATGAAGTAATGCCTAAGGAGAAATCTGGACCCCCTGGCTGGACCAGTGGGGAACCACTGATCTAACTTACAAGCAAGACAGTGAATTATTCTCTTAAATACATATTTTTCTGCCTATGTTACCAACTGTGGTCAAACATGTACTGTGGTTCTAGCCTTATCTGCTAGCAGCTCCCACTTGTTTAGCTGACAGTGCTAATGCCATTAGAGGTATAATTCACCGATTGATCAATTGGTTGCAGGCATGGGAATCACCAGAGAGCCCAGGATACGATGTTACCACAGTACTTGAGTCACAATACAATATTATTGTGATTTTAAATGTTTTGAGATATGCTGAGTATTGCCATAACGTACATTGTGATATATTGCAATTTCTTACGCTCTTTTGACTGCAAATTATGTCCCTAAAGGAAAACGCTGGCCACATCTGTTTTAACTAATAACATACATTTTCTGTCTGATCATCATTTCAATCATTTTTACTAAAGCAAAATGTTCCTAGAGATTTCAAAAGGCAATTAATTCTATTATTCTAATGGGCTAGCAGAATCAGAAATATATATATATATATATATTTTTTAAGATTTTTTCTGGGCATTTTAGCCTTTATTTGACAGGACAGAAAAGTGTGAAAGGGAGAGAGAGAGAGGGAGTGACATGCAGCAAAGGGCCACAGGCTGGAGTCGAACCTGGGCTGCTGCAGCAACAGCCTTGTACATGGGGCGCCTGCTCTACCACTAAGCCACCGACGCCCCAGAAATGTTTTATTGCCAATTAAATTTGCACTTACAAGGAATTTAATTTGGCGACGACTGGTGCATAACGTTTAAACACAGTGCAAAAATATAAACACATAATATAACTTTGTTTTCAGGATTAATAATTTATATTCTAAAAAAAACGATACTTGGTGTCAGTGTTTTGAAACAAGATTGCCCCACAAAATATCACAATACTATGCTGTATTGATTTATTCCTAATTACTAAATCAATTGCTAGATAATTTGGTAACTGATTAATCAGTATTTTTTTAAGAAAAAGAGTCACATTCTCTAATTCCTGCTTCTTAAATGTGAATACTTTCTGGTTTCTTTACTCCTCTATGACAGTGAATTCAATATCGTTGAGTTACGAACATCACAAGGCACTGCAGGATGTCGGACAGGCTTTAGGAAACACCAACATTTTTACCACTTTCAGACATTATTAGACCAAATAACTAATCGATTGATTGAAAAAATAATAGAGAGATTTATTGACAATGAATAGAATTATAAGTTGCTGTCCTAAATGCCATACAACAAGAACAAAAAAGAACAGTGAAACAGTACAGATTACAACTGTGGCGTTTTTAAGACCTTATAGTTTCAGTCACTTTAATGACCAACATCTAGCCCACCACCCAGAGATCTTATTGAATTAACATTTTCTAAACTCATTTATTACATGGTGTCAACGTGTTACGCTTGGCCATACAAAATCTGATTTTTTGTCAGTTAGTGGAGGTGTACCTCAAGGGTCTGTTTTGGGTCCATTGCTTTTTACTGTCTATATTAATGATACTATTCCTTCTTTAATTGGTTGTCATGCCCATTTTGATGCAGATGACACAATTTTATATTGTACTGCGGATTCTGTTCAGACCACTATCAATAACTTGCAAACTGCTTTTAATTCTTTTCAAGAATCTCTAATCAAACATAAACTACTTCTTAATGCAAATAAGACAAAATATGTGTTGTTTACCCGAGCCAAAAATATTGATTTCAATAGTGTGCATTTATACACCAAAACTGGCTCAGAAATCGAGAGAGTCACAGAGTACAAATATCTTGGCATCTGGCTAGATGAGGATTTCTCATTCAAATTTCATATTAATGAACTTATTTTAAAGTTGCGAAAAAAAATTGGCTTTCTGTACAGAAACAAATCTTGTTTCCCAGTGCTCTCAAGAGGAGTAATAACTGAAGCAGTGTTTATGTCTGTTATGGATTATGGTGATATTATCTATAGACATGCTGCTGCCTGAACTTTGAAGCGCCTGGAATCGGTCTATCATTCAGCCCTTAGATTTATTACTGGTGATAAATATGATACTCACCACTGTGTTCTGTATGAAAAAGTTGGTTGGACCTCTCTTGAGGAAAGGCGCAAGAGGCACTGGCTTTTATATATTTTTAAGGCCTTTCTAGGCAAATTACCACCGTATATTGCAAATTTGTTGGAGTGGAACTCAGGCACTTACATGATCCGTTCAGCTGAATTGCTGCTACTCAAAGTTCCTCGAGTCTGTACAAGTATTGGTAAGACTGCATTTTGTTATGATGCCCCTAGCTCTTGGAACGCACTACAACACATCCTGAAATTAGACACACTCCCTTCACTCACAGAGTTTAGGACCTTAATCATAGATAACTGTGTTTCTAATTGTAATTGTTTCAGATGACTGTCTTTCTTGTTAAATGTATATTGTTGTGTGTAATCACTGTCAATATTTTAATGGCTTGTCAACTCGACGGCATTGAAAATGAGGGTAACCTCAATGTCTCTCAAGAATAAATAAGCTTATATATTATATATACACATCACTTTTTACTACTAATACACATTACCACTTTAAAATAAGCATTAAACGGCCATTGCAGGTAAGCCATTGAGTTTTATCAAAATGTTGTATTCCCACTCCATGTTTCTAATTCAATACCTCATTAATCACATAAAAAGACTTAAATGGAAACACAGCTAATGTTCCACTAACTCCCCTGAGCTGTTTTCTATATCTGATAGCTGTTCACTGAACAAACCCGACCTTGAACACACACACACACACACACACACACACACACACACACACACACACATGCACCGGTGCTGTTACATTCAAACAACCAATCTGTACAGCAATTCATTAAAAACCTGCTGTACAAAGAGCCTTTCATGTGAGCAGTGCTCTGCACAGCCCCTAACACAATCCTCCTCTCCCACACGCCCCCAAACGCACCGTACTAATGCACAAATACAGCAGTCATAACCTGAGTCTCATAACCTTCATAAAAAAAACCTGCACAAACAAATATACATGGCTACTTTGTGAGGGTATGTGTAAGCCTTGTTTGCAGTGTGCGTGAGCCTTGCTGTGTGCTGAACAAGGTGTTGTGCTTTTCTTTCACTGTTACATATGTGCTTGGAGTGACACCAACAGTGGGTGTCACTACTGGTGGGTGCTTTAACACTTAGCAAGCATTTTGTGGGTGGTTACTTTCAAGGGTAGGAATCATATAACAAGGATTTAGCAAGATTTTAACAATAGATGTGGAAAGGACTGAAAGCTCCACCAACACTCAATCAAGTGACTGTTTGTAAGGTGGAGGGAGCTGCACCGAAGCACAAGGCACAGCTCGGCACTTGCTTGGAACCATTCTGTTTTGGTTTTCTATTGGCGAAAGTTGTAGCTGGTACCTGGTATCTGGTACTTTTATTCGATACAACCTCTGTTGTGGTTCCAACCAAGCTGAGCCAATACTACAAGGTGAAGTTAAAACACCACAGACTACTGATTGGACGAAGAGAATCGTCACTAGCGCAACACGAGACATCCTGCACACAAATTCACGAAGGCATGACCTTCCATACTCTGCCTTATTCTGCCTCCGACTGGCTTACCCGACATTCTTACCCTAATCCTAACCAGTGTTACTCCTCTTGCCTAAACCAAACCAATCTAACCAACAAAGGCAACAGGTATTAGCCAGTCAAACGGAGAGTAGGGCAGGTCAAGGTTTTGCTATCTTGGGAATCGCAAATTTGCATCCTGCACAAACCCACCATTTTTAAATAGCTAAGCTCCCACCAACAGTGACCAGAATATCTTGATTCACTAGACCCAGATTTTTTTTCAGCTAAGATCAGCTAAGAATCCTGCTTACATTGAAAGGAACTATCTGCAGTGGAAAGCTAAATTGAGAAAAGCACCTAGTACCGAAAATGAGTTGAGCTGAGTAAAGCAGAGGCGAACCATGCAGTGGAAATGAGTCAGTAGTGATAGACAGAGAGTTATGACCAAGCTCTGCATCTCTAACAGTGCCTTTAACCTGCATTCTGTCTAATGGCCAGCAGAGGTCGACTCCACTGGTTGCAAAAAGAAGTCTTTGTAAAATAGCCCTGCTTCTCACTTGATTTATTACCTCAGTAAATGTTTTCCTAATGAGTTTATGATCTTCGGCAATGGTTTCAAGTCTTCGTCAATACAACATGACGTTCATTTTATAAATGATGCTCCCATTTACAGTGAAACAGATGATAGAGCAAGTTATGCTTTAGGGCCTAAGTCACCATGGCGATGTCTGAGTTATATCCACCCCTCACTCCTCCACAGCTCCACCCTCTTGTCAAATATGGTCACTACTGGCACAGCAGATGGCAGTAGTCAAAATGCTAAATTCAAGGCTTTAAAATGGTAGTGCACAAACCAAATGGTGACGTAATGGAAGCTAGGTTTTATTTTTTTCAAATAGTCCATGGTCTCAGCCCTTTCTACAGCAGCATAGGAAGCCATATTTACAAAAAGAAAAGCTGCTATTTTACACAGAAGTTTGTGAAGACCAAAACCATTGCTCCATCTTTCTCAATATGTCAATTTTATGCTAACAGGTCAGCCATAGCAACGTCACAAGGCAACAAGCAGTGATGTGTGTCCGATATTTTTGACTTCTGGGCCCAACTAATTAATTTACTAAATTTTAACTCCTGCTGTAAATGTTAAAGTGTGATATAACTACATTGTTCTTGTTATTTATCGTGCTAGGTATTTTTCTTTTCTACAACTGTTTATATTCCCACAGTAGCAGTTAATATTACATTTACAGGCTATTCACCACTGCACAGTGCAACAGTCTATGACAAGTACATTTATTAAGTCCACTGCCAAAAGCTACAGCAACACAGTGACTGTGCCGTTTAGAAAAATAAATACCACACATTGGATAACAACCAACTTGATCTTGTTGAATCACCTCCTAACGAGACCCATTTTCTTATCACAGCTGTTCATTTCTGCTCTGCCATGTTCCACCTCTAAATTCCCGAACTCGGTTCGGCGCCATATCGCTTCTTCATTGTTTTCTGTGCTTTCAGTGACAGCGTAAAGCCAGCCAGCAGAGTTTAAATAGAATTAGTGGGCAACTTGAGATTAGATAATGGAGGAGAGGTGCTGCTGCAGGAATGCAGACTCTTGGTGGATTAGTCGAATATGCAGACGACGTCCTTCCTAATTAACCTCAGGAGCTGCAGCTAAGAAAAGCTCTGGATATAAGAGCTGTCTCTGTGTATGTGTATGTGTATGTGTATGTGTGTGTACAACTACTGCCACCATACCTCACATTTACATTAAAGTTTAATGCCCTGTTTTTTGTTCTCTGCCTCTCTCTCGGCATCATGCAACAATAATCAAGCGTTATTTTGCTTCAGAGATATCTGACTTAGCCTCAGACATTTAGTATCTGTCCTCTTCTGTTTCTGACTGCCTCTCTTCTTTACTGTGAATTCTTTTTTTATTATTATAAAGCACTAAAAGGTAAAGGGGTCAAACGTCATGAAAGGCCTCTCAGCAGGCAGGGCGATGCTGCCCTCTGTTTGAACCCTTCTTCAGTTACAGCATGGCAGTTTCTCTTCGCCTTTACATCACTTTACAACTGCACAGCACACTGAAGGCTGCACTGACATGATATTATACTGGGAAAAGCAAAAAAGAACAACCTGTTTCAATTGTGGCTAACAACATAAGTCTTTATAAGGTAAAAGTGAAGAGAACTTTGAAGTATGCAGCATCAGCTTTTAAAACACACATTCACACTCAAAAAAACTAACCACCTTAAAGGAACAGTGTGTAAGAGTTAGGGAGGTTTAGTGGCGGGTAGCTGTGAGGATTGCAGATTGCAAACAGGTGAACTTCTCCTGGTTGGAATTCCTTCAGCGTTCATTGTTCAGGAGGTTTTTACCAGGAGACGAATTATCTGCAGAGGCCTCTTCTCCAGAAACATGGACCTGGTGATTTACTGTAAACTGGTAAAAACACTGAATAAAGCATTTGTTTTTGTGGTGCTATCTTTGCAGGGAGGGTGCTAACTATGGTAGCCGATGCAAAAATGCTAAAGGCCCTATCTAGAGCCAATTTTTGGTTTGTCCATTCTGGGCTTGTAGCAACTGCTATCAATAAAAAAAAGCAGCTGTTCAACAGAACAGTGAGCCAAAACTCACCATCTTTGTCTAAAAAGGCCGTCACACCACTGAATGAACAGGTAAAATAATGTGACACCACACCCACACCTGTACCAATTACTACCCAAAGTGAAAGTGGCCAAAAGAACATGTGCAGCTTGAACAAATAATAAACAGTGAGGGTTAATTACACATTCTGGCTCCTACAGGGCTACTGTGGAAACATGGCGGCACAACATGGCGGTCTCTGTAAACAAGGACCCACTCCCTATGTGGATATAAATGTCTCATTCTAAGGTAATGAAAACACAATGATTATTATTTTCAGATGATTAAAGGGCCAGTGTGTAAAATGGGTTGAAAACAGTGACATCAGTGGTCAAATTCTAGATTGCAGGGCTCACTCGCTCACCCCTCCCGTTGGGTAAATGATGGTGGCCTCGTAGGGACAAAAAGCCTTGCGCACGACTTTTTCAGAAGTAGGTCTATCTAGCGACGAGGTGAATGTTTATTTAGAAATCTAAGCCATGTTGCGATATTGTAATGAATCCCTCATGCGCAGGAGACCAGAGGAGCGTTCGGGAAAAAGGCCCGTTTATTTGAGCACTCCAAAAACTCCGGTAACACTCCACTCCGTCCCAAACTCTGACTCTTCTAACGTAATAGACACACTTCATAACTTTACACACATACTCGTTTACCATACTGAGTGGGGACCCCCCTCCCCTCTCTGCTCAATCTCCAGCCCGCACACTGACTGACAGCGTAGCCGGTAAACAGAGCTCAGCTGTTTATTTAGCCTAGCAATATCTCCGGACTATAGTAGCTGCAATGGACGACTTTGAACGCGATTTTGAAGAGTTTCTTGCAGCGGACACAGACCCAGAGCCATACCTGTTTGAGCCGGAGCATACAGATGAGGAACTCCATGTGTTTGATGCTGAGCGGGCGAGAAGAGAGGCTGAATGCACAGAATGGGATTCGGTGCTACTGCTGCCATTGTTGGGGAGATATATCATCAGGAGGGAAAGCACCGCAGAGAGTGCATCACAAGGAGTGAAGTTACGTCTTCTTTTCCTCGCAGATGACGGTTCGGGTTCTTTCTCTCCTGTTGCGTGGTAAGTGTGGTCCATTCGCAAACTTTATAACTAAAAAAACTTTTCACTACTCTCCATCCACGAACTACTAATACTCTGCTGTTTCTTCCTCCTTCTTCCTTCCTTCCGCTGTCTTCGTTGGTTCATTTACACACGCGAAACACGTTCTCTGGCTGGCTGGGTTGTCCGCTCGGTCTGCCATACATACATGGCGGCGCAAGGTGGCGACCTCTCTAAAGCAAGGCCCTTGCTATATATATATATATATATATATATATATATAAAAACATAATTATAAGGCTATGAAAACCAAACGAATTTTATTTTATAGCGATCATACACTTGTATAAACATATTAATGGGTAGAATATTCAGATTCAGATTGACAATAAACCATGCCAAATATTACACACTGGCCCTTTAAACACTAAAGAAAACATATTATGTTATATTCCATTTCTGCCTATATATCCCCCTAAATCCTTGAACCAACTTAAAGTAAAGAATTTGTGTTTACGTAAAAGTTTTATTTAGTAACACTGCATGTCAGTTGGGGATATGGTCTCTCCAAAACCACAGACAGGAAATTGGTTTGAGTTTTCAAAGACGATAAACAAGATAAAGTTAAAACTAATGCTTGACAAAAAGAGGGGTGGAGTTTCGTAACAACATTCTTTGTATCCCATTTGCAAAAACATCACCCCAAGCAATTTAAAAATGTTGTTGCTCATCAAACAAAAGCTAAAATTACTCCCCAGCTCTTAAGAAGGGCCATTTATTATCAGCAGTTTTAAAAGAGGACCTGTAATGCCTTTCAAGTAACAAAAAAAAAAAAAAAAATCTCATTTTGGATGCAAACTTCTCATTCGGCGTTTCAGAACGAAAGCCTTCATTTGCTGGTTCTCACCATGGATATTAAAGCTGGCATCACATTGCAGCAAGGTTCAGGCTACATCAAAGCGCAGCATTGTCTTCAAAGGAAAAGGAACGAAGGAACTCGGGGAAACCTTTGTAGTCCTGGATTCTCTTTGGAGGAAACTTTTTTTTTTTCATAGGGAGGAAAGTTAAGTTGAATCCAACCGCCTGTTCAAATGTACGTCTCCTATAATGAAATGGAAATGAAAGGCTGTTCCACAGAAACGGACGACCCAACAACAGCAATGACTTCACGGGAAATCAAAAAGGGAACCAATATGAGCTGAGGTGTGTTCTCTATCAGAGCAGATAACGCCAGACAGGAAGTGGACTCGCTTCATATCCTGTTTTGAGCAAGAAGCAGAAGAGATACCTACTGATCAAGAGCAGTGTTGCAAGAGCACATCAACTGATATGACCTGTAGGATGACGAAAACACACACACACATACACACACACACACACACACACACACACGCATATATTTTCTCTAGAGCTGGCCTTTGATGTTTAATAAACCATGACTCTAACAGAGACAGTCCATCCACCATGATGCTTCAGGGCATGAATATTCTGCGTCATACTCTAATAATGTCTCAAGCAGGTGTGCAGGTATGGATATGCTTTATGTGATTGTGTGTGTGCGTGCGTGATTGTGTGTGTGTCTCACAGGTGAGATCCACTTTACTACAGAAAGAGCATTATAGTGCAAGGTGTGTGTAAACTCTCAAAAGACCAATTACATTTTTGCAGAAGGAAGTGAAAACCAACATCTCCCTCCCTTTCTTTACAATCTGCCTTTTACTTTTTCCCCTTTTTCTTTCTCAACTTCTGTTTTGCGTGTGTGGTACAACCATATTATCTGCAAACACATCTGCATAGAATTGTGCATTATCAGCTTAGTGCACAGGAACGCCCTTCAAATACAGAGAAGGAGAGAGAGTAAAGGGAAGTCAGCTACCTCAAAGAAGAATGCAAAAAACAACTGAGTCTGCATACTCATGTACTGTACTGTATGTACTGTATGACAAACCAGCCACTTAAAAGGATGCTTATGCTATAAATATGCCTGAGGCACACACACACAGCCATCTCCCTATATGCACACAGTGTTATGGTCTGACTTCTACAGTTTTTTAGGCCGATTCTCATTTTGATATTTGATAAAAAAAAATCACATTCAATGTTGATATAAACAAACATATATTTGGCAAGATCACTCAAATTTAGTCATGAAAGGGGACCTGTTATGCTCATTTCCAGAACATATTTACCTGTTGTAATGATTCAGAAACACAATATTTCTCGCATACGGTGTATGTTGGAACACCTGTATTCACCCTCTGGCTAAGACGCTCTGTGTTTCTTTGAGCCCTCCTCTGGAAAAAGCCCAGTCTACTCTGATTGGTCAGTGTATCTGGGTCTTCCTCATCTCAGCATTGTCACTGCACCCAGCAAATGACTGTAATGGAGAATAGCAGCACTTTCTACCATGACAAAAACCCCAATAAAGCTTCAAAACCCAACTGGACAAGTTCCAGGAGGAATTTTATCTGAAATCTGAGAGAAATAAAACACAAAAACCACAACCAAGATTACATGTTTGCCTGATGTTAGCATGTAGCTACATGTAGCAGTGTACTTGCAGCTAAGGGGAAAGAGTCAGGGTTTCCCACACAATCATTTATTTGTGGCAGGCCGCCACAAATAAAACATCTGCTGTCACGTTTTGGAGCTGATGCGTTCATTAGGTGCACCATTAGAAAATATATATCATTTGGTTTGCTTCACAGATGGAGGGCACAGACAGAGCAGCAGAATGCCAGACACAGTGAAATTGAAACTTAACTTCAAGTGCCTTGGGTCTAAAGTTTGGTTTCATTCACAAACAGCTGCTCCTCTTGTCCATCAATGTGATCTGATCAGCTGTGATAAGAAGCTCCTCGCTGCAGTGGGCAATTTGGAGATGTTTACTGAGAGCCACCCTGAGCTGCACATTGCAGTGAGGGGTACCTGGCTCTGAATGGATCTACTGATCAGTCCTCCACCCCATGACTCAAAACTCCACAAACTGCTGCCTGCACTACATTCACAGACCCGCAAAAACCTCCAAATTTAGAGCTGGAACACAGACTGATACAAGAACACACAGGCAAGAGAATAAACGAACAAACAAAAAATGGAAAGTTATCCTCCCCGATCATCATCTATCGCCACACACAGACTGTAATTCTGTGGGAAACACTGACTGTATGCAAGACTTTCTCCCATTAAAAATTATCAATAAAAGCTTCCAGTCACACCCAGGAATACGACGGAACCAAGATGGCATGTTTCCAGGACATTAGCATGAAGCTACATGTAGCAGTGTCGGCTACATCAGTAGTTCCCAACTGGTGGGTCACATTTTTTTGTGTTTGTACAAGTTTACACATTTTTCAGTGCCATTTCCTGCTGTAGAGTGAGTAACTAACAGACAGCTACTTCACAGAGATAGCAAACTAGCTCAACGACATGGCCAAACCAAAGTATGATGCTGAATATATTAAAATGTTTGGACCTTGAACTAACGACTAAGGAGAAATCTGGACCCTGTGGCTGGACCAGTTGGGACCCACTGGGCTACATGATGCAGACTCTTGTAGTAGCATGCCTAGAGCAGACGAGGAAATCCGTCATGACCTGAAGTCAGGTTGTCTCGACAAGTTGGAAACAGGAACTACATTTAACTACAGTATATTTACCTCATCATATAAAACTTTGGCCGCATTTAATACGAGCATCCGACATTATAACAGTATATATGTGACAGAAGGGTTTTGACCACAAGTACATCTGCAGTATGATGTAATAAGTCAATACGGGCTCGTAATATCAAGCCTGTCAATATTTCCATCATGCTCTATTATGATCAGACACATTATACAGCCTGAGGATTTCCACAGGTCACGGTGTGACCTCTAACACGTCAGCAGTCTCATTTTCACTTCATATTCCCAAGACATCATGGGAAAAAAATCCTTTTCACACCTGCACAACTCAACTGGCAATCCTGCACTGCTTCTACAGAGAGAGGTGTTTCCCCCTCTCTCCATCTTACTTCCTCACAGATGTGTCACTTTGTACTGCTTCATTTCTACACCAGTTATAGTGACAAGCATATCCAGAGTGCAGTATGGCTGATACAAGGTCTCATTGAGCTGTTATAACTGCATTTGAGTATTTACAGAAGACATGAATATTTGAAATGATCAATGTCAATACTTATTTTTTGATTCTATTCTGTCTGTGATCTTGCCCTTCTCATCAGCTTCTGGCAAATCCCTAATTTGCTGAACTCATTCTTGTAAAATTGGCTCATATGTTTTTGCATATTTAGCAAAATAACAGCTCTCCTCTACAAACCTCCTCGTTAGCAATTTTGTTCATTTGAATACGCCGTGGTATCCCCCCAGCATGGGACTCCATCCAACTTGCAAATCAGGTCTATTGCTGCCAGAAAAACATAAACAGCGGAAAAAAATAAATAAATAAACAGAGCCTCCTTTATTTGGATGTTTCCCTTAAGTGGACATTCATTCCAGTTTACAACCCCGAAAATACAGTCTCAGGGAAACGTGTGTTGTCAGTGGACCTGCAGAGAAAACGAAACACAGACTCATTGAATATGCAGAGTGGCCACTCACTGTTTAAATGCATAATGATAAGTATGCAGATTGTATGTGAATGAATATGCAGCGAGGCCAGTCAGTCCGTGACAAATGCCCTCAGAGGATCAACTGACATGTTCAGCGGGTCAACAGGCCACCATTCCCATCACAGGAAGTAATTTATCTTTGGGTCAAACTGACCTCTGGCGCACAACTGAACATGGAGGCTTGCTGTCGGGGGCAGTGGGTCAGACACACACACACACACACACACAGTGACTGACCCCACTCTTTTACCCGCGCTCACCAATAATTAAAACAAGACACAAAAAATCAATAACTGCACAACTCCCCGTCGGGATTTCAGTGAATCTATTGATGAAGTTTGAACATTGATCAATTGGTTGTCCTGAGGGTTGGTTACTTGGCTGGAGAGAGAGAGAGAGACTCAGGATCTACACAAGGGGCTACAAATCAGATAATGTAATCTGGTGTAAGTTAGTGCAGTCACAATACTGGAATTTCTAACTCAATACAGTACCTTGAAAAATACCATATTCAATCCCATTTTTGATACCACAGGGAAAAATTGACATTACCCCATGACATTTAAACTTTTTTTATTAAAAGATAAATATAACAGGGCACACAGTAGCTCCGCTGGTAGAGCGGGTGCCCCATGTACTGAAACTGCGTCCTTGCAGCAGAAACCCAGGTTCGATTCCAGCCCACAGCCCTTTGCTGCATTTCATCCCCTCTCTCCTCCTTTCAAACTTAATCTGTCCTATCAAATAAAGGCTAAAAAGCCAAAAAAAAAAAAAAAAAAGAGAAAACTATAATAAGGCTATAACATGACAATGGCAACTTTTCTTTTCCTGGTTAGTAGCAAAGAACGGCACAATAACTGTAGCAAACATGAACAATCAGAGAGAGCAAGAAAGTGCAGCTAATACCAGTGTTTAAAAAGTTTCAAATATTTTGAATCGATATGTATCGATAAATCAATACTTTTGCAACACTAGTGTAAATTGTTGTTGTTTTCTATAGGTCCGAATATCAGTTTTTGGGCATCAATACTTCAGAGAGAAATATCCGCATTTAACTGAAGCAGGGTGAGGGTGAAAAAAGTCGATGCACCTAAAATAATGTGACAATTAGCCTCTTTGTTGGCATGCAGGTCGCAGTAACATTAGCCAAGATAGCTAGAAAAAATACTATAGCAATGATCGAAGCTTCGAAGCATTCAGGTCTGCCCTAATGTTTTCATGCTGTTTCATGCATTTTAGGGTCATTGTTGGATATGTATCCAGGTGAGAGCAGTCTGTAGCAGTTGTTCTCAACCATTTCCATGTCAAGGACCACTAAACTGAAACACACTGGACATCATGGATCAACATTTGATAAGATTTGGTTTCTGGGACCCCCATCTGAAAAAAATTGGCTTGTTAGATATGACTGAGAACATAATTATTTAGATGTCAGCTACAGTTGAGGAGATAATCAACCCGGTTTCACTTCCAACTTGTCAAACACTAAAGTTGGGTCAGTGGTCCTCGGCATCAAGCAACACACCAAGGTACCCTAACAGCAGTATGACATGCACCAGACGGTGGCAATTTTTGATGCTTTAGCAAACTACTGTAGTGTAAATAGCAAAGTCTGCATAGGGCGGATGGGAGAGGAGGTGAATGGCCAAACACACTGGACTTTCACCAGGAGACTGCCGTTTGTGTCCCATGTGAAACCAGAAGTCAGTTGAGTTACTTTAATAACAACGTAGTGTGCTAGTATGTGTAGCATACTATGGTAGTGGCATATGTAATGTGACATACATCCAGTGATATTAGTTAGTTAGTTAGTTAGTCTGAAAAGAGACTGTATGCATTTAACAAGCAGAAACTGTACATTTCCTGTGAAAATGGACATTTATTATGAAAAAAGACGACGTGTGTAATGAGCGTAAATTGACAGGCTGCCCCTGAACGTCTAAAACAGACAAGAGGGGTAGCTGGCACACCACATTTTGACGTTTAGGACAACTGACCAAACATTGGTATTGGTAGACCCTGGATAAGAAACACTGGTCTAAAGTATCTGCAGTAACAAGTGGGCTGTTTATCCCTCCACACGCTGTAGAGAAAAAGACTAATGCCTGCATTTGTCTTGGACTCATTTATTACTGCACAGCCTCACTGGGGAACAGTGAGCACACTCATACACACACGTCACTGTGGCATTTACTGCCTCACTACACACTCTGACGTTAAATACAACAGAGACGCCATTAAACAATAATATGAAATGAGTCTTTAAATATGTTTCACCTGAGAAAACCAAAGCATAATGATACAATTAACATGCAGAGCTTGAACGTCCACTAGCTCTGT
The DNA here is from genome assembly GCF_011397635.1 of Epinephelus fuscoguttatus. Taxonomy (NCBI): domain Eukaryota; kingdom Metazoa; phylum Chordata; class Actinopteri; order Perciformes; family Serranidae; genus Epinephelus; species Epinephelus fuscoguttatus. The sequence continues at coordinate 11,990,471 of NC_064773.1, read as the reverse complement.
GGAATACACTGTATAGAGACCCAAGTGCCCCTGACCTTTGACCTCTGTCATGAGCTGACAAGTCACTTCATCAGGATGAAAGAGTGTAGGCTGGGTCAAAGGAAGGAAGAGACATGAGAGGCAGCAAAGGAAGGAGGTGGAGAGCAAAAACGTTCAGTGCAACATAATTCTTATCATGCAGCGCGTCAAAAAACAGAGAAAAACAAAGCTTTGAAAAAAGAGACAGCTCAAGGCTTCGACAGACAGTTGATACCACCAACTGCAGACAGATGAATACACTTTCCACTTAAGCAGACACGGCTTCATCAGAACAGTCCGTCTATTTCCAAGTCTTAAACAATCTGGCAGTTGGACTCTCGGCCCACCTCCTTAAATAGAGATGGAAACATCCCTCCTCTGTCCTGAGCTGACTCTTCATACTCTGCACATCTGAACACAGAGTCCACATCAAACTGGCAGCTTCTTCTCTAAGGTTCGCAGTGATTTTATACGAAAAACACCTCTGTGACCTCTCTAGAATTAGATTTTTTTTAACTGGAGTTTGGCTGGACCACTATAAACGTACAGAGACCTCAAGAGTCCCCCAGGCATAATTTCAAACCTTTTGCCAAAGTTGACTTTTGATTAAACACTGTAAAAGGAGTCCTGATTTAAGCACCCTCATGTGAATAAAAGCTGGAATTCATTTTTCCACTTGAACAAAAACTGTCTTGGGAAGGGTTTTCCTTATTTCCAAAGTTAGTTACCTTTGCTAAATATATACTTAATCACTTTACCAGTATGACTGCATTTCCCAGGACACAAGCAGGGCATGTGCGTGCACTGAAAAACATACACATAAATAAGGGCTATTAGCCGGACGAACAAAATTATCCGATATTAGCTTCTTGCACAGGTATCCTATACTCTGTAAGCCAGCTGAGAAACAACAAGGAATTGCAGTTCAGAAATACCCAAGATATATTGTGTACATCCCTATTGTTTAACATAATATAGAGCAGCAACACAGGCCTAGAGTAATTAATATGTACAACAAAAAAAGATAAAGACAGTAAAAGGAAGACATACGAAGGTCTCTCTAAACGACAAAGCAATACAAGCTGGTGGAAACAACAAGAGAGACAGAAAGACAGAGAGACAGCGATAGAGGCAGACAACATTTCCCCCGCTCTCCTTCATCAAACTGAGGGAAGCGGAGGTGAAGAAATGGCCACCACCTGCTCCAGTGCTGCCGCTATTGATTTTCACTGCAGCCTTTCCCATCAGTCACAATCTGGAGAGCTACAAACAATCTGTAAGTGCGTGTATGAACTCTATGCGTGTCTTCCTAAGGCAATTCTCCCCACAGTAAGTAAGTGACAGAAAGCCTTAGATCTCCACTTTACAACAGCCAGCCACAAATCCATCTGGCCGAGCATTGATTTAGCCCAGATCTGAAGCATTAGAGATGGGAAACGTCAGCTCTGGATCTCTATCTAAATGGGATAACTAATCTATAGAGTGGACTGAAGCAATCGAAGCATTTATACCGTAGATCTAGTGAGGAGAACTCCGGTGAAGTTCTTATGTTCTTACTTTGACCTTGGTGACTGGAATTAAAAAACATCCTGCTGTAGGGTTATTTGCATGGGCATAGGGAAGACAAGTCGGTTAACAGATGTGCCAATCAACAGAGAACGAATTTGATGCAAACTCTGAGATGCAAACAAAGTCAGTGGGATTCACCATCTGGGTACCATTACTGTCTGTACAAAATTCCATGATAATCCTTCCAATATTTGTGGAGATAATTCAGCCTGAACCAAAGTGGTGGACAGAAGATATTTTCCGGGTACTTCAGACCTGTCCCAGTACCGAAACGACTTCAGGTCCACATTTCATTAAGTGGATCAAATGGATTTGAGCAGACCTGCAATCTACACTAATCACGAGAGAAACACATAGGTGTTGATGATTAGGCTGACTTAGGATCGGATTACAAGAGTGAAAGTAAGATGAGAAAATAACTTTAAGCAGCAGCACCAGCAAGCTGAAAGCAGAGTGGAGGAAAAATGGATTATGAGCCTAACAATATTCACAACTTGGATTACTTTCATGAAAAACTCTTTCAACTCCTTAAATCATTGGATCCTTACAGACTGACGAAATATAAATACTAGAAGACTGGATACATATTTGGACTGGCTGTTGTATAATGTCCTTGTGAAGCACTTCGTGACGTAGGTCTGGAAAAAAGCACTATATAAATAAATTTTACTGTCTTACTTAAAAAGGTAGAAACCGGGAGTAGAAAGTCACCCTTTGTTTTTGTCTCTCTTAAAAGACTTAAATTGATAGTTAATTGGATTTAATATGTTTTGTTGTTGACCCAGTACATCGCTTATATCCCTTGGTGGTGTTCCTGCCCCTTCTCCAAACTGGGGATGCACCGACCACCATCTACTGTATGTAATACACTTACTTTAGATAAGTAGTGTATCTCACGCAACCCCACTGCAAAAGATCTGAACTGTTCTTTTAAATATCTAAATTATATGTAGTCCACCCCCCAAAAAATTCAATTAAATTAAATTAGATATCTGAAATATTATCATACTGTATACACAATAAGATGAGTAAGAACAGTATGTTGTATTTTATTTTAATTGTATTTATTCCATATTTAACCAGTAAGTCCCACTGAGATCAACGATCTCTAGACCTGGCCAAGACAGCACATTGCACTTGGCATTCAACTGCATGCAAGCCCTCACTAAATTCATGGTATCTACAACTCAAACTGGACGTCCTTGATTGTATTTCATTGTCTCACTGGCTTTGAAACAAAGGCAGTTTTAGTTCCTAACGCCCACTTAATCAAGAGGTAAACACAATCCCGTTTCCTGACATACAGCAGGGAGCTTCAAGAGCCACTGAACAGCATTGTAGGAGCCACAAATGCATTTCTTGTCCTTTGCTGTTTTCAGATTTCCCTGGGCAGTCCCAGGGTTTGAACCAGCGACCCTCTGAACAAGCCTGCTTTTTCATTTTCACTTCCCCTGCCAAAACCTCACTCTGAATATACAAACTACAGAAACGATTGTGAAATGTGTGAGGCCTGACGCCCTGCATCTATAATCTGTATCAAATGCTCCGCTCATGATAATTCAGTTCTAGGTCTGAGGTCAATTCAACTTGGCAAATGCATTTTACGCCGAGCTTATTTTCTTCAAAATACAGAACACGGAGTGCACTGATTCTGCAAGTCAATTCAGCCTAAATATCATCTGGCAACTCATCAGGTTAGTTACAGCCACGCCAAGTCTATCTTCATTATCCACTCTGCCACGAGGAAATTAGCCATGCAGCCGCAATGGAAATCATGATAAAACGATATCAGTGGGAGAGTCATTATGATGACAAGCAGGGAAGGTGGTGAAAGTAAAGTGTTTAATTCAGCACGGCTCTCAGAGGTGCACTGGAGAAACAAAGAAAACAGCTCGGCTTAGTTGCAAACTAAACATTTACGTTGCTGCTTAGTGTCCGTGTTAAACTTACAAACATTTTCAAACTGTGTCCGTGGTGATTAAAACTCTGCTATGTGACAGAGCATCAGTCCTGTGATGGTGGTGGGTTTGCATGTGTATGTGTGTGTGCTGTATCAGGGCGGTAGCAGAGATCCATGGCTATATATGGTCTGCAAGAAAGTTTTGGTTTATCCAGAGACCTCTTCATGTTTTCATCTCTCTTGCTGAGTTAAACAAATTTCTAAACAACAAGCGACTGCCTTCACTGAGCTCACATGAGACTTAAAAATCAGTAATGTCAGTAAGGAATATCTATTGTCAATCTTTTCCTTAGAATCACAGCACTGAAGCAGATTACAAAAAGATGGAAAAACCCAACACTTCCAGGTTTAATTAGCTGGAAAATTACAATTTAGTACAATTTATGGAGAAACTGAGTCATCACATACAAACCATTGAGGATATGTTGGTAAAAAAGTGGCTTTCTTTAATACATTTAGCATTCTATTTTTTTTAATAATAAATGTCAGCCTAGTTGCAAGAAGAAAATGTTAGCAATGTACATTTCTGCAAACCACAAATATGTTACATTTGTACATTTCAGATGTATCATATCAACATTTTAAAGTAACTTTAACATAGAAGTTGAATTTGTCATCAAGAGGTGGAGGGGACAGTGAATGGCATATCATCTGGGCCAGATGCAGGTTTTGGTTTGGTGAGTAATTGTTGCGTTTCCAGTAGCTTTTTAAGCAAGAAAAGCAGTTGTTTCAAAAAGAGACATCGCTGCTTTCCAGCTGAGACAATAGCATGAAAAACAGCTCTTTTTTACAGAGACATTGCTGCTTTTCCTGCTGGGATAGTGGCATGAAAAACAGCTGTATTTACAGAGACATCGCTGCTTTCCTGCTGGGATACTGGCATGAAAAACGGCTGTATTTACAGAGACATTGCTGCTTTTCCTGCTGCAATAGTGGCAATTATTAATTACTGTCCAGACTCTAACCTCTCTATACTATGAGTAAATTATGATTTTGTCTTCAGAAAAAATATTGAAATGAACCTTTATCCATACCAAGTACTCAAATGTTCAAACATTTTTTAAGAATAATATTTTGAAAAACAGATAGGAGCTAGAGACAAAAGTATCATCTGTAATTTTGATTCAAGATCACCTGCATAGATTCACACCTGTGAAAAACCTGTAAAGGAACATGCAAAGAAACGACCACATCTGCCTACAGTGTGCTTCACCATGGAAACCAACCTGCCATGCAACTGTCCTGGGATCAATCAACAGCAACTGCTACCGTGAGCCAAGCATGTTTGATACTTGGCCTGTTTGTGGTTTTCATCACATTTCATGTATTTTTACGATAAGGAATGGAGGAACGCAGTGTGCACGTGTACTGAACAGCTGTGTCTCCTCACGGCATGCTAGTCTTCCCCCCTTTTTCCCCCTCTGAGAGTGTATTAGGCCTGTCAGCAGGACTGCCGCATCCCATTTACACTGCTCAGACCGCAGGATCACACATCTGCTGTTGCAGGAACGCGCAGGTAAACACGACTCAAACAGACACTGAAATGCACACCAGCCGTGCCGGGGTCAAAGCAGGATTGTCAGGATATTCTGGGCATTTGTTCTCACACTCACAGAGCACCAGGGTGTCAGGAGGTAATTATTCCAGGAAAATTGAGATAATTACATACCACGTCCGTGTGTCACTCATGTGAAAAACATGCTCCAAATTTGGTGATTTTGAATATTCAGATAAACTGCAAGATAAAACGTTACTTTATGGGCTGAAAAAAAATCTCATACATCTTATTTTACCATTAAAAAGCCATCAGACTATCTGAAAAATGCACTGCCACAAAGCTTAAAACAGGGCTGTTTATCTTAGCTAATGAAAAGTCACATTGACACATCGTTTTCTAACAATATGTTAAAAAAAAAATACATTTAAGGGAAACTTAAGAAAGTATATTAGTATTAAAATGACAATGCTCAGACCTTGATAATGAAAAATTATTGTCAAATTCTTTGTCATTGTTGATGTGGTGGTGGTGGTGGTGGTGGTGGTGGTGAAAAAAAGCTAACGTATGCAAGCAGTTAGTGTGTACTGACAGTGTACGTCTGTGGTATAATAACTGGGCAGCTGCTCAGATATCACTGGGCACTGATCCCACTGTTGTGATGTAAGTTTGTGAAAACCATTTGAAGTGTTGGGCCCGTTTGCCAAGATGGATATTTTTTTCACTTGCTCTCAAAGAAACATGAAAAATAATCCCTGTTTTGCTGGAAATGGTCGAGACCAAATAGCTTAGAGGGGGCATTACACGAGCCTTCAAACTGTGGCTTTTTATTAACCTCTACCAGCAGGTGAGACATTGCAACAGAAGTTTGTGTAACAGCTAAAAGTATCCTTTAATGGACTGAAATATCAGTTTTAACAGTAGAGAAGAGTTACGTTATGTTCACACCACACATGACAACACAACAGCCTGACCAGCTACATTATTACTGAGCTGTTGCATAAGCGCTTGTTAATATAGTTATATTGGCACCGGCTTGTGTGTGCATGCTACTTGACACAATGCACCTTTACTGAACGTCATCTACGGTTTGTGTTGGGTCAAAAAAATATCTTTGTTTTCAATCACTGTCTGAGCTTGCCTGGGTTCAGACTCCACTGGGTTTGACTGTCTGAGCACTTATCTGAAAGTACAAACAGAGACACAGGAGAGAAACTAAACTCCAAACCACAGAGATTTAGTTTGAAGCTACAAAAGCACTGAGAGCTGAACACACAGAGACTTAAAAAACACATCTTTCTCTCTGGTCTCCTGCACAGACAGGAGCTGAGTGTTGCAACACATGCTTGTTTGGGGGGAAGAAGGGGGACAAGTCTTCTCAATATCACCCAACACTGCAATTTGTTTCTTTGCTCAGTTTCACTCTTTAATCTCCATGTTGTCATGGCATGTTACATTCAGGTAGATATGTGGATCTGTAGTGGATCTCTAGGTCAGGGAAAACTGAATCCCCCTCCCTCTCAGAAATTGGTCAGAGTAGAAGCAATGTCAGACTGAAGATGGAAATGTAGTACAACCAGTTGACAATTCTGTCTATCAGGTAATGTCTGAGCACCACAAATCACGTAAAGCTACCATAGCACTAGCTTACTCAGCTAAATACAATTAGAAACAAATACGTATGATTGGTTGGTGATTCACTGCGTAATTGGAGCGCTTAAAAAAGTTGAGGCCAACTCAACTTTGATTTATAGCTCGTCACACCCATCCGCAGTGATAAGTGACATTTGTAACTTCGTGTCATCAGCTTCCACTGAAAATGACTTGTAGCCTGTTGATTTGTCATTTGTAATGTGAGGCATAGACTATACAGAGATGGACGACATAACAGCTCCCCAAAAGTGAAACCAAAACATCTTGATCGTCCCCTGGTGGCTGGCTGCAGTACAGGTCATAAATCCTGCCTCGTCCATGTTAGCGAATGGGACATGGGCTGAAATAAAACATCAAAAATACATGTTAGATAAATTATTCCTAAAGATGGTTTCTGTCATTTTAGCTAGTTCTTATCATGCTGATGTATGTTCAAGTGTTCCATTTTCAGATAGTTTGATTATAACTAGTAATTTGAAGTAAAAAAAAAAAAAAAGTGGATTGAGGTCGTGACTGACGGCTGCATGTGCCAATCCGTATGCTCCCTATCTATGGTGGTGCTGTAGGTGGGAACTTGATACCAGCCGAGATCACTATAGAGACAGAGCACAATGCGTCATAATCTGAAAGCCACGCCCCCAAAGGGGAAACGAGGCCCGCTTTCCCCTCACACTTTCCTCCTCCGTTTCCAGCCTGTTGAGTTTTCCCTAGGTCCAAATGCCAAAAAGTTGCTGTGTGGTGGGCTGCACGGCCTTAGCTTTAATCAGCTGCCGAACAGAAAAACGGAACCTTGTAGAAGACAAAAGTGGATACAGGCAATAAAACGTGAGGCTTCAACGGGGAAGAAATTGTGGGATCTGACACTCAGTATGCCCATGTGTGCAGCAAACACTTTGTCAGACCCTCCAAAAGTATTTTTTAGAGTAACAGTTAACTGTATTTATGTAGGCCTATGTTAAGTTAAAGCACTGACAGTATGAATGCAACTTCTGTTATAATTGTGCCCAGCGCTCCACGATTCAAGCGCTCCATTCCAGTGGTCCGCTCTAGCACTTCTATCAATCTACCAGCATGTAGAGACATCTCAAAACAACAACGTGTGCCGGTAGTAGGAGCAGGCTGACGGCTGAGGATGCCGAAATGCTCATCTTCTTAAAAAAAGAATCTCCACATCATGTTTTTTCCAAGACGAGCAAGGTAGGTGAGGACGGAGAAGGGACACTGAGATAGACCGGCAATATTAAGCTTATCAATATACCGTTGCCTCTCTGGTAGGCATAGCGTGCTTAAATAATCCTTGCCATCTTATTATTAGCTAATTATTTGTTAGCTATAGCTAATAATTTTAGCTAGCTAGCAAGCAATTCAGTTGTGGAGACTTGAAGGCACGGCTGTGGAGGCAGAATGACAGCGAACGAGCGAAGAAGCGGAGGGGTAAGTAGGCCTTGTTTCCCCTTTGGGGGCATGGCTTTCAGATTATGACGCGTTGCGCTCTGTCTCTATTGTGCAGACTCTGGCTCCAAATTATGTCACCAGTGCAAGATGGCAGTAGTCATATGCAGGATATTTTGGCTTCATTGTAGTACAGTGGGGGTAAGTGAAGACACATCATCCATCTTTATATACAGTCTATGGTTTTGCACACAGCATAAGTGAGCCAATATGAGCATACATGTCACAAAAATGTCAACAGAAAAGATCATATGTCAGTACAAAACAAATACTAGCCAAACTACTAGTCTGATAGCTTGAGAGTTAGCCTTTATGTTTTAGTCACTGACTTTTATAGCTCTAAAGAAATAGTAAAGCAATCTGGGACATTTATTTCCTATCTTGCTGAGAGTTAAATGAGCAGATTACCTCAGTACCACACACTCTATAAACGTGAAGACAAGCATCCAACTAGCTTAGCTTAGCAAACAGACTGGAAACTACAGGAAACAGCTAGCCTGGCCCTGTCCAAAGGTGACTAACTACGACTACAGCTCACTAACATGTTATGTATTGTTTGATAAATACCAGAGAAAAAAGATCAAGTGTAAAAACGACAAGTTGTGGTCTTACGGGGGTTATGTACCTCTAGACAGGGCTACGCTAGCTGTTTCCTCCTACTTTCAGTCTTATTGCTAAGCTACACTACTCGTCTCATGGCTTCAGCTTCATATATAATGGAAAGATTTGAGTGTTGTATCTTGTGGTATCAATCTTCTCATCTAACTCTTGCCAAGACAGGGAATAAATATCCACAAATGTTGTACTGTTCTATTTGAAAAATTGCTTTAGGGCAGCAGCCTATATGTTTTCTTTGTTCTACGGTACAGTAAAAACATTATGCATCTTAACAAGAACCAGCTCTGACCGTTTAGCTTTCACTGCTGCAGAGAATTTAGTTTGAGGGCCACTAATCTGTTTTTGTACATTTTTTTTCTTCCCCCGAGCACAAAGACAAGGCTATTGAATTCAAGTACTGCAGATATGCTCTGCAGCTGATGCCACAATAATGAGGTGAAATGAAACTTGGATGCACCCCAAGGGAAAACTGGATCAATAACGGATACAAGTGTCAGTGCACAGCTACATCTATAGGTCAGCGGGTCATTGACATGTTGCCTGTGTTGACATAATGCACCAGGCAGGGTTTAGTATCATTTTAGAAGCACGAGTGTTGTCTCTCAAGGAACAGTTTGACATTTTGGGAAATCTTTGTTTTCTAGAGAGTTAGATGAGACGATTGGCACCAGTCTCATATCTGTAAGTACTGTATCAAGCTTGCTTAGCTTAGCATAAAGACTGGACGAGCTGTTTCCCTATGTTTTCAGGTTTTATTCTGAGATAAGCTAACAATCTCCTGGATACAGCTTCATAAGCATAATTCCCAGAATGTCCAAAAACTTATTTTACATGCTTTGGGTACTAAGAGCGCTAAGCTAAGTTAACACACAAAGAAATTTAGTGGTACGGTGAAAAATTATAAGCGACCCAAGTTTAACTACTACACGTATAGATCTTTGCGCCGGATGTGCCACTGTGAGAAAGATGCGGGTTTCCTGACAGAAAAGACAAATTGCCACCCCGTTTCTGCCCTCTACAGCATTTGCAGAACATGATGTTGCTTTCGAGCTCTCGTCGTGGAGACAGTCTGAGCCAAGAGAGTAATGCAGACAGATGTTTTGTTGCAGGCCGACATGGAAGTTAGTGTCACCCTGGTTCCCTTGACAAAAAGTCAATGGGATATTTCAATTGGATTTTGGATTATTACGATAAGTAAGGTCTGTGGCAAACAAAAGGTTATGATACTTAGACGTTCCGATTTCCATTTTAGAAGCATAAATAAAATTCCCAGAAGTAAAAAGCTAAAGTTAGGCTAAAAAGGAACACCACCATTCATGACTTGGTGTCAGCAACACAACGAAGCTGTAAGGCCGTCTCCGGTGTAATGATGTTTAGTAGTCTTATATAGCCACTTGTAAGCAATCACCTTTTTAAAGACACATAAAACCTTCAGAATTTACAACTGGTGTATTTACTGACATATTTTATGTCATAGAACAAAACCTAAAAATATCTTACGCTTGTGTCAACCACAGACCTTATTTCAGGCATCAAGCCAACAACCCAATGACAAAAACCCCACTGACTTCAAGACAAGGGAACTGAAAGTGCTAAAATGCTAACTCATTTTCATGTTTTAAGACTTATTCCAGCATCACTCTAATCACATTGTATTTGTATGTTCTCCCTCTGCTAGCTCCAGTGCAGGGGGAAGTGAACGCAGGGGTCATGGTAGCTTCACTAACATCGGTTTCAGCCTCCCTGTCATTACTAGCCGCCATGCTAGCATTAACGTTAGCAGCCTCAGTTATGTGAAGTGTAATCTCTCAAGACAGATTCTGCAATTTACATTGTAGAATCTGTCAGCAGCCCTGTGTGAAAGACGACTACAGAGGGGGGAGGGCGGGGCTTTGAGTTTGAACGATGCTGCACTTTAGCCAATCACAATGGAGGGTGCGTGGCCGAGATGTGCAGGTGTCCCCAGGAAATGTGTACCTACAGAAACAGCAAGCTCTGCGTCCATAGCAAGCGCTCCACCCAAACCGCCGTCTCGTCAACGTGAAAAAAATAAAATAAAATTTCCAGTGGATGTCTTAGTTACAACATAATTGCGCTAACTGGACTAGTTTCATGTCGTATCCAACAACGGGAGGCTTTTAACAGATGAAGTCCCAATGTTAGCTTTGCTAACTGTCCCTGTCAGCTGCAGCCACTGATGCTTTCTAGACATCGTGATTTCCCATAACTGAATAAATACCACACATAGCAACACAAAACTGCTTTGCTAGCTCAATCATGTTGTAACTAAGATATCCGCTGGAAAAAATATTTTTTTCACGGACCATTTAATGAGTTAATACCTTATTTTTATACAGTCTATGGTTATTACAGACACCGCTAACAGCTAACGTTAACAGCTAACAGTTAGCCCAGCTAATCTACGATGTTATTATTGTTATTTACAAAACGTGCACACAGAAATAGTAACGTTTGTTCAGTCATTGTGTTTATAGACTTTACAAACATCAGATTAGTCTACACGGTGATATAGTGACGTGAAAAATGTGATATATAGCTAAACTCTGCTGGTTTTCTACCCAAAGTATTTGTAAACAACATAGCGATTCCCTGGGGGCACCGCCAGAAGTGAAGGGCGTGATCGATCGCCGAGGCCCCTTCACTTCCGTTAGTCGAAAAACTCCGGGCTGTGCCTCCAAAGGTAAAGGAAGAAAAAACTTTTTTTTTTTTTTTTTTCACCGATGGATTTCCAGATTGTGTGAAGTGTGATTCCCTTTTTTTTCCTCATTTCATTTTTGCTTGGAATAGAAATGAATGGGCTTGATATCCTATACCTTTTACTCTCACTTGACACTGACCGCATCATCACAAAGCCCTACTGTGATTGGAGCACTGTTGAGTTGTGGAACAAGTGTGACAAGGCTAGGGACTAGTTGTGAGCTTGTAATCTGTACTTGCACACTGTTTTCGTAAATTATTTTTCCTGTTCACAAGTAAAATGCCAATAAAATACTTGCACCATAGAGCCCTGGTACTGTGAAGACAAAGAAGAAGTGGCTAACGCTCAAGCAATGCTTTGACAAACCGCAGCTATCCCTCAAACCGAAAAATAAACACAAAACAGCTGCGTATGTTTCTTTACTTTAGACACACAATACATAGATTCACTTTCTGTGTCTGCAAATTCGATGAATCATTTGTTTCTGTTCATGTCATTTTTAAGAAGTGAAATTCCACAGAGGAGGCATATATTTTGGTTATAGTTGAAACGAAGGCTCCCCCGAGGCCACCGCCAACACATTTTCTGTCTCTGCCGACTTCACTGATTGCAACAGCTCATTACTTGAACCTTATTTCCATGTAAATACCTTTGTGTCCTGCGGATACTCAATGCATTTCTTTACTATCTGTCTGACTTTCCTGCCCTCTCCATCTGTTGCTCTCTAACTTTAAACAAAATTATACATTCCCTTTCACAAGTTATTTTTTTTCATCACACACACACACACACACACACACACACACACACGCAGATGTGCACTGCCAGCTTATATTCACACACAGCTGCATGCAATTACCCGCCACAAGAAGGTATTTAAAACATGAGACTCTCTGGTCCGTGCCATTTATCAGATCTATCAAAATAGCTCTTCCGTGAATGTCTATAAACCTGCCAAGTGTGTGTGTGTGTGTGTGTGTGTGTACGAGTGTACGAGTGTATACAGTGAGTGGCATCTCGCTTACGATGCACCAGAGGGTTGAGAGCTGTCTCAGTTTAGCAAAAAAAACATGTTTCCTCTCTTGTCTACATCAATCTCACTCCTCTACTCGCCTGTCTGTCCTGGTTTTTCTAGGATTTTGGCATCTTGTCACACCTACAACTGCAAATGTGTAGGATGCACTCGTTTCATATTATTCAAATGAACACACAAACATCTCCTTTTCACACTATATTTGTCTGTAAGTACACCAACATAAGTGGAGTAAATGTACTTCTTAGATTATCATTAGCTGGTTATTCAAAACACAAGAGGCCAAATCAAACATAATGACTATTTTTTCAGGTGCCTAGTTAAGCCAGGTATTTATCAGTCGAGTCACTAGGGGAAAATGTTGGTGTTGTGCGTCTCTGAAAACAACAGACAATGTTTCTGATTCTTAACATTTCTAAGGTGACATTAACATAGAAGCTAAATTTGTCATCACGAGGTGGAGGGCGAGTCATTGATGTGTTTCCATGAAAAGCAGTCGTTTTTTTTTCCATGACATCGCTTCTTTCCTGCTGGAATAGTGGCACAAAAAACAGCTGTAATGAATGAATGAACGAATGAAAGAATACATGTCACATCAACATTTCCAAAGAGCCGTAGTTGTGATTACATGCTTATGTAAAATACATTAAATGTATATGTTATAACAGCTGTACATGTATCAAGAAGTGGTGAGGGATGGTGAACAGTGTGACGCCTATGCAAGATGGCTGCCAAGCTGTAGACCACTGTGCGAGACCAACAAATAACAAAACCTGTTGTTATTAAGCGATACAACGCAGCACTTCCGGTGATGACTGTGCCACCAAACCTGGCCATTTTTTTTCAACATATTGCGGCATTTCCAGCAGCAATTGTGCCACCACACCTGGGTGTTATTTTAGCATTACACTGCAGCATTTTGAGGGCGATTGTGCCACCAAATCTAGGTGTTTTTTTTTAGCATTACACTGCAGCATTTCCAGGGTGACTGTGCCACCAAACCTAGGTGTTTCTTTAGCATTACACTGCAGCATTTTGAGGGTGATTGTGCCACCAAACCTAGGTGTTATTTTAGTATTACACTGCAGCATTTCCAGGGTGACTGTGCCACCAAACCTAGGTGTTTTTTAGCATTACACTGCAGCATTTCCAGGGTGACTGTGCCACCAAACCTAGGTGTTTTTTAGCATTACACTGCAGCATTTCCAGGGTGACTGTGCCACGAAAACCTAGGTGTTATTTTAGCATTACACTGCAGCATTTCCAGGGTGACTGTGCCACCAAACCTAGGTGTTTCTTTAGCATTACACTGCAGCATTTCCAGGGTGACTGTGCCACCAAACCTAGGTGTTATTTTAGCATTACACTGCAGCATTTCCAGGGTGATTGTGCCACCAAACCTAGGTGTTATTTTAGCATTACACTGCAGCATTTTGAGGGTGATTGTGCCACCAAATCTAGGTGGGTTTTTTTAGCATTACACTGCAGCATTTCCAGGGTGACTGTGCCACCAAACCTAGGTGTTTCTTTAGCATTACACTGCAGCATTTTGAGGGTGATTGTGCCACCAAACCTAGGTGTTTTTTAGCATTACACTGCAGCATTTCCAGGGTGACTGTGCCACCAAACCTAGGTGTTTCTTTAGCATTACACTGCAGCATTTCCAGGGTGACTGTGCCACCAAACCTAGGTGTTTCTTTAGCATTACACTGCAGCATTTCCAGGGTGATTGTGCCACCAAACCTAGGTGTTTCTTTAGCATTACACTGCAGCATTTTGAGGGTGATTGTGCCACCAAACCTAGGTGTTTCTTTAGCATTACACTGCAGCATTTTGAGGGTGATTGTGCCACCAAACCTAGGTGTTATTTTAGCATTACACTGCAGCATTTCCAGGGTGATTGTGCCACCAAACCTAGGTGTTATTTTAGCATTACACTGCAGCATTTCCAGGGTGACTGTGCCACCAAACCTAGGTGTTTCTTTAGCATTACACTGCAGCATTTCCAGGGTGATTGTGCCACCAAACCTAGGTGTTATTTTAGCATTACACTGCAGCATTTCCAGGGTGACTGTGCCACCAAACCTAGGTGTTTTTTAGCATTACACTGCAGCATTTCCAGGGTGATTGTGCCACCAAACCTAGGTGTTATTTTAGCATTACACTGCAGCATTTCCAGGGTGATTGTGCCACCAAACCTAGGTGTTTCTTTAGCATTACACTGCAGCATTTCCAGGGTGATTGTGCCACCAAACCTAGGTGTTATTTTAGCATTACACTGCAGCATTTTGAGGGTGATTGTGCCACCAAATCTAGATGTTTTTTTAGCATTACACTGCAGCATTTCCAGGGTGACTGTGCCACCAAACCTAGGTGTTTTTTTAGCATTACACTGCAGCATTTTTAGGGCGACTGTGCCAACAAACCTCTGTGGGGTTTTTTAACATTACACTGCAGCATTTTGAGGGCAATTGTGCCACCAAACCTAGGTGTTATTTTAGCATTACACTGCAGTATTTCCAGGGTGACTGTGCCACCAAATCTGTCCATTTCTAGTGACACATTGTGGCGTTTCCAGCTGCAACTGTGCCAGCAAACCTTGACATTTTTTAGGGAATGCATTGCAGCATTTCCAGCAGCGATCGTGCTGCTAAACCTGCATGTTTTTTAGGAACACATTACAGCATTTTTGTATTTTTTTTTTTTTGTGCCTGCATAACTACATGTTAACCACAGTGATTTTGAAATGTGAAATTTCAACATATCCGCTCCATGGTTATGAACACATTTACAGTACATATCAGTGATTTACAGAAGCACACAAAGCCAACATTTACTCTGGCAATTGAGCTCTACTTATTACAATTCTTTAAAAACAGTAAAATCCTGGTAATAATGATTCAATCAGCGCACAGGTTGAGGTAAACTGCTTCAATATCGGAGCTCCCAACATAGGATTGGAAATGGCGACGCTTATTCAATTTGGAAGGTTATTGCATAAGAGGCAATTAATTTACTCCAATTACACCTACAGTGAATAAACATCCAGGGCATTTCAGGACTGCAGCTTTTATCCTCTGTAGCTCAGAGGCTGTTTGTAGCACGTTATCCAAACAAATCATTTAAAAAGCAGGTTGTTGCTGCTGCATCATATGACATACATGATGATGTATATGATACGGGGATAAGATAAGACAAAACTATTTAATCTGAGGAAAATTGCTGTGCAGCAGTTGCAATGCAAAGTGGGAAGAGTGCAAATATAATGAGTGCAAATGTAAAAGTCTAAAAGACAAAAGCTGTCGACTCTGTCCTTGAAAACACACACACGGGCACACACACACACCCACTGATAACAGAAAATACATCTGTGAATCTCCACTGCACCTCAGGCCATTCGATAGTTTGGAGCCAGGTACAGTATCTCTGGCTCTTAGACCCATCATAGAATTTTTATCTGCTGCTGTGCCAGTAGGTTCACCACCTGAGATCCTTACTTGAAATCTTACAAGCTGTTCCTACGCCTAAAGGTGATATTTCCTTTGGCTTCAGGGTCATAACACTTGAGAATAACCTACCTGGAGATATCAGGTGGGCAGAAACACTGTCTTCTTTTAAGTCACTTCGGAGAAACTCTTGTTCTGTGACTGACTTAAATGTGAGTTTTGTGCCTCTTTTATTGCCTTCACCCCAGGAGTTCAGTCCAGTGTCGGACTGTTTTATCTTCACACTGACTTATTACAACGAAACCCAGAGAACATGAAGTTATGTGGACTGACAGGTGAACTCAAGTGGAGGAATCTAATTTGAGACAATGGCAGCAAAGTTTTTCTCACTCTTTAATAAGAAACTGCTGAATTACTTACATAATAACTGTATGTAGATCAATGATACAGCTCAGATAGCTTGCCATTTTGCATAATCATTTTCATGCTAAAATCAGATATCTACCAGCACAAAATTGTTAGTTAGTACGCTGTTAGTCTGCTTTTCTTTCACACTACAAATGAATCACATCATACAGTCCAACTGGAATCAGGCCGGTCTCTGTCCAGTTGTTTCGTCCACACCAGAATTCATTCAACTGCTCTTTTTTTGTAGATAATTTTCATTACTTTTTTGTATTTATTAGATGCTATCCAATGAAGACATACAGGAAACATGAGGAGAGAGATACAATCAAGGGATCCCAAGTAACAAGGCCACAAACTGTATTAAAACTGGTAACTAGGGCTGAAACGATTACTCAACAAACTGGAGAAACTCCTTTACTAAAACTCTTCCTTTAATCCATAGAACTATGTACAGTGCACTGTGTTTTGCACAAGTGATTATTTATGTCACACAGTGCACTAACACTGTGGACGGGTGACGAGATTCAATGGCATGGAAATGCAAAATGAAGGAAGAGAGGGAAAAGGGAAAAAAATGGGGACGGTACAGAACGGTTCCATTGGTACCATCCACAACTTTTCACAGTGGAAACAGAAAAAAGCGTAGAGAACTGAACTGAACTGTACCGTACTGCTCAGTGGAAACGGGGCTAAAATTAACGTTATTATTTAATATACATAAATATGCTAGTTGGGATGAAGGCCGCCAGGTGCAGTAGCGTTAACATTGGTCGAATTCAGGTTAGGAACAGCCGCTAACCAGAGGTCCGTGTCCAGAGCTGGCGTCCACTCTCCTCTGGGCAAAGTAGTCTCAGAGCTGTGGGGACTGAGGTAGCATGCTATTATTACATCTCTCTCTCACACAGACACACACACACACACACACACACACACACACACACACTGGAGACCTGTCTAAATTACTAAAATAATCAATAGCCACAGCCTTACAGGTGCCATGTGGTCATGCTGCACACATTAGCAACACTACGCCACCTGGATGCAACACTCTTAGTATACCAGAGTAAAGCATCAAGATGCAATACCTTTATCTAATTTCCCGCATTTAAATAACTTCATCCTGTCCTTTATCACTTTAATTCTATATTCTGTACACATTTAATGTAAGTAACACTGTATTATTACTGTTAGTATTGATACTGTGACACATGTGATTACACTATACTTACTGCTTTAAAAAGCATCTTTAGACCTTGTTTATAAATGAGAAATTATGGGAATGGTGCTGGGTAACTAAAGGAGACAAGGCTTTTTAGCACCTGAATAGTTTAGGTACAATGAATCAGGAGCCACAGGTGTGCAGTGGGACTGAATAACTCTGATATGCAGTTTTCTGCAGACTTATTTCATAGAGCTGTACTTTGCAACACACCCACAGATGCACAAGACTGACACAGCGAGTACAGAGGAAACAAATGGCTCTGCCCTGATTCACACAGAGCTACTTGTAATCCCTCAGTCGCTCTGTCAGGCACAATGGTGGAGCAGACCGCGGTGTAATTTAGACTGTGCGGGGTCGTTTAAAGTGAAAAACAAGGACACAGCCCAGTCATAATGATCACTTCTCAGTCTCGCACTAACACGCACGTGGCAATGAACGCACGCGTAAACACTCACAAACACACACTTACACAGCCCGACTGCTCCGTCATTACAAATCCCCTCAGTAACAGGGAGGAAGATGCCTCTGAAAGAAGGTGCAGACAAACAAGAGCCAATTACAGACCAACATATAAATCTACGGACAGCCACATCGAGGCAGCCATGCAGAGCACACACACACTGTGAGCACGCTGTGTTATTATATATGCAAACAGCCCTGCAGTTTTTACACATACTATAAATACATGGCCAGGCAAGACCATAAAGGCTGCCGTAGAGGCAGGGAAATGTGTCCTGATCATCCAGGGATTGTAAACAACAGATTCCACCACCTAAATGGGTCATTTCACCGGTTATTAAGAACACAACAGGACTGTGTGCTTACAGCAAGGTACATAAAAACCCGGGCATGACTTACAAGGTCTTACAACACACACACAAAAACTCACATTATGCACTGAGGCCGTGTGTGTCTGTACAAGGAGCAGACGGTTATGTAAGAAAGAAGTGGAGACAAAGAGCGAAAGCAAGAAGGGTCATATTACTCCATGAATTAAGCCATTATCAGTCCCCATGCTTCAGTAAATCCTGGTAAGAGGAGAGGTGTATGAGGCCTAAAAGGTATTTATGAAGCACTCTGAATCAAAGAGAGATGGCCGGGACTGTGTTTAATGTGCTCTCGTGGTTAAGAGACTTTTAAACGCTCTCAAGGAGATCGCAGAGCGCCCACAAACACGAGTCCAAACAGCAGAATCAACCATCTGTGCAGACAAAACCCCAAGAAACTTTTCACTCAAGTTTCAGGAATACAAGGCCAATTTTGGTCCATTTGCATCTCTCACTCTACTTCTTTCTGTCTCACATGTGCAAACACAGACATCGTGGGAAATGCCCACATGGCCCCGGCTGGAGGACAGCAGACAGACGGTGGGCAGCGTGGGAAACTCCACACGCTGCTACTCATCTGATATGACGTGCTCTCACAGTCACTGCAGTGATACAGGCTCAGTAACAAGCTGTATGACACTGCACTCTGAAGTGAATAATTCTCAGCATACAGGAACTGAATGGCTTGAGCTTGCATGTCACTTCCTCTTCTGATATTTTGCATTTTTTTAAACTGACATTTCAGACTTTCTCCCCCATGCTTGAGCTTACTGGTGGCTCATTTGTTAATCACTACAAAACTTGCCTGCCACCTGTTTGATGTGTGCACTTTTTATGGCTTTAAATGTGAAAAATGACAGTGTAACATGGCTAAAAGTATCTCTCTTCACCTTAAGAAGTATGCTAAGGATGTTAAGTTTAATTTATTTATTTATTTTAACTGAATACAATCTAAAGTTGCATGTTAGCATGAGGACAAGCAGACTGCAAATGGTGGCAGCATCAGGTTCATAAATGATCTTGCAACTTGACAACCCTGCAACCACAGTTCAGTCGGGAACACTTTCGTAAAAGACTTTATTTCCATTTGCAGTATTATATTTGGCAGTATGGCTCTGCTCTGGGGCCTCTCTGCCTTTCCGAGGACCTACGCAGAAAGCCTCTTCCACATGCCTACATGGAAAGCATAAGGTGGAGAGAGCACTCCTCTCTGCCCTTCCTCGTGCAAACGTGAAAAGTCTGAGGCACAGAGAGCAAACCTCCCTGCCCTTCCATGCACCTACATGGAAAGCCTAAGGCAGGGAGAGCAGCAGCAAAGACCCCCAGGAACAAAACAGAGCAGCATTAATGACAAACAGAAATGACATTGATAAGTCAGACACAGCATGAAAAGGAGGAGCTGGGGTGGAGGTGGGTTGCAAAGCGGCTTGCAAAGGAAGCAGCAACAGTAGGCAGGCCAGAGCAGTTTAAATAGGGCGCCCTGAATGAGATTCTCCAATTGTTTGCATAGAAAGGAATCATGTGATCTATCAGCTGACTCCCTTCAATCAATCAGCTGATTGGGCTGTTTGAGATCATCTGATGTAGCCGGGATGTGAGCTGAGCTTGACATCATTTCCTGTCTGAATTAACGCTATGCTCAATATAAGCCCCATTTGCAACTTATTACTTAGCAAGAACCTTGAACGTAATGTGTGGTTAGGTTTAGTCGCAAAAAAAACTTGGCAATGTTTAGGAAAAGATCATGTTTGGCTTAAAATGTCCTTTTTGGGGGGCACCCAGAAGCTCACCTGAAAGAGAGGGCGCCCCATGTACTAAGGCTACATCCAGCAGCAGCAGGCTCGATTTCACCTCATGGCCTTTTGCTGCATGTTGTCTTTTCCCCTCTCCCTCTAAAGCTGTCCTGTCAAAATAAAGACTAAAAGCCAAAAAATAACCTTAAAAATACCCATCTTTGGGAGCACAATCCCTCAAAGAAAAAGCAGCAATGTCAATGAAAACAACCGCTCTTTGTGGTATCATCCCTGCTCAAAAAACAGCGATGGTTGGCGTCAAAGCAACCATGTTTGGTAACTAAAAGCTGCTGGACACACAGCAATGACCTGCTAAATTACAACCAGTTTTGTTGTTTGTTTGTCTAAGCGATGGTCCGCAGCTTGGCGGGCAACTCACCGAGGTGTCACGGCATCCACCATCCCCTCCACCTCCAGTAAACAAAGTCAACTCATATACTTTGTCACTTTAGATTTGTATGAAACACAAATGTAACATATTTCTGGTTTGCAGAAATGTACAATGCCAATATTTTCTTCTGTCAAAGGAGCTAAACTTAAAGATAAATATCACAAGTACGTGTTAGGCGTTAAACAGAGCAAGACGCAATGATCTCATGTTGCAGTTGAACTGCCACTTACATGTTGCAAATCTGATAATACCAAGATATGATTGATTATAGCCTGACAGATGCTTCACTCATGTTGTAAAACTGCTGTTTTGAAAAGCTTCTTGTAATTATGTCTGTTTTGAATTCAAGGTCATTTGCATTTGTAAAACACCGACAGTAAATATTGAAATATGCTGTTGTTTTGTATACCTTGTATCCACAGTGTAAGCAAACAACAAACAACCTCTTACACCACCCTGATGAAGGCAAGATAGACAAAAAGTTGTTTCATGTTTCATATTTATTTCTATTTAATAATGCATTAGTGTGTCTGTGCTCCTCAGACTCAAATCACATTACAATTAAAGATCTGTAATAAAGAACTAGATCTAGATAACAGTGAAAATATTTGAGCAGAAGCATCGCAGATCAAAATGAAAGCATTGTTGGGAAAGGTTAATATAAATTAAGTGTAGAATAGCAGATGTGCTATGAATCAAATGGGAATATATGATCCTTACAGTCTTTTTGTGGGCACAGATCTTTAGATATTGAATAACACAAAGTAAATCATCAGTCTGCAGAAAGGTTTTTGCAGTCGGCTCTGATTAGTTTCGCCTCACAGCGCTGCACTGAAACCTTCGTCCTGTCATGTGGTTGTGTTTATGCCTGTAGGAATGCTGCAAATCACATAAACAGGCTAATTTTAGCCTGAATATGCCGACAGACAAAGGTCCATTTGAGTCACCCCCTTTCCCTCCCTCTGACCCGGCTTTCCCCTCCGTCACCCCCTGCGTCACGACATGCTCTCCTCCAGATCTTGAAGTTTATGGGTATCCACAGAGAGTCTCCCGAAAGTGCAAGAACTACTTTTCAAACCGGCTGTCTTTCACTTCCTTTCTGTATCATGTCTAAAATACTGAGGTGCAAAGTTCATTCTTGACCTCAGAAAGAGCAGTTAGCAAAACATCCTCACCACAAGGTCCATTAAGTAGCTGCCCTTTCGATCATATCACATTATCTTCATCAGCAGTTGTCACAGAACTGTAGATGTTAAAATGTAAAATGTTCCACTGTCAGGACTTCTGTAGGGACTTCTCGTCCATGTTGGCTTAGGCTTAGGTTTCTACTTTATTCTTGACTTTGGAAACAGCAGTTGAGGAAACAGTATTAGCGACCACAAGGTCAATTTAGGTTGATCACTGTTTGTTATGTTAAAGTTTACTATAGTTTACTATGTGCAGATTTATACATCACAAATTAGAAAAAATCTCATCACACAAACTGCTGCTGATCCAAAGCTCCTGAACAGCTACTAAAAGACCTTGTGGGATTTTTATTTGTCAATGTCTTTAATTATACAGTGTATTATTCATTGTTCTAATCTTAATCATGGTCATTAATTGATCAGCTGTTGCAATATTCTCAATATACTGTATGCTTATCATCTTCAAAAACAGTTATAAATTCTATATCTCAAAAACAGTTTTTTCTACAAAGTAATTTCTACTCATATCTGTGCTTTATTCTCTGCGGCTGCAATTTCCCCACAGGAATCATTAAAGTTCCCCTCCAGACACATTTCAAAGTATGCGAAAATAGTTTAGCAGTGTTTTCCCACATGAAAAGTAAAAACGAAAACACTGAAAAGGGGCTTGAAGCTCTACTCAGCAGCAGATCTACTCTTTCTCCTTCGTTGAGAAATTCTGTATCTGAGCCTGGCCACCACCTCTGCTTGTGCTCGGTTTCGCTTTCTGCCTTTAGCGCTGCTAGCATGAGGTTGACCGGAGAAAGAGTAGTGGGCATTAAGATGGCTAATGTTAGCAAAGACACATTGGAGAGACTCAGCCATTAATGTTTGAGTCTCAGACAGACCCAGATTCAGATGAAGAGTTGTGTTGTGAGCCAAAATTGGCGACTATCAGACATATCAGAATGCTAAGTGCAGTTAGCATCTTTTATTTGTTTGTGTTCTTTGTTAGCATGTAGGCTAACACAGTGGCCAACACCGCGTTAGTGGTTGTGAAACATGCAATAATATCTGCTACAATGGGGTTTTAATAGATATTGGAAGGAACTGCATGCTCCACGATGTTTGCTGCCAAAACTTTAACTATGCTAGTGCTAACTCTGCTCTTAGCACTGGCAAGTCCACTCTGCGCTTGAGGTTTCAGGTTTCTGTACTGGTGTTGAACTCTGTTCCCATACTGACATGTTTTTCCCACAGTAGACAATGTTTGATTTTT
Organism: Epinephelus fuscoguttatus; assembly: GCF_011397635.1. NCBI lineage: Eukaryota > Metazoa > Chordata > Actinopteri > Perciformes > Serranidae > Epinephelus > Epinephelus fuscoguttatus. The sequence goes on along the minus strand of NC_064773.1, from coordinate 11,967,422 downwards.
GTATTAGTGACATCCCCAATCTAGCTTGCGTCGCTTACATTTGAAACTCAGATTTTAGAGAAGTGCACAGACATCGCCCCCTTCAGAAGTGGAGCGTGAAAACAACATCTAGTAACCATCTTTAAAGAGATACAAGTCCGTAAAGACAAGGTCAGATAGGGGACATACACAGAAGAAAAACACATCTTTCAGTGGAGGGGGACTACTGCTACTCTGTAGAAGTGAGCTTCGTTAAAATGCTTTTACAAAACAACTCTGTGTCCCTAACTGATCCAAACTCAGATTTCTTTCAGCATTCTTGCCACAAAGAAAAGCTGGTCCGCTGCAGCAGCAGCAGTTTGAGCTGAGCTGGAGATTAAAACGCACAAACGGTACATTTGAGAGTCGAAGCACATAGGTCGTCTGTGGTGAGTCATTGCGATTCTCCTCGTCAAGAAGTGTAACTGCAGCTGTGTGTCTGTGTGTATCCTCTTGGCATGGGGATTTCCCCCCATCTTTCTCTATGATCCATCCTCTCTCTCAACCCTCAGCTCATCACTTCCCCTTTCATTTAACTCCCACCATCATCCTCTCTCTCTGGGTTTGCTGTACCACCCTGTAGGCTCACTCAGACGCTCATCCATTCACTCTCTTCTTCTTCACTGCCCTTCCTAATTAACGATAGAGGAGAAGAGACACTGAGGGAGATTTCCAGGGGAGACATCCCTGCTTGGCTCAAAGACAGAGGCTGTGCGCACACACACACACACACACACACACACACACACACACACACACACACACACAGCACATAAATGTCTCAAACACACACACACACACACACACGCACACACAGCACATAAATGTCTCAAACACACACACACACACACACACACACACACACACACACACACACACAGAGCACAGCACACAAACATCTCACACGCACACACACAGGGAAGGCTCATGAAAAATGCATGCACACATGGATGGCACTGTACTGTACCTTACTGAGCACATACTGTACGACCTACTTCATATGCAGCACAGCAAACTGAGAAGAAAAAAGGCTCATCTTAACAGTGGACTGAGGTTTATTCTAACAGGAAACACTTGAGGTGATGTATGATTCTCCTGGGTTTCTTGCATAGCTCAAGTCAACAGATCCATAATCGTGATTGATGTGGGACAGCTAGGCCAAATACACCTAAACAACAAACATAATCAATCACAGTCTCGTCCACTCTCACACCTTCTCAGTCAAACGCTGTGACGGTAAGTAATAGGTCTGACGAGCCTGCAAAGTGGCCGACCTGGGTTTACTGTCTCGGTTCAGTAACTTGGGTCACTGTCAGGTTAACAGCTCCGGTCACACACTGCTTTACTTTTAACAGTTTTAACAGATTTTCCAGCCCAGTAATGTTAGGAATCAAGGTCATATTGGAAATTTTTGACAAGAAGTGTCATTTATGTAGCAGGGTAGAAAGTAAGGGTGTGAAGGTCGACTCGTGGAGCAGCACTGCTCATGTAGCCTCACTGCCCATATGAGCAGTGCTGCCCACATGAGCAGCACTGCTCATGTGGGCAGTGAGGCTACTTTAATCTGTTAACATGGGAGTGGAAATAAAAAACAAGAGGTTCCACACACACTGCTCACACAGGCAGTGTGGCCCAGGCATATATTGCTAGCGCTGTGGCAGAGCTGAAGAGAGGCAAGACACTCGGAACACACAGAACATCACATCTATTGGAGAAACATGGGGAAAGTCTCAGTTATGAACTTTCATTACAATCTGTTCACCCAGTGGCAATGAAACTATAATAACTAATAATAACTAGTAATAATGGTAAAAAGTTACATACAGTACCTTTAATCATAATCACAATCTTTCTCTAACCTTAATGTGTGTTTACGTTGCCAAATCTTGAAGGAATGATTTAGGAAAATATGCTTGCCAAGTGTAAGATGAGAAGATTGGTGCCACTCTCAGAGAGAAGTATCAATCTTCTCATCAAGAAAGCACCAAATTGTCTAACTGTTCCTTTAACCATACCTAAACATAATCTAAGTGTTTGGGGTTTTTGTTTCCTAACCCTAACCTTAGTTTAGCATAGTTTATTTGTCATAATCGCAACCTTTCCCTAAACTTAACCATACCATAGTTGCCACTGCAGATAGTGGAGAGAGCAAGAACATAATATGGGGTTTAAAGGATAGAGGAGGAGAACACATATCACGACGGTTAACATTAAACAAAATCCACTAAGCCAAAAGACAGCCGAGAACAGCTTCCTAGAATAAAAATTGAATGGACAAATGATAACGATTATGCTCCAAATTGGCCAGTTTATTAAGAGTATATAGAAAAATTAAACTCTGCAATGACAGTATATCTGCACCGCAAATGGTATCTTTATAATTCAATTTTTGCATTATTGATTTTTCTAATCCACTCTCCAACTGTTTCCCTCCTGGCTGTGTGTGTTTGAGAGACAGCGAATCAGCTCATAATGATCTAATTCAACAGCATCTTAAATCTCAATTACAGTAAATAGCACAGGCGGCAAGCCAAAAACTTTGAAGCATTTACACTGGCAGGCCACTAGATCAAGCGATGAGTCAGCGTGTAATTGTTTTTCAGAACTGGCGAGACTCCGCAGCACAGCAGCTCTCCAGTACTGATGACATGAACATGAGCGTGTTGGGATTTGAGATGCATGCTGAGTCAAAACTTGTAGACGCTGTGTAAACAGCTCTGACCTGAGTGCATTAACAGCTCAGTATAATTTAACCCTGACCTAGACAAACCCACATCAGTGTGTCATGTCGAAGGAAGGTCCGTGTGGTACTGAGAGCGTTCTCGATATCATATGATACACTTACATCTGCTGCACATGGCCCTGCTGGCTAAACCTCCACAGCATGTGTTGGATTCCTCTTGACTTACAGTAATAAAGTAAGATGGGATGGAAACGTGTTATGTGCCGCACTGAAAAAATCTGAGCGGGTGCAGAGAAGTCTGAGGGAATGTCTGTGTGTGTTAGAGAAAGAGAAAGGGTTTGCATGGCTCAGCTTTACAGCTTCAGGCTACCTACTGTATCCAGTGGACACACACACTGTACATAAAGACACACACGAATACACAAAACTGCTGTGTCATTGTCCCAAGCAGGCAGGCTTATGTAATTCAACACCTGGATGCAGTAAAAAACACCCAGTTATCTAATTTCACCTCATTTTAATTTCTTTCTGCTGTTATTCTCAGTAACTATGTTTATGTGAAAGTCTTTCTCTTTCTGCTTTAGCTGGTAAATACTTAGAAAAGAAAAAAATTACATGAAATACAAGAGTTATGACCTTTCAGTCAGGCGCTCATTTGACTCAGTGAGCTTTAACGCCACATTTTAAAGCGCTATCCATTTGGAGTTGGGGAAATTTTTAATGTTTTTTGATTTAAATGTTTTGCCTTTTATCTTATTTTCCATTTGCTTTGCTGACAGACAGCCGGCTGGCTGCGTTAAAATGCAGGAACATAATGCCTATCGTGCGGCCTCCAAAGTTTAGCTAGCCTTGGCTGCTTTCCACTGTGCACCACCTGTGGCTGGGGGGAGCTAGCTAGAGACACCTCTCATTTGCAGTTACACTACTAACACCGTCCCGCTACCTGGAAACACAGTGGCCACTGTCCACTCTCCCGCAAGGAAGCCCAACTGAGTAAGTGGCTTCATTTTGAGCTGCAAAACCCTTCAGCATTAACTATGTTAGCAACACTAGCCAAGCTGACATTGCTAATGGCTCTAACTGTGTTAACAAAGCCAACAGTTAACAATGCTAACTGTTGACATCCTTAGTGTCAAAGCAAAAGCTATGTTGTTGCCTCAGCTGTACTCAGATTCAGCTTTGTGCTGAATGCTAACATTAGCACAATAACTTGATTACAGTCCCAATTTAGTCATGTTACAGTCCAGTCATGCTAATTTGAGCATGTCCAGCTGCTACATTAGCATTTAAGGATAAGCCTGATATTAAATATTTTAATGTGTCAACAAATCCCATGAAAGGACCAAAATCAACAATGAATCTATCTCACCAACAGGTTTTGTCTGTGTAGCCAAAGCCTGATATATGTGATTCCTCTGTGACCTAGAGCTACACTGTTGTGCAGCAACTGTTAAAGACACATCAATGAGCCACAGTGTTGCACTGGGCATTACCATGAACACACACACTGTAGTTTATTTTGAGCCAGCCCCACAAACATATGTCCCGCTGCTGGAAATACAAACTAGGACGACAAATGTGTATTATTCCACAGCTGAAAATAGTCCCCGACAAATGCACTTGTAACTCGTGTTGGAGTAACGTTTGCCAAAAACTACAGTGCCCAGCTGTTTTAGGAAATTCTTTAGCTTTTTAAAATATGAAACAATAAATTCATGACCTGCTTTTATTAGAATAATGTCTGCAGTAGGAACAAATGGGTATGGAGCGGAGAGCCACAGATATGGTAAGGAAATCATAAAGTAGAGAGAAGGACTAATGCATTGTTTGTTTTGTCTTTTGATGGGATTTGTTGACACGGATAAAAATATACAGTATCACCACCAGCTTTATCCTTTAATCTTACAGTTCATTTGAGGCTAATGGGAATTTTGACCTCATAGCAGCACTAAATAAGAGAGTCCAGGGATCACCAGAGTCATTAGTTTTCATTCTCTGGGGACCATGAGGGTCTTTACCAAATTTTCCAACAACACATTCAGTAGTTCTCGAAATATTTCACTATGAATTCAAAGTATCCCACCAACCGATTGACACTGCCTGCCCCTAGAAATTGAGCAAAACAAGCCACACGTGCAGCAACAAACACAAAAAGCATGGGTGTTCTTTTCTATATTGGGCTTCTGAATCAGCAGCAAAACATCCTCGGGACAGCAACACACACACACAGCCCTCTCCCTGTGTCGCTCTATCCCTCTGACCCCTCAGTTTCACCCCCAGTGGTTGTCCGGGAGACACAGAGCAGACAGAACAGCCTGTCTAGTTTGCCTGGTTTAGATCGGGCCAGGAAATCGCAGCTGACGCCAAAGACCTTTCCATTAAAAAGAACGAGAAAGCACACAAAACAAGACACACATACAGATGCACACACACACACACAGGATCACAAAGGTATGAATGCATGCTCATTCACAGGCGTCCTCTCTCAAACACTCAGACGACCTGGAATATGTGACTCAGCAAGACCCACAGGGACGCTAAGCGGCAAAGATGGATGGTATCGCTTACAAATTTTACACACTGCAAAAAGTGTCTGTTCTAAATGGTTCAATGCAACATGAAGCCTTTTTCTCAAAGGACAGGTTTTGATTTCTTCAGATCTATTTTAACACAGTACAGTTATTGGAGCAATTCCTACACTATAACATTTTTTATCTTATCTTATTTAATCAGGCAGTCTCACTGAGATTAAGATCTCTTTTCAAGAGAGACCTGAGAGCTAAAATCATTGCCAAGAACACAATCGAAAGTTCATCTTGAGGGGAACATAAATATCTGTACCTAATGTCATGTCAATTCAACAACAGTTGCTGAGACATATCTGATATTCCAGCATGTGTACGGCCCCTAATTTCCAGGGCTGGTACCTGCAGTTATTCCACAGGCTAGTTAATAACAACTCATCTTCATTGGTCGACTACAAACATGATGTATCATCTGAAACATGGAAGCAACTACATGCCCATTAGCCACTTAGCACAATCATTACTGCTTTGCCGTGAAGATGCAAAAATCGGTGCCTGGAAGTGGGCCTGTAGGCTCCCGACCTTGTCCTCAACAATGCTACTCAAATGTCCTCAGAAGTCAGGCTGGTACCTTGGAATCAACTAATCAGCATCAAGAAAACACTAGAGACAGGCAGAGTCCGATGCAATCGAGTTTAATGTGTTCACAAGCTTAACACATACAACTCATCGAGTCAAGCCCCAGAGCTGGACTGAAAACCACCTCTCAATGCACCTGCTTTTATGCTGGTGGAGACTGGGCAGTGTCTCCACCTCTTTTTGCCAATCCATCCCATTTTAACCCAATTCTATTGGTGGATACCTTTTTCTTTTTATCCAATCATGAGCAGGCCCATTTTTAATGGTGTAATACTTTCGCTTTGAGCCTGGAGTTCCCCAAATTTCCCACCCTTAGCTCCGGATTCACTTTCACTTTATTTTTAAAAAAAACATGTGAATTTTAGGGACTTTCTTTATGCAGCCCCTTGTGCCTTTATGTGTTATCATACAATATGAACCTTTAATGTGCACTGGATAATACAGACATTTGAATGTGTGTGTGTATTATTATTTCACAAAGCATAATAGGTTACACTTGAGTACGTATGTGCTTTAGTATATGGATACAATGTGAGCTTATATTATGCATACTTTGCCGTGTATATCAATTTTTTAACACACTCACTCAGTATTATAAAACCTTTAAACATGGTTAAACATGGTTATATGATAGTCACATGGCCTTGTCTATAACCATTCTACTTGATCAGGAACTGTCTCTTTACACCACAGCCGACAGTGTCATTAACAGGCGGCTCGCTCAGTTTGTGACGTGCACTTGTAGATAAAATATAGGCCTATATTAATGAAGGTTCATTAGTACGGTTTTGTATTTCTCTGTAATGTAGCACAGTGTTAACAATGTTACTGATATTATTCTTTCTCACACCTTCAACTCAAACCATTGTGTTGCCCCGTTCAAAATATATCATTTAATGATTAAATTAATATCGTAATAATGCGGGTGACTCATCGACTAATGGCCCTAAATGATTACTACTGGTCAAAAATGGACATTTTTTGCAGAGTCTCACTATGATTTTAGCCTTGGTGGTCTCCAGTGAGTGTGCATAAAAAAAACAAAACATAGGTGTCTCTGATTACTGACCTCCCTCAAAATGTGCATGTGTTTTAGAAAAGAGACAGCAAAAGACTGGTGTTGGGCTGTGATGCTATGCTGTCAAAGTGGTGGCTCGTACTGCACTTTTTCTCTCCCTCTTCCTCCTCTTCTCCTGTCATCCTCTTTGTCTTTTCTTTCCTCCACTCGTCTGTTCAGCCTTCCATAAGCATCCTGCATGCTAACTAACTCGGCATCTCCGGGCAGCAACCAAGCTTTCATTGAGCAGGCAAACATTTACCGATCCCGCGATCATCAGGCCGGGGGAACACGGTTTGTAATTTAATTGAGGTTGTGTGGCTGGTGCAGCAAGTGTGTGTGTGTGTGTGTGTGTGTGTGTGTTTGTGTGTGTGTTACAGAGGCCCCTCGGCGTTCTGCTGCCCTCCCTTGCTTCTTGTTGAGAGGGGTAGCTATTATCGCAACCAGGCAGATGTGTGAGGGCCACGGATGACAAAGTGACAGGGAGCGAGAAGGCGGGAGAGACGGGGAGTAACGCGGCACAGAGAAACACGCTGGGATGTTACTACCAAACATAACAAATTCCTAAGATCTTTATGAGTCAGTCAGCTCGGAGTGACTTGAGTGTATACATGGTGACGCTGCACGCACATGAAACCAACATCCTAATTATCTTATACGCAGCTTAGAGTCGCTCCCTGTGGAGTTTGTCTATGAGTTGGCGCCTGTCTTGTTTATCTTGCGCTATTTGAGACTGGCAGTGAGTAAACATGTAAATTGTAAACAATGCTGTATATGAAATACTTAAAGCAACAAGGAAATGCATTCAACACATCTGTTAGATCTCAAGGATATACTGTATACTCAATTTTGGAGGGTAACACTAAACATATATGCAACTTTTGTTTGCTTAAAAACTTCACATGGCACTTGTAAGCAATTTTAACATCAAATTAAAGGTGACCTATTGTGCTTACCCTTATTTTCTGTCATATGTGTAATGTTACAATGTTGGATGTTCATATCATCATATCAAATGTGGCCAAAGTTTAATATAAAGAGGTAAACATATGTATAAAAAAAAGAAAAAAAAAATAGGCTTTTAGACCATTCTCTATTTCTACAGTACATGTCATAGTCCTAAATGTTGGTTGAACTTTATTTTCCATTAGTAGACAGCATGCAACACACCACGCTGCATGCTGGCTTCCAGATGATAGCAGCAGTTCACAATTTCTGCTTTGCAGCATAAAATTGGACTTTTATGAGCGCTGCTGCAGATGATCTCATGTTGGGAGTGAACGTCTGCTAACAGCAACCACTAGTCGAGAGGAGGAGAATGGCAAACCAAAGAACAAAGCGCTCCCTCCACCGTTATCACCAGTGTAAAAAACAATCCGTCACAATACTGCCTCCCTTCCTGACTTTTGTATCCTTTTAAAAAATCTCTCTGTTTCCCCATCGCTGCTCTTTCATGCAAGCGGCTCTTTTGTGCAATTAGTCAAATATAAATCCATTCAAGGCGCTATTCGTTTTATCTGCAGCGCATGAATTGCCTGTTCAAGTCGTCCGCAAGGTAAAATATTGCTGGTGTGAATCCTGAAATTACAGTTGTAATCAATTCTTTTGTCAGTGAAATTAACGAGAGTGTTGAGTTGCCGGCCAGCAGAGTGATTATTCACGCTCAGCGTTACAGTAATGGTTTAAAAAAAGGAGAGAGGGCAGGAGGTTATGTGAAGGAAAGCTCCGTGTACCATCAGCACACCTTCCTGTACAGTCTTTTTGATGCATTACAGTGCCAGGCAGGCCGGTGCTGCACCACGCAGTTACCTTGATGATTCATAGGCAACAAGGGAAGCTGCCAGAGAGGACTCCTCCATAACCGATCAATAAAATCCTGAGCTAAGCAGTGACTTGACTCCCACATGGCCATTGCCACAGTAGGAGGAGAGAGGGAGAGCCCTTTGGATTGTGGGAGAACTCTGAAGGATTGGAGGCTTTCGGTTTTGCTGTATCACAGTGGTTTTTATACCTTTTGACTACAGAGCTACACCTAAACCTTAGCTTTGAGGAGCACAATCAGGTTGGATAAAAAAGCCTTTTTACTGATGTCTCACTGCAAATCTTCCCTTCAACCTTTAATTTTGACCTCAAATGTCACCCTGTGTTTCCCAAATCAATTACTGGGTGTTTGTTCTGAATGCTAACCTGAACTATGGGTGCAGGTACAAATAAAAACTCTCTCTGGAGTTCAAGCTTATTTTAAAGCTCTGCCAGATTTTCCTCCTGCTCTCCCGGAGTGCTAAAACAAACACGCGAGAAAGGTCTGACTAATATAAGACCTCAGTCTCATTAAATACAGCCTCTTAGAGAGGGAGATCAAATGAATTGATGCTTAGAGGACTAAAAGTCATAAGGAATCGTGGCGCAGGTTCTGTTTGATAAACACAACTCCCAAAGAAAATGCCACGCAGTCTAATTTAAAAGCTCCTTCATTTATGAATTAAAAGCAGTTTGATCATCTACCAGCAATTAAGAGAAAACTGTGACCTTGGAATGAGATGCCACTTGACATTTTAATTAAAATCAATGTTAATCATACATGATAGCTCTACAAAGAAGGGTTTAAATATGAGTAACCTCAAAGCCTTGCTCACAAACTTTACATTTGCTTCTTTTCTATGGTTGAAATGATTACTCCAGTGGTTCCAAACTTTTTTGGCCTGTAAGACTCAAAGGAAGCAAAACCTACTTTCAACACCCAGTAACACATTCTGGTCTTACTGTGGATATTATTAGTAGAAAGTTCAGCCAAAGAGATTCTGAGATTGTTTCATTTCAGTGATTTTATGGACCCAAGGAAGTGGAAGTGAGCAAAATTTAAAAGATGAAAAGGTAATTTTGTGTAAGAGAAATGTGTGTCTTTCTGTCTTATCCCCAGGTTGGGAGCGACTGGTTTAGCAGATTGACAAACAATCAGTCAGCCACTACTTTTGATGATCGATTCATCATTTTTCAAGCAAAATGCGAAACATTTGATGGCTTAAACTTCTCGAATCTGCCATTCTTTGTCTTACATGACAGTGAAAAGAAAAGCAATTTGAATATGTCACATTTCACAGACAGCACAGTTAAAGCTGGCGAAGGCAGGATGTTTTTTTGACATCACTGGGCAAAAATCCCATAATAAATTTTGAGCACATTGTAATTCAAGTGTTCTGAGAGGAAACTACATTTCTGCACTTCCTCTTGGCTTTTATGTTCAGGCTTTAGAAATCTATCCCATGCCAGGAGACTTTGGCCAATGATAGGGCATTTCCGCAATAGGGTGTTCCTACTGGCTGTTCTACAAATGCAGATGTGTGTGCACGTCCCTTTAGTGAAAGGCTGATTCAATGGCGGAGAATCATGCAGAGAAAGTTTCTATTACAGCATTGGCAACAACCGTCTACACTGCAAAAAATCAGAGAAGACAGACTTTTCAATAAGAAGAGTCTAATAGTAAACAAAATAAGTCACGTAATTATTGATGGAGCGTTTCTGAGATGAAGAGAAAATGCTGCTAATAGCTTAGCCTTCTGCTACCTGGAGCCAAAGGTTCGGGGCTATGGCTAATTCAAGCTCATCTTTAGCCCTGTTTCCACCAAGCACTTTTAGTATGGTACCTTTCAAACCAAAAGTAATCCTTCAGACATGGTATCTAGACCTTAGCATTTCCACTGCAAACATTACCCTTAAGGTGCGGACACACCAAACCACCATCAAAGAACTAGCGACGACGAAAGCCAACTGTTGCGTCGTCTACGTCGCCTCTAGTCGCCCTGTGTCAGTTGCATTTGAACACACTACACGGACTACATCCGACGGCCAAGTGGCACGTATGTTCTGCGCCTGCGTGATAGAGAGCAGAGTGACAGAGTGGTACATCCTGACAGCCAAGGTGTTACCTACCTGTGCAGCCGAGCACCGCAGCACCTCCATGGACTATTACATTCAGACAGTCCCGGTGTTTCCTCCGCAGGCTCCACTTCACTCAGCTTCACTCAGCTGCCCGATAAACCCGCTGTTTCTGCCCACTTTAACCTGAATAACAAACCAGGGCTCAGTGCTCCGGTTGAATCCAAACGGAGAGCCGGGGCTAGCTCAGAGACTAGCAGAGGCTAACTGGCTGTGCGTCCCTCCAGTCATGCTGCGGCTTGTCGCTCCCAGCTAGCTCCGGCTCTCCATTCGGATTCAAACGCACTCATGCACTGAGTAACATTACAAGTTTACGTTCCACCTTAAAAGTCGCCGGCAGTCGGCCCAGTGAATTAAGTTATTTTTTCTCCGACTCCAGTTACAGTTTACTAATAAAACTCTCCACAGTATGAACAGTGGTTTCATGAGCCTCAAAACCAGCCACAACTCAGCCCTGAGCAGAGTGACCGTCCTCTACTGACCAATCAACAGACTGCAGTGTTCACAGCTCCACCTTTTAGTAACAGATCTGTGTGCTAGGTACCCCAACAGAGGGGGGACCAAAAATGGGGACGGTACAGAACGCTTCCATTGGTACCATCAACAACTTTTAAGCATACTGAACTGAACTGTACCGTACTGCTCAGTGGAAACGGGGATTTTATGTAGTATGCCATCGTCAGCTCGCTCAAGCCTCAAGTCACAGTGTGTCATCTCACAGGGCTTTACAGTCCCACAAGTTTGCAATGAAAAAAGGAAAGTTATTTTTATGGGACTGCTGCTATATAACGACATCAGAGCACAATCAGGATCGGGATTGATCGAAATGAATGACTAGTACTTGCACAGGTCACTGTATGAAGCACGTGCATATGCAGGTGCTTGTCTGGTGGAAGGGACTAAGGACAGACAGAGGAGAGCTGCAGGTAGAGGGTCTATTTTCAATTTCTGGCAGGGATTTGTTGCCTTTTCACAAAAAAACACCTACCCTAGCTTTAATCCAAAAAGTAAACTTGAATGGGAGTTGGCAGCCCTAATCCTCGCATGCTTTAAGCAGTCACAAAGGCAGTAGGTATGGATATCTGCAGCCTCAGAGACATGACACGCACATACTACATATTCAATATAATCTTTATATGGGGATCGGTGCCAACTACCATGCTTCATGTCTTAAAGCTCCCATGCTAAAACATAACTGCTGAGACAGAAACACCTCCTGGGCATTCACACACACATACACACACAGTTAAATATGCTAACTCATAGCCTCGGGGAGGGAGAGCAAGCAGAGCCAAACGACTGCCTGCCTGCTGTCGTGACATCACAGTCTGAGGAACTGCGTCAACAAATTAGATGCTCATTAGGAAGGTCGTGACCTCTGAGCAGCCACTGTACTCTGCTAAACTGGGAGGGGCGTTCAAGTGCATCGATCAGGGCAGGCCAAAGAGCTCCAAAACATGCACCTACAGATGTACAGACATCTGTATGCCACCAAGTCTTGCATCAGGTATCACAAAAACAACTTATCTATAAGAAAAAATACAGATTATTAACAATAAAAGCAAGTTGAAGCTTAACCCCAACAGAGGAAAGTAAAGCCAATTCATGCAAATCATCACGTAAGAGTCTTAACTGTTGAAAGACATTTAAAATCTGACACTGCAGCGAGACCTGACCGCCTCAGGTAAGCCGTTCCAAAGTCTATAAAAATTATTAATAATGCCAATTTAGCTCTCAAATGTCCTCAGAAAGGTTTTGGAGGACATTCCTCTTTTGTTTTTTCTACAGCTTGCATGCTACAAATGCCATTTAAAGTTCAGTAATATGTCCCAGTAATATAATATCTAGACTATGGTGCATTCTGAGGTCATATAACTAAGTCTAATGTACTTTCAGTATTCATAGGAGTGATTAATATGAATAAAATCTATATTCTAATACTATATATCAGCATATGGCTCATAGAACATAACATATAAATTATCACCTCTGCTTGTCAGTCTGTTTTCTTGCATCGCCATTCTGTCACACAGTGCTGTGAGTGTAACAACTGCATTTAACAGTTTTGTGAATTATCATTATTATGAATCATAAGCAGCCACTTTCCCAATTAAAACAAGTGAATTATGCAACCATAGCACACAGCAGTCAGCGGTGCATGCTGTAATCAGAAAAGAATGACTCATGGGTCACATATACATGGAAGAATTACTAAATCTCTAAGTCCTTGTAAAATTTTTGGGTTGGTGTTACAGGTAGAAATACAAATTTACAGGAGGCTAGTGCTACATGGCCTGTATGGAAAATACTCTAAAGTAAAAGGCCATGACATGCATGCAAATCACATACTAGGGCGGTTTCTTTTTACTCAAAATTCAAACTGCTGTTCAAAAGCAAAAAAAAAAATTAATCGTATAAGCACAACACACCTTGTATCATATTTCGGCGAGAGATGTTTCTGAAATACATTGACTGTCTGATCCATTGCATGTCTTGTTGTCCTATCTTGGCTTGTTTTTCTTGACGCTACCGCAAAAAGTAGAAAACTAGTGAGCCATGTTGACACCAAACTATCTGAGAAGAGACTTAAAAAAAAAAAACATTAGAATTTGGCACCATAAATGGACCAAGTGTAGATAGGTCAGGCTGTTTGCTGACTAAAATTGCCACTGCTTTACGCTGTTGTTAGCTTAAATGAAACAGCACGAGCACCATGACTTTAAGGTACAATGCGTAAGATAGGACCAGAATTTCTGTGTAAAACATTTAGAAAATAAACTAAGGTTATCAACTTAATGTAAAGAAGTAATAGTTTTGACATTATGCCAAAGACGTCTTTTGTGTTGCACATATAGTTACTGAAATTAGCAGCTAGCCAGCTAGCCTCGCTCCATACTGTCATGTAATACCACTTCTAAGAGACGGTGGTGAGTCACTGTAACATCCAGTCTGTCCTCAATCCAACATGAGAGGACAAGGATACAGAGCTACAGCTACCAGTTAGCAACACGGTCAGCACATCAGGCAGCAAAGAAAAGAACTGAAACACGCTAAAAAGAAGCAAAACGAGAGTAAACACTGGCACAGCTTTCCACTGCTGGACACAGATCTTGTTAAGTGAAGAGAGAGGTTTGATGCTGAAGTAAAATGTATCTTTAGTACTGGAACACATGCTTCAATTGGGGTCGGTATATAGTTTTGATGTGGTCTTAAAGGCAAACATTAAGATTATAAGATAGCAACGTTATTTTGACTGGCTCTCAGAGTTTCAGAAGATTGGTCGAATTTTGCGTAGTCTTGCCCTGCTGTTAATAAGTATTTGGCTTTTTTGAAACTGATGACCATATTAAAGCAATTAATTTGCATTTTCCTGATAATTAAAAGTACCTAACATAAAATGCTGTTGCAGTGTAAGGAAATTAGGAAATAAGCTCTCTGAAACTCCAGTTTTTCTGGGGAAAGAACCAGAGACCCGCCACTTTGGCTTTGAAATCCTCACTTTTTTTGAGGTCTCAAGATTGGCAAGGATGCTGAGGACTATAAATATAGATTGTACGGAGACAGTCGTAGTGCAGAGAAATGCTCCCCCATTTCTATTATGTAATGCACCTGACACACCAAGCCAACGGTCAGCTGTCAGTCAATGTAGGGCCATTGGTGAGTGTCATGCCACCCTAGGTGGTGCGGTGGGTCCTGCAATGTTTGGCCCTCGTCAGCCTTTTTTTTGGGGCAATTCAGCCCAGATAGGTGTTGGTGACAGCGGAGCCTGTTGGTGAATGAAGTTACTCTGACTGGCAGTTTAGCTCAGCGTACAAGAAGAGGAAACGGAAGTGAGGAAAGTAAACAACTAAAGTCAAGAGAGAGTGAGATCAAAACAAACTTGTTATTTTGCTTCAGCCATTGAGCTCTTTAGCAGAAGCATTTCATGATGGTTTGTGTTATTGTTCTACATTGGATTGTGTTGTTAATGTGCTAACTTGCTAACTAGCATCATGACAGTCTTCCAGTTTCTGTTTATTGAATGACAACAACAGACAACAACCATCTGCTGGTATAGAGAGTTATTTCCTCTCACGCAGGTGCAAAACGGACATGCTGCTTGGCCGTCAGCTGTTGTCTTTGCAATGTGTTCATGTGCAGCTTTTTGGCCGAGACACAGGCGACATAAGGCAACGCAGCGCTCGGCGTTCCTTACCACTAGTTCTTTGATGTCAGTTTGGTGTGTCTGGACCTTAAAGGAGGAGGAACACTTTTAATTTGATAATTTATTACAGATTGGCTACGTGGGTTGCAAATGAATGGTGTTAGTTGACTTGAACTGTGACCAGCAGCATGTGAGGTACTATGACATCTTCATTATATATTTAATGCTTTTAATCATGCCACTGATGCACAGTTTACGGTATACAAAAGGGACACATGGTCAACAGTATCAACGTACCAAACAGGCCTGTCTGTGACACGTGAGCATCCCTGCAGTGAGTCTTTGGTCAGGAGCAGGCAGGGTGACGCCCGCTGGGACCTGCCGGTGCCCAGTCGTGCCCCAGCCAGTGTCCTCCATGACAGTAACAGACGGTCAGACACTCCCCTCATCCAGCTAACACACCTCAGGAAGCAGAGCACGGAGATCTAGGCTGACTGCTCGTGCTGAGCCGGGTTGGCAGATGACAGTTGGGACGTGCGTAGTTGCGGGTGTGTGTTTCTAAAATGCGTGTGTGTCCGAGCTGGGTGCAGAGGCACGGCATCATACCAAGAGGAGCATGGGGAGATGAGATGGAGAGAAGGAATGACAGATCATTTGTGAAAGCTCCATTCATTTGTGAAAATGGCCTGCATGCCAGTCACTATCAGGATGTCTGCGACGGCTGTCTAAGCGGCCTGGGAACCAGCAATCTGAGGTTCAGATTTTAGTTTAGAAATGAGAGACAGAAAAAGAGCAACTGAGGGAGCATCGCCAGAATGATTCTGCCATCGCTCCATTCATCTATCAGCTACGCCACATCTCTCTCTCTCCCTCTACACTTTGTGTTCCTTCCCCTCCATATATGAATATCAGCTGTTTCTGCGGAACAAACGTACTCTCCCCCCTAACAAGTCATTTCATATCATGCTGAGGCTTAAACTCCCAGTGGGGCTGAGATAAGTTCAACTGGTTCCATTTCATTTCAACTTATTTCAAGAATTTGCCTGTAAGAAGTGTTATTTTGTGATACGCAGGGAGCTTATTCTGCTGAATATCAAGATGCCGACTGTGTTTCTTGAACATTTTTAAGAACAAGTCGAGCTAAATGTGGAAACAATCAGGTCAGGCTCACCATGTTAGTTCAGTAGGTGTTTGTTCTGAGAAAAACAAAGAGTACGAGGCTGCTAATGATACAACATTACTAAAAGTCCCCCTCTAGACATGTTTTAAAGGATCGGTATGAGACATTCAGAGGATAAATATAGCAGCAAAACAATATTTGCTATGTAAAGATACAGTGGAGTTATGGCGTCCTGAGCAGAAAATGAAGTCTACCCCCTCTCTGAATTTCACACAGACACCCTTCAAAGTGCAAAAATACAAGGGATGCACAAATTAATCTGCTGCACATCTGTATCAGCCAATACTCCCCTTGTTGACTGAGATCGACCAAGTAAATGAGGTGTCATTCACCAATGGCAGGCGCCAATGTTTTCCCAATTGTGTCACATTTGCACAGGTTAAAAGCACGTCTCAGGACTTACAACGTACTGTCATCCGGGGGACAATGAAAAACATGTTTGGGATGAACAGAGATCTTCCTTGGGGCGCTAACGGGACGAGAGGACGCAGTAAACTACCAACATGCCTGCCATGGGACACATCCAACTGTTTCTTCTGATAATGTTACTTAATGAACAAAAATCCATGTTGAAATCAGCAGGAGGAGAGCTAGTTGACGTTAGCTGTTGGTAGGCGGTGGCCAGAACTAACTGCTGACAAAGGTTACAGTGAGATACATTATGATGCGTTCAAGCTGTATTCAGTAAAAATTAGTGTTGGGCGAAGGTGAATTTTAGTTTTCTCATGATATGTACAAATGTAATCCTGTAAAGTGTAGTTTTTGGTGAGAAACTTTAATAAATACAGTTGTTTGAAAGAGAAATTTTTGATGTCTTCACAGCAATATAAAACAGATATCTGAGAGGAAATTATGGTATATTATATATCGTAAAAAGGGTTTTGAAGCAAAGCTTTATGACGCATATTAAAGGTTGTTTCATAAACATGTATAATTAAATTTGTGCTCATTCAAAGGTGGTATAATGAAGAGCTGAATGTCTTAAAACAGTTGGGGTTTTTATACAGTAATGAAGGGGAAATAAAGACCAACAAATACAAACTAAACAAGAAAAACAATGGTATCAGCTATTGTTATTTTAAACATCGGTATTGGTATCGGCTCAGAATTTCACAATCGGTGCAGCCCTAAAAAAATACTAATATTTTGTGTAACATGGTTTTCCTCTTGTAATAGTTGCGGGACAAATACTGCAAAGACAAACTGTCACATCTTGCATGTACAAGTGCTGAACAACAATGGAGGACAAATCTGTCCATACAGGCTACTGTACAGTATATGTTTGCTTCCATGCACCCACACAGACTGGCGGATCCATCCTCTCTACCTGCATGCTTAAGCATTCCCTTCACCCAAAGCTAGTACTCTATCTTGTGCCAACATGTTTCTTTCGACAGATATTCCGAATCATAGCAACCAGATGCAACCAAAGCATCTCAGTTGAAAAACGCTGCAAATCCAAAGCACTTTCAAAAGCTCCCAGCTGGGCGTGTCCTGAGGAGCACCTGGCATTTCAGCTTAGAAAAAAGGCTTTGGTGGAAGCACGACTGGGAAGCTACAGAATGATTAAATAAAAATAATAATCAAATAATAATGGAGCTGCCCTTTAATATAGGGATTTGAATATTCATTGCTGTTTTTCCATAGTTTGATGTGTTTGAAAAAATGCAGTGTAAAGAAAAGAAACCACTGCAACAAAACACATACACTCTCATGACAAGAAAAGCAATTCTGAAAAACACACAAAGAGAGCAGCTCATGTGAAAATGATCTACACGCCAAAACATACAGACATTCTCAGAGAAAAACACCTCGTAAGAAATCAGAAAACTTTGATTCTTTCGTGTGAGAGGAGAAAAGACCCAAACTGGTGTGGGAGAGAATAAAAGGACAGGGAGAAAGAGAGCTTTACTCTGAAGCCAAATCTCTGGATGTTGAAAACATCCAAAAAGAGTGTGAATGGGTGTGTGTGTGTGTGTGTGTGTGTGTGTGTGTGTGTGTGTGTGTGTGTGTGTGTGTGTGTGTTCTCTCTGGCTTTCCCATAGCTATTTACAGCCCAGTCAGACACTGGGGACTGTCTTGAGTTCACACACAGAGCACTGGAGAGAAAAACACACACACAAACATAACCGTAAGCGATACACACTCTCAGAAACATCTCCTCTTCAGGCATCCAAACAAAGACACAAACACACACAACCTCATTCATGTAAAAATATCATCTCTCTGGTTAGATCACTCAGCAGTGTATCAACAGGAGTTGAGCCTTTTGTTCTGGTGAAATACCACAGCCAAAGTCATCCAGGCAAATAATTCTGTTTTAAAATTAGGATTCAAATGAAGCAGTTATTGAAAGTGTTTAAATTAGCAGCTCAGGTACTCAGGTTTCAGGTGCAGCTGGAATTTCACCCCAAAAAATTGCATGTAATTATCAAACTCTATCTGGGGTTTGCAGTGTGTTCATACTGGCGGAAATTACAACATGAAGCTATGCTGATTCAGACAGTACCAGCTGTTTCACAATGTAAAGCACATCAAAGTAAAAATGTGGACAGCTGTCGCAATGTCTCAAGAAGCAAAATATTGATATTAATATGTTCAACACTTGTGATGTTTGAACGTGACAGTTCTGCTCCAAAGTCACAGTCTGACTGGCATCTGTCAGCCGCTTCCATCATTCCCAGTTAGTACAAAGCCAAGTACAGAGCGACAGTGCGCTGTCGACAGTGCTACATGATGCTTAAGTACACAGTACACTTCTGCATGTGACATGAAGAGTATATAAAGCTTTAAGACTTAAGACAAAAACAAAATTGGAAAAAAATAAGTGAGATTAATCTAAAATTGATCATATTAAACATTCCAATATCCTGCAGTAGTTGACAAATAATTTCCAATCCAATCAACGCACAAGCAGATTCTCATCTGCCTTCATGATTACTTTAACACGTGACAGTGAGATCTGGGATAATTCCAATAAATCCCACGGAAAAAAACACACATGCAGACAGCAGACAAATTAAAGGACAAGTCCCAATAAATGAGATCAGTAACACAAATGCAAATGCCTTCAGTTTGGGTCTGGGTAAATACTCTGCATTTGCTTTGTAATCAGATGAAACACATAATTTAATAAATATGTGAAACTGTTGAGTATTATTTCAGCTCAGAAATATGGAGAGAACACCCAACTAGCAAGAGATGTGTTGGCCTACAGTGCAGGCAGCCGTCATGGTGACACTGACTTCACGGCTCATCATCAGCAGGCCGCTTATCTTCAGCAGTGGAATTGATTTAATGGTGAGGCTTGGGGAGTTTGCTTTGCTTACTGTTCTGAAGTTGAAGTTTATTGCTGCAGCAGCCAAAAACAATAAAGCTAGATTGAAGGATGAAAAGACCTTATACATTTTAACTGTATAAAAAATTGAAGAGTTTATATTTCTTAGATAAGAGGCCATATTTAAACAATCTATAGCGCATGGTGCAATCTATCTAGGGTGTGTCTAACTCCAATTTTGCTGGTTAAATGGCATAAAATCTGGGCCCAAAGTAAGGCCCAAGGGGCTAAGGGGTTGGACTCAGCCCCTTAATTCATAATAAATGGATTTCTGCTGAGAGTAATGCAGTTAGAGCAGTGATGTCACTGCAGCAAATTCTGTGAAACATTTAGGCAGCGAATTAAAAACTGTAGTTATAAACTTGACAAAGAAAACAGAGCGAAACTTTTAGCCTCTGAAATAATCAGGTAACACTGCTCTTTATGTGTAAATCCACACATCTCTATTAACGTGGAGTCATGGAGCTCATGTCTACAGGATGATCTTAGCAGGCTAGGTTTTTGTTGGTCAATGGTGCAATCACTTTCTCTCGCCTAAAAATAGCTATACAACAACAATGCGCTCGACTCAGATCTACAAGAACATTTGCTACTTACACAACGTGGGCACTGGCCATGAAAATGACAACTGTGTCAGACTGACACGAGCAATGGCTGTTGTGATTTAGTGTCTGCCATGCCACTTTGCACCAGAAGTATGATAGAGCCTTATAACCCTAATTTGAATGGTATTACAATCACTAGGTTGTACAAAGTCTCCTGGCCATATTTCATTGAAAAGCATCATGCCCTGCAGCTGAGATACTACAACCTACAACCCAGAGAAGCCCTTAAAATGGCCTTCACAGTCACCAGACCCTAACCTAACTGAGCGCCAATGAAAGATTTCGAACCAACGTACTCTCCGCCACCATCATCAAAACACCAAATGAGGTAACATAAAAAGTAAGAGCGGTGCTCATCCCTCCAGTAGAGTTACAGAAACTTGTGCAATCAATATCATACAGCACTGAAGCTGTTCAGGCATATGGTGGCTCTCATTACTTTTTCTCTTTAATTTGTCATCCATCTGCAGGTGTAAACACAACATCAATGTATATTTCACGCTGTTGACACTGCTGAATCTTAAATCATAATATCTGCAACCTAAAATACTGAGTTTGTTTAACTGTAAGATCCCACTGTGCTCTAAACTCGACTGCAGTATGATTTGTTTATTATTACAGAGGTGGATGACAGACAGACAACTCGATGAAGGGATGGAGAGCAGTACGATAACATTTTGAAACAGATGAAAGGGCCGACAGATCTTCGCCTCTCTGTCTCTCAGGTTCTTTAGATGCTCAACAGACTGAAATATCACTGACATTCACCCTGATACATTTGAACTGATGCGGGCGCATTAAGGCTGCTTCAAGTTAAGTGTGTGAACACTGCAGAGTGCAAATGTGGGTGTGTGCAGATAGATGTGTGTGTCCAGAGCAGGGAGACACTATCAAAGAGCACTGAGGTCAAGTGTGTGTTTGAGAAAGAGCCTTTTAAAGAGTTTATGAAAGTCTAAAAGCAGTCGGCCCAGGGGACAGATGGAGCAAGAGACAAGTAGGAAAAGAGAGAGGACAGTGACTCAGCTGTAAAGATGGGACGATAGAGGAATGGGCAGAAACGAGCCAAAAGAAAGAACACGAATTAATCTAAATCATAAATTAACACATATCCATGCCAAAACTGTGTTAACCACAGCTGTTAAACATGCCATTTTTACCAGTTGCAGACAGCAATATAGTCCATGATGAGCAGCGCTAAAATCAACCTGCGTAGTTGTCCCTCCATTGTGACATTAAAAAGTGTCACATTTATCTTGCAAATGTACTCTTTTTCACCGTTTTGTTTACTTCCTGGATTTCCCAATCCAGAGCAGCTTTCTCGCACAAGGCATTTGATCTGGTCCGCTTGTAAAGGCTGCCTTGAGAACATGAACCAACTCTAGGCAATTATGCACTTTAGTAACAAAACTTAGTCCCTGATTCAGACCAAAGCAAGACAACTCTAGGTCTGAAAGCACCCTAATATGGAATTAGCCTTCTTAGACAACTCTTGAATACTTATAGCCCATGGAATAATGTATAGATAGGACATAAACACCCTTGTTGCTGGAAGACCCGATGACACTTACACTGATAACAGTATAGCCACATCAGTAGGCTAAACGTAGATAACGTGTTAAATAAAGTCTCTTTAGCTAATAAACTGCTTTTATGGTTGGAGGAAGTCTGCTCAAGATAAAGTGGCAATACTAAGCCTTATTTTTAAATTAGCATGTCCTGTTGTGGGACATATGCTAACCTGCCCCCTAGACATGTTTATTCCAAAACCAGTATTCAATTGATATCTCATCTTTTCTTTTCTGATGGCTTACTTTGTTTCTCCCTTCATCTTCATCCTCCATTTATTATTAGACTGAGTTTTGCATATGTAAATGACAAACACTGGGCACTGTTTGTTCCAGATGTTGTGTGAGTGCTGAGATGCTTTCAAATAAAATTAGCGTAGCATGTCACTTGTTTAATTTGGTGGCATATGTCACATCTGTGACAGCAATGATGATGAGATGACATGTTGTCACACACATTTATGCCAATCCAAAATGATATAAATGATTATAAATAGGCTCAATTAACAACTATATCCGAGATCTTTAACAGGTTGCAGTTCACCATCTCACATTTGTGATTTTTGTTCTACATAGGAAATACATTTTTATTTAACCTCTATTTAGCCAGGAAGTCTCATCCAGATTTAAATTCTCTTTCACAAGACACATGGCCAAGGTAGCAAAACACATTTAATATGCAACAAATACAACATGTAATGCAAAAATCCACAATAAAACAGCAACTATTCAAACATAGCAGCCTCTCAAGAAAAACAAGCACATGTCTCTGTCACCACATTCTTTATGATTCTTTTTAAATACCTTGTTAGCACGGATACATAGCTCACTGTCAAAGTTGGGCACTTTTTGTGTTCAAGTGCAACTTTTTGGCCAGGATACAGGTAACATGAGGCAACGCAACAGTCAGCCTTTGTCACCAGTTGTCTTTGATGTTGGTTTGGTGTGTCTGGACCTTTATGGTGCCAGCTTTGCTACTGTTGGTGATTGTTGCCACAACTACAAATAGTCTAATGCTGTGACAGTTAATCGATGGATTATAAACACAGACAGCAACATTTCTGATTGATATTTGACACAAAAGGAAAAACTCTTTCCCTCGTTGAGAGGCTGTAAACTGCGATACAAACTGTCAAGGACACAAAACGCCTGAATGCAGAAGGCCAACATGACAATGCAGGTTAGATAATGTGACTGCCTGCCGGTCACAGTGACTCTCTCTCACACACACACGCACACACAAAGAGACGGGGGCATATTGACGAAATGTCAGTCTCTGTTGTCTGACACATTTCAACAGGCCATCTTCTGTAGTTAATCAGACCACACACACACACACACTCTGAGCCAGAAACAACACAATATATCAAAGAATCTATACCGTTTTCAACACTTGGATTTTCTGTCATGTCAATAAAGCTCCCTTGAATTGGAATTTAAATTTACTACGGCAAAGGAGAGACAGAAATAGACAGAGAGCGAGAGACAGACGCAGGATGGAAGAGCTGCAGAAGAGGCCTGGTATAAAATCCATAGCCTGCCTGTTATCAGGACGATAATTGGTTTTCCCCTCTACGCCCCTCCACCCCTCTCGCATCCTTCCTCTTCCTCCTCCTCCTCCTCATCCCTCCCATCTCTCTCCTCTACCTCTCTTTCATTTTCTACACACACACAATTTAATACACACATTTACAGACACAGCCATGCAGGTAACACAAAGCACAGCAAGAACTCGCTGTAAATACATCATTTTCCGGATTCGGTGTGTCGCATTTTGCATTTTTGCACCAAACAATGACACCGTGGAGAAGGCTTAGTGTCAACAAATGCCCCTTGCTGTTACACCAGACGCACAAACATGTACACCATCACAAAGGCGTTGCACATGCACACAGTCAGACACACGCATACGTGATTAGCGTGAAGTGTGTAATCAGTGAATGGCCTGATTAGCGGGTTACACTACAGTGCAAGACAAAGAGATTCATTTACTCATCCACTTCAAAAAAAAAAGAGAGAGAAAAATGGGGGGGTGTGGGGGTGGAGACACAGGGGAGAAGCTATAAAAATCATTTTGGCTGTGTGGAGATGCCAGAAAGACAGACAGGGAGCAGACAGACACACAAACACATGCTGCCAGATATGGACAAAGAAGCGAGGAAGAAGAATGCAGGGACCAACAATAAAGTGATACAAGCGGGCAGACAGGCAAAGAACAAAGAGACAAGAAGAAAGAGAGACACCGGAGGACATGAGGAAAGACAGGCGGGCGTAGACAGAAAGCCACACACACATAATCACACACACACAAAGGGTTCGTGCGTAGGTTGAAGTCTGCAGGGGGGCTCTGCTGTATTCACTAGTTCAAGATTCAGGAGTGCTTACTCAGCAGAGCTCCAGTGTCTCCCTGTTATACTGAGAGTGAGTCAGAAACAGAGAAGGAGGGACAAGGGGGGGAGGGAAATAAAGTCCTTATGAGGGATTTGCATTAATGATTGTTTTGTACTCGCCAAGATAAATGGTCAATAAAAGAGACAAATATCTGCTGAGAACATAAAAAACTTCCTATCTGGTCATACACTGCTAATTTGCTTTGACTAATACATTTTTTGTGCATTGGTGGCCTAGTTCACATTCATGGGCGACATTAATTCCAATCCAGGAAGTATAGCAGCCGCATACTTAACAGGAGTCATTAATTGTGAGCAAGTGGCAACCATAAAAAAGAATGGGAATAATTTATATGGTTGCTACCTGCAGAGCTGAAAAGATGAAGCCAACGCAGAAGTGCCAAATGTTGCTCATCATGAAAACAACTTTATAAGGTGATTCAATTGCTCCTAAATTGGCGACGGCCATATTAACAACACACAAACACATTTCCTGTTACTTGCTTGAGTCCTCCACTCCCTCTTAATATGTGAAACTTTATACCGGCAGTTGTTTAAAGTTACCTGTGTTAATGCAACTAGCATGCAAACATAACCATATTAACGCCAAGTGCAGTTCCTCTAATGGCCACTTGAGGCTGGCTCTAAAAGCGAGTCAATACCCATAGACCCCCAGTGTTAAAATGCCCAACTTTACAGCGGAAGTAAACATGTTTACAGCCTGGTACAAAGATGGTTTTGGTCTCTACGGCTAATTTCCCCATTTATAACAACTGAATTTTTATATTACTCACCTATCTAAATTTTACTAAGGCTTAATGTTATTCATAATTAAGGGTGTGATAGGCTTTGAGTAACAGGTAGGTGCCGTCCATTGACAAGTCGCTACCACACCAATAACATAACCATGATGTTATCCCATATTCACAGAATACAGGTGTAGGCGCTCTCACTCCGAAGTTGTCAAATCGCTCAAGTCGCCCAACGCTTGGGCAGTGACTTGTGGCATCAGACACTGACGAAAAAAGCCGTCCTTTAACGTTGGCGTGATAGGCGCCAAGGGAAAACGCGGCGGGACAAGGACAAAAGTTATGGCAGCGAAAGTCTAAATAGGGCAGGTGGGTCCAGCAAACTTCTACCCAGGAGAGCGGTGTTTGCATTCCGTAAGATTCTAAAGCCAAACCTTGTTCGTTTTTCCCAAACCTAACCACGTGCTATTGTTGCCTAAACCCAAGCACGTGCATTGGTTGTTGGAGGAATAAGAAATGTCAATTCGTGGGGTTGTACCGACGTGGTGCATTTATTTTGAAAGAGACTGTATGTAAACTGTAAATTTCCTGTGAAAATGAAGTGTATAATGAAAGAAGACAATGCATGTAACAGGCAGAACTTGACACGGTGTCCCAGAATATCAAACCAATGCACCCAGGGTACCTTTCACGTCGTATATGGACACAAAAAATCCACGACCAAACATCATATGTGACGAGGTCGGAGTGAGAATGTGTTGCTATATCCGTGCGTTTTCAGTTCATGTATTTTGGCTGTCTTGGTTGTGCTAAAGACGTTCTAAGAAGCCCAACAAAGTGCCAGATGGCTCACCAGCCATTTTCTAATTCACAATGAAAATAAACTGATTCACACTGGGATTTTTTTTTTACTTGAACATAAAGTAG
Organism: Epinephelus fuscoguttatus; assembly: GCF_011397635.1. Lineage (NCBI taxonomy): Eukaryota > Metazoa > Chordata > Actinopteri > Perciformes > Serranidae > Epinephelus > Epinephelus fuscoguttatus. Next base: position 11,941,667 of record NC_064773.1, on the reverse strand, counting down.
GTACCTTAATCATGCCTGAATTGCCAGGAGAAGATATTGGAGTGAAGACCAATGAAATACACTGACAGTGAACATTTTACAGGTGTGTTCAGCAGGAACATTTTGTGCTGCAGATACTTTATTTCAAACCAAACACAATCCAGGTGTCATTACATTTCCCATTTCCCTATTTCTTATGAAAATGATTATATGTAGGTATTATTTTTAGAGGACGGGCTGAAATAAAACCATAAATATGCAACTGGTGTATATAAAAGGATGGTCAAAATGGTAGGGTTATGGTGAAAAAAACTAAAGTTAAAATTTACGTCTTGTTCCATTTGTTCCCTTCTACTTAATATCCTTAAAATGATTTTTAGTTCTACATAACAGATGAGGAACCTTTTTCAAATGTGACGAATGAAGGGAAGAGGGTAGAAAACTGACAAAATGAGGGAGAAGGGGTTTAGAGAAAAGGTTGTGTTGAGGTTAAATTTGTAATTTGCGGACCTGTCCCTCGGGGGTTGCCAGGTGTGTGAATGTGCATCCTATACAGCCTGAAGCCACAGACACACAACACTTTCATATCCACCTTCAGACCTTGCTATCATTCCTCCTCCTCCTGCCCTAACACACAAACACATTAAAGTCTTTTTACAAACATGCTTCCTGCCTGGTCTTTCATTTTTTTGTTTGTTTGTTTGTCAGGAGGGTAACCACCACCACTCACTATTTGGAAGACACTTTATTTCAGTTTGGAACAAAAAGGGAGAAAAAAGAGAAAAACAAAAAGTGAAATGTAAAAGAATTTTCCTTCTCCCACCATGTCATCTCTTCCCTGTGTTCTTCCCATCTCTCCAATCTAAATGAAGGTCCCAAATAACGCACCACAGACGGGTCTAATCATGACTTCGAAAGCTTTTTTGGATACTGATTTGCCTTCCATCAGTCAAAAGAATCTCGCACTTAACCATCATACATAAAACAATCTGCAGGATAATTCATACCCGGCTGCTTTCTGAGCCTCGCTGCTTGTCGGGGATAAGTGAATTCTGAATTTGGGAGTAGGGGAAAGTAAAACGAGTGCTCGGTGAATGATATATTATCAATTTTTCATTCAGGAGTTTGGGGGCAAATGAATATTTGATATCTTTTTTAAAAAGACTCATTCATCACGTAGTTGGCGTTGGCCAGGGGAAAACGAAGGAGGAAGTTATGGCGAGACATAGTTATGGAAAGCGTCCAGTTATTGAGGCTCATTATCAAGAAGATAAAGTGCTGGTGGTGGTGGAGTTAGAATCATATGGGAGAGGAGGGGGGTAAATCGAGGGGCTGGATGAGGCTCCATCTGCAAGCAGAGTTTAAGGCGGAGATATTGAGCTTTAAAGTTTTTTCAATCCAGAAACTAATATAACTTTTTGAACTTGTAGGTCAACCTCTTCAATAAACTCTACTTGAACCCATCTGTAAAAAAAAAAAAAAAAAAAATGAAGGTAAAGCCGTGTTATAGGAATAAGTTTTGATCTTAACTTTTGCTTGAACCCCAGGCTACACGTACATTTGGGAATGTCCAACTTTTTTACAAATTAAAGGGCCAGTCCGTAGAATTTAGGGGGATGTACAGGCAGAGACAGTATGATATTTATAACTATGTTTTTATCAGTTTTTAATCACACGAAAACAAGAATCATGTTTTTATTTTTACCTTTGGATAAGCTGTTTATATCTACACAGAAAGCAGGTCCTCTACCATGAGTCCACCTTGTTGTTTTACAGTAGCCAAACCAAACAGTGGCTCTAGACAGGACCATTTGCCTTATCAGAACAGCCACACGTTTAGCACATGAAAGAAGTTTCAGTTTGCGCAATCTGCAACCTTGCCTCTAGATGTAACTTCATCCTACACACTGGATCTTTAATAAAACTTGCTAGCGAATGTTAGCATGCTAACATCTCAAACTGAGTGCACATGTTGAACATTATACCCGCTTAACAACAGCATGTTAGCATGCTGATTTTAGCATTTAGCTCAAGCACCACCATGTCTAAGAACAGCCTCACAGAGCTGCTAGCATGGCTGTAAATTATTATTTATTTAAAGGGTTTCTATTGTGCTCATTTTCAGGTTTGTAATTGTATTTTGGGTTTCTAGTAGAACATGTTTAAATGTCTTAATGTTTAAAAAACACTGTTTTTCTCATATTGTTTGTGCTGGAACACCTGTATTCACTCTCTGTCTAAAACGCTCCATTCTAGTGCCTGTCACTTTAAGCAGCCCTCCCAAAAAAGGTCAGTCTGCTCCAATTGGGTATAGTGAAATTTACAACCATGAAAAATCCCCAATAAAAGCTTCTAAATCAAAATCTTCTCAGCTTGACATGTTCCAGTAGGAATATGATTCAAAATCAGGGAAAATTAACAACATCAACAACCAAGAGGGGCTGTATTTTCCTTAAATTAGCATGTAGCTACATGTAGCAGTGTACTTGTTACATGTAGCAAGTACAGTTTTCCATGAAAAATCACCTATAAAAGCTGCTGAACATAGACGGACATGTTCCAGCAGGAATATGAATTTGGAAGAAATTAAGAACATCTGCAACTTGGATTACATGTTTCCTTGACGTTAACATAAAGCTACATGTAGCAGTGTATGTAAAGTTAACACTTGCCCTGAGCAGTTGAGTATTCAGAGCCGTCTAAAGCCTGAGGTTTTTGCTCACAGGGATTACTTTTACATAAGTTTACCTCATTATTTGAAACTTCAGCAATGTTTAATAGTAACATTGAAACTGCAACATTATGTATGTGCGGGGCGTTGGTGGCTTAGTGGATAGAGCAGGCGCCCCATGTACAAGGCTGTTGCCGCAGCGGCCCGGGTTCAACTCCAGCCTGTGGCCCTTTGCTGCATGTCATTCCTTCTCTCTCTCCCCCTTTCACACTTGACTTTCCTGTCAATTAAAGGCAAAACTGCCCAATAAAATATCTTTAAAAAAAAACAAAAAAAAACATTATGTACGTGACAGAAAATAAGAAAAAGCATAAATGGTCACCTTGAAACACATCTCTGTGAGGTTTCTTGGCAAAAAAGGAGTTTTGTGCAAAAATAAAAGCACTTGAGTGGTTCTGGCTCAGGCTCACTAAATCATACATGTATGAGTCGTGTTTGCTACGTGTGGGCGGACATGGACTGTCTGAATACATTACATCCATACAGCCTCATGATGCTGCAGCTACGAGCCTGCAGCACCTATTATCATACACCGAGAACGCATCGCCTCTGTGTGCACATGAGACAGAGAGCGTGAGAGAAAAAGACAACAAGAGGCAATCTGTTGGCATCAGCAAAGCCTGCTGGGAAATGTGTATCCCGTAAGAGGCTGTCAGCTCAAGGTAATTTACTTCCTGGTCGCTCTGCACGCGCTCCTTCGATGTCAGCACTGAGGGAGAAGACGAGTGGGGAATCAATCACAGAAGGAATTAAAGAGGCCATCACAGTCTGTCTAGGTATCTCACACACACACACACACACACACACACACACACTGTAAATTTCAGCTCTATCACTCATACAGGTAAAGGCCATTGTTATACAGTCTTGGTGACAAATTACATAAGGCACCTGTAAGCAGCCATATGTCAGGACAGCACAGACACATAGTCTGAATTTGTGTTTAATATTCATATGGAGTCTCTTTGTGACAGGTTGGGGAGGTGTTCAGTCACACACTAATTTGAGGTGATTAGCTGAGTGTGCATGTGAGTAACAAAGAGGCCGAGGGAGTGCTGCATAATTGGGAAAACTCCACATTTGCACAGACTATAGATGAAAGTGTTTCTGCAGCTTTTTCATCAATGAATGTGCTAAACTGCAGCGCAATATGGTTGAAATTGCTCCCTCTTTACAGTCTCTGTCTCACTCCGCCTTTCCCATTTCCCATGTCATTTCATATGTATATTTCATGTGTATGTCGTAGTGTGTCTTTCTATGCGTGCAGCGGATGTGCATTCATGATGCTCAATCATGTCCCTTTTAATGTTTCCATACACATCTGTCACGGCACTGGCTGGTTCAGAGGCGATACTGCATTGGTTGTGGAGAAAGGAGAGATGATGACACAGACAAAAGTATGTGGATACCCAAAAATGAACAACTCATTTCAAAAATAGAGACATTAATCTGCTGCTATAACAACCTCAATTCTTCCCTGAGGGCTTTCAACAAGATTTAGGAACCTGGCTGCAGGAATTTGCTCCATTTCAGCCAAAAGAGCATCAGAGGCTTAACTGTGAGGAGCCAAGCTCAAACCATGAAAAACAGCCCAAGACCACAAGCACACCGAAGTAAAAGGGAAGTGTCAACATACCTCTAGCTATACTGTGTGTGTATAAGAGACTGGTGCAAGTATAGGTTACAAAATGTATCTACAGGCTCTTCTTGACCACACAACTTTTCCAGGAACCTGGTTCCAGTTTTCTGTTTCTGGCTCATAGTCCCTGCTCACGAGGACTTTCAAATGGACCAGAAACTATCTGAAGATCTAGAGTTCTAAATATCACTACATGTCTACAGTACATTCATATAGACAGAACAGAGTACATATAGACTTTACTAATAGCCTGAGATCTTAAGATTTAGTCTTGTTGTCTGTCCCTAGTGCACAGACTGTGCTGGGAGAGAAAACTTTGTGCTCTGCTCCTCTCACTTGGAATAACCTTTAAAAGGATTGGAAACAAATAGACTTGGTCTCTCTGCCTGATTTTAAAGCTCTTGTGAGTATAAGGGTGAATGAATCGGTCAGGACTTGCTATCACGCAGAGGTATTTCAATATTTGACATGTCAATGTATATATTTAATGTTTCTTATTGTGGTTATTGTTGTTTGTAACTTCTTATGTTTCTGTCTTTGGTAGGCCTCCCTTGAAAAATACATTGTTGATCTTAACAGGATCATCCATTTTCATCCGCAGGCCAAGCAAAGCACCCCAGACGTCCCTCTCCCGAGTAATGCCTTCCAGCTCTTCCTGGGGAACCCCAAGGCATTCCCAGGCAAGATGAGATATGCAATCCCTCCCTCCACTGACCCCTGTTGACACAAAGGAGTTACGGCTCTACTCGGAGTTCCTCACCCTATCTCTAAGGCTGAGCCCAGCCACCCCACGGAGGAAACTCGTTTGGGCTGCTTGTACCCACGATCGCATTCTTTCGGTCACTACCTAGAGGTCATGACCATAGGTGAGGGATGGGACATTGATGGACCAGTAAACCGAAAGCTTTGCCTTCTGGCTCAGCTCCCTCTTCACCACAATGGTCCTGCGTAGTGCCAGCATCACTGCAGAAGCAGCACCAAACCGCCGATCCATCTCGCGCTCTATTCTACTTTCACTAATAATCAAGACCCTGAGATACATGAGCTTCCTCATGTGAGGCAGTAACACTCTCCCAACCAAGAGGGGGCAATCCACCGGTTTCGCCTCAGATTTGGAGGTGCTGACCCTCATCCACCTGCTTCACACTGGGCTGCAAACCACCCCAGTGGTTAACAGGACTAACCTGGTTACACTGGTTTTCACTATAACTGATATTTAGACTTGGGATAGGAACTACTTTACACATTGTGTAAATAAGGGATACTGTACAGCCAGTCAGTCATTGTTGCAAAATAAAAACTGTCAGGATGATGCAGAAATCACCTTGTAGGGATTTATTTCACAATAAAAACCTGCTCTCTGTGCATTATACTGCTCATTACACAGCTACTTACTAAAGAAATCAATAATTGGAGAGAATGTATAGATTTCACAATTATTGTATTGCCTCTGCCATCTGTAACCAGAACTGCATCCATAATGGTCTGTTATTCAAAGCATCAGCCTGCTATTCAGAAATAACAGACCACAGAATGCCATAACTGACCCATCAGAATCAAGTGTTAACAAAGCTGTGTAATAAACAATGTTGCTGACTACTCGACTAATCTCAAAAAAGAACAAGATACAGAAAAGATTATCTTTAAAGAAACCCCAACTGTAACCATTTGTTTTGTGGCTGAAATGAAAACTAAAGCTGAAAAATAATCAGAGAACACTTGGCACAGATTGCTGCTTCTTTGAAGATAGTCCTCTAGCCTTTATAGCATTTTGGTTCCCAATTTCCACCTCTGAATGCCTTGTTTCCAACATCAATTTAACCAGCACACAGTTTCCAAAAAAAATTTACAAATAACACCATTTTGACTCTGTCTTGTCGTCTTGTCATGCACCAAAATTGGGTCTCAGAAAAGATGCTGTTTTTTTTGTTGTTGTTCTTTATCATCTTAATTTGCCTGACTTTCTCCAGATGCTGTGAAAATGCCGGAGGACTTGGCTAGCTCCTAATTTTACCTCCCTTGGGCACTGAAGTTGCTGGGACTTTTTGGTTGAGAACAAACATACACAAGTACAGCAGGTCAAAGTTGAACCAGAAAACGGCTCTGTAAAATATATTCACAAACAAACAGATTTAAAGGATAGGATAGGGAGGAGGATACGGATAAGGATAGGAGCGCTTCACGATATTCAGAGCATTAATGTAGCAGTAAACCACTAAGTTCTATGTAAAGATATAGTGAAGTAATGGCGCTCTGAGCATAGAAAAAAAGTTGCACTAACTCTGTGTGTGTTGTAATCTGAGCTTCTCTGTTCTTTGTTGTGGTAGACGGTCTGGCCGCACATGCATGTTAGTGTATGTGAGTCCCTGCACTGGCTAGGTAATCGGCACCACTGCACTCATACAGCTCTCATCGCTGCTATCTGGATGGTGCACAAAATTGTAAAGACCACCCTCCGGTTCCCCCCAGGTTAACACTGTTAGCTCTGTCAGGACTGTTGTGGTTGTTACCGCTGTTTGCACTGTTAGCTTCTGGCTGTTGGGACAGCCACCCCCATGTAGAGGACTGTGTGCAGACAACCTCTGAATCATAGGCTATGTTTAGACTTCAGGCAAATCAGGACTGTCCTCACTGTCAGGAGACTTTTCAAGTGTCCAGATCGGATTTTTGTGTCCAGACATCACCAACTTTCTGCATGGGTTGCTGTGGTAACAACATGGTGTTAGTAAGTAGCTATGCTGGTTTACGCTGCGGTTTTCCAAAGCAGAAGCATGAGAAATAGAGGCTTCCAACAATAATGAGTGTTTTCAACATGGAAGATAGATATATAATCACAGACGATATTTAGTGTGAGATTTTTTCATTATGGATATAAATATTTATACTATTTTAAATAAGTTTCATTTATTTACCTATTGTAAACAATCATGAAATTACTTTTAATCTCACTTTTAATCACAATTTTCTAAATTTGGAAATTCTCTTATTACTTCCACTTTTTAACAAAAAGCAATTCGATTCAAATCAAATCAGTAAATTATTACCAATCACATTCCATACAGCAAACAAACTCATGATTGGATCATGTCAACTTGACCTTTAAATGTATACATACACCACCGATCTACAGATTCTGATATCAAGGTAATCAAATTTAATCCATCAACAGAATTAAACTATCTTCAGCCACCATACACAACTCAGACATAACCACAAACACATGAAATGCACGGCTAAATAAGGTGAACAAACATTTTTAACCTGATGAGATGCCATCACACAAACCCAAAAATAACCTGCACCACAATGAATGAATAAATCAAACTATTAATGGATTGCTCACTTTCCTTAATAACCATCACATCTCACAAACATATATTTTACTTGCAGATCAAATTAATTATCATCAATCCAAAGCATATACCAGTAGCGTCGCTGCAGTCATCTAAGCACTGATGCATCAAACATTTGCCTGGCTTGTCTCTCCCTGCAGGCCACACTTTGCAGACAAAGGAGCACTCCTGCCCAGCCAGCTGATCCTCCCAATCAAATCTAGCCTCTCTCCCTCTCTCCCTGTCTCTCTACCTGCATGCCAGGGGCCTGAGTTGCCACACCTATTCAAATCCATTTCCTCCACACTGTCCTCTTGTGCTACTAAATCTAGTCTAAACACAACAAGAGCATCAAAAGAAAGACAAGTCCGTTAACTCATGACTTAACATTACCTTTTCGGCGAAAACAGAAGTCTCTGTTGCATGTATAGTAACGCTGCATCGTATACGACATCGCCAACCCCTGAGTTAACTTCTATAGGGTCCAGTATGTCTGATTTTTATTATCAGTCCTGTTCAGCACTTGGTGGTGAGACAGATTCATGCATACAAATCAAAGAAAGAAATATTCAAATCCAGTTCAAGTAGTTTGAGCCATATCGCCCAAACTGCAACGCATCCTTTAAAATCTAATTGGGATTGCACCTCACATTGCCTCTAAATATGGTCAGGATTTGCAAAAATCATATTTCGTGTGTGTTTTGCTGTCCAGATTCTAAAATCAATATGGATACAGTGTGAATGTGCCAAAAGAGGATTTGGGCTTGCAGTCTGAACAAGGCCGTAAATACACTCTGAATATTGAATATGGCTCTTTTAAATGTTTGGGACGGACTTTAATTTTTACTTCCAGAAAAGTGATTTAGATAATACAGCTGAACTGTTTACAACTTTGCTTGTGTTGCTTAACCTACATAACTCTGTTACAGCCAGTTGGTCCTCATGTATAAAGCCATTAAGCCAGTTATTAAAATTTTACCATAACCAATAAAAAGGAAAGAGGGCCAACGCTGTGACAAATTAAAGTCCTAGTTTGAAAAAACATCTGATTAATAGATTAATTTCGAGTGCATGGGAGTGTACTATCACCATTATTAATATCAGTAGCAGTTGTAGTAGTGGCCCCTGTGAGTTTTATGGCCCAAATGACAGCAAGAAGAATTTGGCAACAAGTCTAGGTGGGAGCTTTTGGCATGAAAAAGGCCAAGCTCAGAGCTACTGAATATGGGCACAGAACACAGGCCTGTCAGTTTCATTTAAAAAGATATCAGGATTAGACTTCAAAAGCCCATATGAGTCTAACCCCTCGAAACACACACTCACACTTACATGCATAACTTCCCCCCAATGCCTTCCAGCATAGCCCTTGCCCTCACCGCATAATGACATTAGCATTTCTAGCCCTCTTCTCTCCACATCTTATCTACTTCAAAAGCAGCGCTTCATTAACTACTGCCATCTATCAGAGAGCGGGGAGCCGCCAGGAATGTGTGTGCGTGGCTGTGTGTGGCTGTGTGTGTGTGTCTCCACAACACTTGCAGTGTTATGTGGGGTCACAGACTTGTAGATTAGTGTGACAGACTGGACGTCACACCTCTCCCTCCGTCCTCCAGCAGCATGTTGCCTCTGTGTCTCCTCCACTCAGTATCAACATGTTTGCCTCCTGAGGACCAAACGCGACATGACCAGAACAGGAAGTGTGCGAAATCTACTTATGTTGAAGCTAACAAAGGGGGAAAGTCATGGGAGAATTGAATTAACAAGAAATTCCCAGCAACACCCTCCTGGTAACGGATTTAGCAAATTACCAGCATGAATTAGGTGTTTCATTACGTATTTATGCAACAAGTCACAACAGCAGTGATTGACGCAGCAGCTAAGGCTTACAACCTTATAAATTGTTCTAAAACTACTGTGTGCATGAATTATAAATGTCTTATCAGTCTAAAATAAAAGACATTTCTTCGTCTGCATGAAATGCTTTCTTATTGACATAGAAGTGTCATTACAGCAGTTTATTTACTGTTGTAATATATAATTCTTACTTAACTGATCTGTTTACGTGGCCCAATGTTTTTTAGCTAATCAAATTCATGTACACATCGCTGAGAAGTGTGTTAGATCCTGTAAGGTTTGAGTTTATGATTACAAATATGAGAGAGATTATCTGTGTAGAGGTCGGGAGGTCAAAAACAAACAATAAAGCTACCTAAATCCACTTTGCTCAGCTTTTAAAATGCAAATTAGATACATGTACATCCTCCTTTATGGGTTATGTAAAAAATTCCAAGGGGAAATTAAGCCAAACGACCCAAGCAGCCAAAAATGCTGTGTGCCATCTTGCACATCTTGTTGCCACAGTTATGCCAGACTTATAATTAAAAATGTGCCAAAACTCCGAGGGTCCTCTCTGGCCCAAAGTCAGCCCAAAGTTAAATTTCTCAAATCCACACTGCCTGCTCTGGCAGCCATACTTTACATTGGGCCAACTTGTTCTGTTTTGGAGGAAGTGCACTATTTTAGCTTCTCACACAGAGTCAGACAAACTCAATAAAGTATTTGTCTCTCAGCCTAATTACTGGATGTCTGCAGCATCTATAGAGCAGTGTCTCTACACTGCATTAGTACACTCTAAAGGTTAATGTAGACAGGAAGTAGGGTGAACTTTTGTCTTGCTTATTCATGTGAATTTGGCTTGCTGACCTGTTTAGGCATTGGTTTCGGCCACAAACAGCCAGAGTTTCCCGCACAGTTATTTATTTGCAGCAGTCCACTACAATATCAGCATAAGCCATGACATATTGATTTTCTATTTTTGGACACGTGCCTCTCTCTCTGGACTGGACCCTTATGTATACATGCGTATATATACTGTTCGTTCAATTAGAGCACTACTACTGCAACTGCTGCACAACAGTTTCCCTCACAATTAATCAAGTTTGTGTGCAAAGGCGTAGGTTTCATTTCGACATGGTGTGGAGACACAAAAAGGGGTTTGGGGGTCCTGTGTCAGAAAATTTAGAGGATCAAACATTTAATTTATTGCATTCTGGTGAAATTTACTACATCAGTTTGTAGTATAAATGTCTTGAGTTTTGCCAGAAGAAAATACTTCAGCTATTTTCATGTTTTTATAAGGAGGGGGGGACAAAAGCACATTCTAAATATCGAGGGGGTCGTGTCCCCTGCGTCCCTCCAAAGTCTATGTCTGTCTGTGTGTGATTGTGAGACATCTTAGTATGACAGACCTCAGAACTTTCCTCCAGTCTCTCTTGTTTTTCGTCATGTTTCCATACAGTCATTAATTTGAATCAAAAAGTGCCAAGTTTATGTAGAAACAAGTGGCACAGGTGAGTTCATCATGATGTACATTTTGCTAGTAATTGACTTATTTATAAGTTAAATGCACTTTTTAGAACATTTGCAGAGAGAAAAAAATAAGCTACTACAACTATTAAAGGTCCAGTGTGTAAGATTTAGGTGGATATATTATCAAAAATGGAAGTTAAAATAATAAGTATATTTTCTTTAGTGTATAATCACCTGAAAATAAGAATTACGATGTTTTCATTACCAGCCACCCTTGCTCTCCTACACGCTTGGCACCCGGGAGAGGCTACAGGCCACTAAATCCTACACACTAGACCTTTAATCTGACAGTGTTGTTGAAGGCATTTGAGCAGAGCTGCTACTTTATCACTTGGACACCAAGTTAGTAAAGCTAAGCTCTGCTAATGTGACTATTCAGTATACCATACAATACAAACTGCACAGAAAGAGATAAAAAGGCATTCAGCAGTGAGTACATGTGCCTAACAAACAATCTTTTTAAAGTTTTTTTTGGTCTATATTTGTGACTGGCTACATCAGTCACCACCTGGAGGTCGTAGCTTAGTCAGATTTTTATTCACCCCTACATCACTCCCCTTCCTGGGACATCACCGATGTTATACTCCTCTTCTGACAGAGGACACGACCTGGCCAATACTAATAAATCTCAGGTTGCAGTTACAGGGGGAAGCAGTTCTCAGAGGAGCTGTGGATTCTCCGAATTCCCCATTTGCCACCGTCAACCAACACGTGCCAAGAAGCATGATGGGTAAGAGATGCTCCCACATGGTGATAACAGATGTAGTGCGGCGTGAGATGTGAGTGAGAGGAGAAAGAAAAGTGGAGAGAGAGTGGAGCAGGTTTTTTTTTTTGATAAGGTGGAAGAAGGTAGGGAGCAGAGGGAGGAGGAAACGATAAAGAGCGACGGTAGAGAGGCTGGCTCATCTGTCTCTGGAGAGGAGTGGAGGGAGGAGAGAGAGATTGTGGAGTGAAGTGAGTGATGGAGAGAAAGCCAGAGAGATATATTGAAAGAGAATCCAGGGCACCAGATGGAGGGAGTGAAAGAAGTAGAGACTGGAGACTCAGACAAAAAACAAAGATTTAGATTGAGGGTGGAACAAAGAGAGACAGAGGCTTACAGTGCAAGTGTGTGTGTGTGTGTGTGTGTGTGTGTGTGTGTGTGTTGGCGAGGATGGAGGTCTCAGTTTCTTGGCAGGGTGCTGCAACAGAGCTTGGCCCGCACCCTAATGGAGATGTAAGAAGCCTCTGAGTTTGATCACACACATACTCTCTCACACACACGCACACAGACACATATATATGCACTTACATACACACTTTCACACCTTCCTTCCTTCTCGATCACTATGGCTCCAGACAAACTCAATGCACTTGACGCCACTGTTGAGCCCAGAGTGAAGCAACGGATTCACTGAATGGCTCCTGCTGCACATCATGATGCATCTGCACAGAAAAATGATGGGAACTCAAAAGTTACGAGTTTCTGCTGCAAATGGAGCGCACCATTCATTGTTTGTCATACATCTCTCTCCCTCTCCTCCATTTCTACACTGTCATCTGTCAAATAAGGTAAAATACAAATAAAAAATCATGGCACAAACACTCAGACTCTGGATTAACCTTTGGGGAATTTTTTATTGCAAAATCAAAGTCTTATCTGAACTTCCTCCACAGTTTCTCATCTTTTTAATAGCAGAAGTGATACAAGAAGACTGTTCACTGCAAACTACAATGAAAACTTTCTTTTTGCAGCAGAAAAGAGCACAACTTTTGAATGCGTGGGCTGGCAAATGAAATCCGTGTGAAAACCCTCTCTGAACCACTTTTGTTCTTTAAAAAATGTTTCCAGTGAAAGTTTGTGAAATCAAAACAAATTAGGACTCAATTAAATTTTAAATAAATGTCAATCACGACAGAGCTGCTTCTCACAACTATTTTCTCATAAGTCAGTTAATCATTTTGTAAAGAAAATGTCAAGGAATTATAAAAAAAAAAAAAAAAAAAATGCCTGTTATATCTTTTCAGAGACCAAGACAACATGATCCAATTAGGGCTGAAAAGATTCCTCCAGAGGCTCCAGCAACCTGATCATTAAATCTCTTTGTTTAATCCATATAACTGTATACTGTGCACTGTGTTTCGCAGAAATTATGACCGTGACACAACATGCTTACGCTATGGACACGTGACGTGATTTGAAAGAGGGGATTGCAAAAGGAGGAAGAGAGAGAAAATAGAAACAGGAGAAGAGCAGATTGGGATCAAAGTTTGGGATCATGGTAAAATAAAATTAAAACTCTTCAGTGTGTCCGTAACACCAAACTAGCCTACCACTGTAGCACAACATGAACTGCTTCTGCATCTCAGTAGTAAGCATCCAGTCCACAGAGCGGCACAAGGTAATGTTAGCATTTAATGTAAATCAGTATGATTGACTGAGTATGACTGATCAGTCTTTTTTCAGCATTGGCAGTATAAAAGCAAAATCGGGGAGTGCAGCAAAATGCCACCTACCTACTTTTGTTTATACAGAATGCACCTTTTTTGGGGCAATGGGGGGTGTGAGCAAGTAACAAAATGTGTAGCTCAGCGTGTGACATAAACAGTGACGTGGGAGGGAAGCCCCGGCTGGTCAGTCCTTCTGCGATTCTCTCATAAGTCAGCCCGTCCTTCAGTGTTCCTGTCATTTGACAGTTAATGGCCTCTTTGTTTGCGAGGGCAAGGAGGGCATGCAATTCCTTGTCTCCCCAGTTGCTCATCTTTACAGTGTCTGTCGGTTTGTGTTCCCCTCTTACTACTAGCTGCTCACTAATTCCTGCTATCAGCTGTTTCCTGTTTATCCACCGCCAGTGGGTCGCACGTGCGGCGTCATCAACAGCTCCTCCCGCAAGTCTTCAACAGCCCCTCCCGTTGCGGAAGGCCGTCTCGGTCTGTTTACACTAAAAGGGTTCCGCCAATATGACTACCCTACGAGGCGGAAAATTGGGCACCTCAGATCAACTCGCCAATCCAGCTCTGTGTGTCTAAACACTCGCAGCTTGCTGGCAAAATGGCCCAACATTCGCAGAAAATCTGGCAGTGTAAAAGGGGCTTATGTTCCAGCCCTGTGATAGTCTGGTGACCTGTCCAGGGTGTAACCCGCATCTCACTAAGTCACCTGGGATAGGCTCCAGCCCCCTGGACCACCAACAGGATAAGCGTTTACAGAAAATGAATGAATGAATGTATACATATTACTAAAGCTGTAAGGTCGTGAAATAATTGTTATTGTCTAATGGCTCAGATTAAACTAAAACATGAACAAATACATACAGAGAATGAATGCCATACAAATGTTACATTTTCAGAAAATTATTCTTCTTCGCTGCTCTAAAACAGTAGTTGCCAGTGGCTGCAAAGTGCAAGAGGAAACTGTCCTTTATCCAGGTATAAAACTACTTTTATTAAGGTTTATTAGTAAATTGTCGCATTGGATCAAGAATAGACTTGCATACTCGTAATACCCAATCCAGAATTTCTGGCAATATTGGGGTCAATTCCGATACTGTTACTGGTATCGAAACAACAATACCTGCAGCCGTAGATGTAGTTGCTTGTTTTGTCTAACAAACTGTCAAAAACTCAAAGATATTCAGTTTACTGTCATATGCGAAACAAAAGCACCAAATCATCAGATTTGAGAGACTTGAACAAGAGAATTTATATTAGTTGTTTGCTGCCGATAAATCTTATGTCTTTCCTTCAGCTCTATATCACATTATATATGTACTGCCCCACTCCTCTTGACTTATACATAAAGGAAACTAAAAGAAATAATTAAAAGGAACAATCTGTCACAGTAAAGCCCATATACATGGTGACACACAGATGCTTAAGGTTGTGTGTGTGTGTGTGTGTGTGTGTGTGTGTATGTGTGTGTGTGTGTGTGTGTCCTCTTAATCCAATCCTTAATATGACTTGCATTCTCCACAGTTAACCTCTGACCCAGTTTTGGCGACCCGCACCACATGTGGATTCCCCCCATGAGCTCTCACCCTAACTGCTCCCCAAACTAACACACACACAGCCGTGGTTATGCAAGGACAGTGGTTATGTCACACGGTTGGACTCACAAAAACACGCACATACAAAGATGCAGCATGCCAGACTTGGTTTTTGGTCGTCTGATTTGCCGTTTCCGGAGCTCAAGTGTTGTGGCCGTGAAAGAACGTGAGAAAAATAAACAGAGTTTTGCGGGTTTCTTTCACACTGTTCATCCTCGTCGGCCAACACTGAAACCAGTCACTCCGCTAAACACACACACACACACACACACACACAGCCCCATGCTGTGAGCTACAAAGATAGTCTCAAACACAAGCAGGGAAAGACATCAAGAAATAAACGTTGGGGAGACCGCCTGTGAGGATGCCAATTAAAACAGAGAGTCCATACACAAGTGTGTGTTTGGGTGTGTGTCTCTCTTGTGGGAGTCACTTCACTTAAAGGTTGTTTGTTTGCCAAGGAGGAGACAGGTAAACACACCTAACCCCCCCCCCCCCCCCCCCCACACACACACACACACACACACACACAAAGAAGATGGGTTTTCCCCAGAACATTATTGAGCAAGTGTGAGAGAGTGAGGAGGGATCAGCCCCCATCTGCTGTATCATGAGTCATTCTCTCTGAGTGTATCAGCTTTCAATCACTCCACCATAGTCAGTATGTTGTCACACACTGCACATGCATCTATCCTCATTTCCTCTAAAACACACAGTGTGACAAGCACATGAAGACAGACTGTCATCATCAGTTCCTCTTCACTGTTAATAATGGTCTGTATGTAAAGCAGCTTAAAGGGAAACTGAACTTTCCCACATGGCTGTACTATGAAAAGTTGCATTAATATGAGCATGTAACATGTGTATCAATAGACTCTTATCTTTACTTTTATATTGGTCATTTTCAAACATATAGAAAGTCCAACCATATTTTTAATCTTCTCAGACACACCTTTATAACCACATTTGTTACAATAGTTATAGTACAATAGTATTGCTTTGTGTGGCAGGAGATATTTTATGATGTACTGCTGTTCCCTTAATCTGTCCTAGTGTCTCCTGTTTGGTTTGTGATTTCTACATCTCCCAAAATACCCTATCTTAAGGGAGCATGCCTAAATTTGTTGCAAGTTTCTATTTTTATTCTTTACATAAACAGACAGAAAACACAAAAACCAAATGTCTGGAGCAGAAGGCGAAGAGCGAGTCTTTCAGATTTTGAGTGCATGTCTGTGCCAACAAAACAAACTTGTTCAACCACCTGAAAGAACACCACAAACTGCAGCATGATGAATGCATGAAGGCCAAATGTTGCCTCACTGAATCTTTGTTCCTGTAAATGGTAAATGGCAAATGGATCTGCATTTGTATAGCGCCTTTCTAGTCATCCGACCACTCAAAGCGCTTTTTACACTAAGAGTCACATTCACCCATTCACACACATTCATACACTGGTCGCCGAGACTACTATGCAGGGTGCCACCTGCTACCTGCTTTAAAAGGACAGTTCGGGTTTTTGGACATGAAGTTGTGTGAAACGCTGACCATCTGCAGCTCTGATGTGACGGTGTCAACACTGTCAACGAGCCTCCTGCTCTGAGAAATGGCCCGCAGCTTACCGGAGAAAAAGTAGTTCTGAAGATATACTGGGGACACATAACCAAAAGGTTTTCAGCTACAAAAAAGTATGCATGTGTTTTGTTAGACTATTTCAATAATTTTAAAACATCCCCGCATTACGTCAGACCTTGCTATCAATCGGGACTATTAAGGCTAGTACATCTTCTTCCTCACTAATAATAGCCTACTGGTTCTCTGTTGGAAACAGCCGATGAAGTTTCGTTAGCCGTTGCTATCCTGCGCACCTGTACGGCGTGGTGATGAACTGTCTAATTGATTTCTGTTGGCGTGCTGTCTTGCGGGCCTGCACGGCGGAGTGATACTGGCCAGAAAATAGTCCCAATTGATAGCAAGGTCTGACGTAATGCGGGGATGTTTTAAAATTATTAACCCGAACTATCCCTTTAACACTTCAGCTCAAGGATCCCTCGACATGCAGACTGGAGGAGCCAGGTTGACTCATCAATCTTCGCATTAGTGTACGACCCGCTCTACCTCTGAGCTGAAAAAATGCCACACAGTACAGATCATAGGAGACGCATTTGTTAAAATTAGGATCCACCGCATTGGTTTCAATATGACAGATTCATGTGAAACAATTTCTTCCTCAAGTCATTACAAAATTCAGTGCTTTTTATATTACATTCATTCAGTCAAAGGGAGTCATATAAGACAGAAGTATATAGATTTTAAATTTGGGAAAAGAGGGCACTGGTATTGGATGGATACTCTGTATATGATAACATTGTGCATAGTGTTAGTTCATCTTAGATGATGGTTGTCGTCATATAAACTCTCCAGGGAGAAGCCTTTCCCCTCTTTTAAACACAGTCATAGCTACCGGATGCATCCCAGTGTGATACTGACTAATAGCTGGATGCGTATGTCAGAGCATTTAAAGGAAAGTGTGTCTTTCCAGCAAAGAGACCTGCAAACACACAGTCACCATGTACATCACTGGTCATCTACAAAGGAACATGACCCATTAAACAGCAATGAGATCATCCAGTATTGATTTTCTACTGTGCACCACACCACAGAACAGCAGCATTACAGTCCCAGGATCGTCTTCCCTGCATCCCGTGCTTAGGTATGTATATGTGTATACAGTATGTGTGTGTGTTCATGTCCCACTTGGCGATTTAGTGCGATTCTTTCAGCGAAAAGACGAACCTCATGACTTAGGAATGCTATGAATGGCTCAGAGGCCTTAAGATGGGAAACTGTGCATTGATTCCCGGAGATCGTTCCCATAACATTAGCCTGCACACACTCCTCCGCTGTGACCTCTCTGTTGATTCACTCATCTACTTAAGTACAAATAGCTCTCTATTAGGAGGTGCGTCACACAACTGGTTACTCACAGACACACATAAACACACACACACACACACACACACACAGATGTACAGATATGTGTGTGGCCCACCCACTGTTTTACAGACATCTCCTCATGGGCTGCTGTCTCGACCCAATAGAAGCCAAATGTGTGTAACACAGAAGAAATAACTGGCCAACAATATCATAACGTCAAAACTTACTAATGCATTTCCACCTATGATGCATCCATCTGACCTCAGCATTCATGTTTTGTTCTGTTCTTGATCCCAAAAAAAGCTGCACTTGAACTTGATCTAAAAGCTGCTTTTCTTCCAACAGTTTTCCTTGAACGTGTCATTCTTTAATCTCCTCAATGAGCTTCAAATTAATTCAGTGTTTTGTAAATAATCACTGACCTTCAATAAATTCAATTAAACCTAATTTGCACAGCAAACACACTGTGTGACAATGTTTACAGTTTGGTAATGTGGGAGATGAGATGCATACAGTAACAAATTGGGTGTATTTTTTCAGTTAAGTCCCTTCTATCAACACAGATTCATGCCGTGAAGGACAAACACACATCATCAGACAAACGTTTCATCAGTGAAAGTCCAGACTACATACTAATCCTAATCAAATATTGAGTGTGGAGATAGTGTGTTCACAAAGGAAAACTGACACAATAAAGTGCTGAAAACTATGTACAATTAAAACACAATTTTTTTTTACTTTGCTCTTGGTAACAACTGAATCATCTCTATGGTAACTGAGCAAAGTGCATCCCCTGATAAAGGCCATGATGTGGCTGTAAGCTCAGCAACATTTCCAGTAAGTGGACCTTGTGATCATTTGCTGTCTCTGAGATTACTAATGCACCTTCAAGCTCCAGAAAGTACAGATAATCAAAATAAATTACAATAGACAAGGCTAAAAGTCAATGCTTTGGACTACAATGCTAACATCAGCATGCCAACAAGTTCACAATTACAGTGCTAACGGACGACTGTTTAGCAGGTACTGTTTACCATGCATATTATCTTAGTTTAGGGGGAAAAAAAAGCTGTATTTCGTTCATATGGGCTTCATTTGCTTCAGCGAGCTCTGTCACTGTCTCAGCCCATGCTCTGAGTGAACACACATGAGTTTTCTACTTGATATTATAACCTGTGTGCACCGTAACATGCAGAACAAAACTATGAGCTAGTTTTATTTCTAAAGCTTAGGAAAATGAAGCAAACTAGACACAATAATACACACATACAATATAAGATCAGTTAATTTGATGCATGTCAAGTATGAGGGCACTCCCACCACTTCTACCAATCAGCTGACTCCCAGTTAACCAAATCAGACTTTGCCACAATCTCCTTCAGCCATTCATGTCGCTTCTGCCAAACTTTAAATCACTTTGTCCAGAGCCCAGGACGAGCTCACCTAATCTATCTTCTAATCTTTACGAGAACAAGATGGCAGCGCGCATAGATGCAGCGACCTGGAGCTCTCCCTGCCTGAGCAGAATTAGGACTATCTACTATGTCTTTACCACCTTCCCGCAATAGATCACAATTGGGTCCAAAACTAAAGACTTTTCAGATTTCTCATACGTAAGAGCATGTAAATAAATATTATTTTAATTTTCCAGTATAACATTATGATGCAGTCAGGTGAAAGTCATTTGAAAGCCTGCAGGAAAGTCTGGTCGCTGTTGCAGTCATGTTTGCAGAACCAAGAGCACTTTCGTAAAGCAATTATCACAAAAAAAAAAAAAAAATCTCCACTTAGGCGGGAGGTCCCTGTAGGTTTAATATTGGAGTGAAGGCAACGATAATGATTTTGCCAGCTTATCCATAAAGTGACAAGACGACCCAATGCAAGCTGATAAGACAACACAGCAGGCACATGACACTCTGTGAGTGCTAACATGCTAACATTTGATAATTAGTGAAAACACAGTAAAGCTGAAGCTGATGGTATCATCATAGCTTTGCAGGTATTTGGTCATTAACCAAAGCAATGGACAAATTTTAACTGATGATGGCGCTAAAGAGAAAGTCAAGGAATCACCAAAGTTATCCTGAGAGGAGATATGAATGCCTGTGCATCATTTTATGGCAATCCATCCAACACTATTATATATTATATATTTCACTCCAAACTGCAGTTTGGGATTGCTTTTACATGTAGGAAGCCTACTTCTCTTTTTATAAAACATTACGTGGGAACCAACAAAAAAGCACCAGCATGCAAGAGGCTCAAATAATCCCTTCCCACCTAAACAATTTATTATCTAAGAAAGGAAATAATTTGCAGAAAAAGAAGAACAGAAACCAATGGACACAACTATACAACAGTAAACACAGTGTAAACCACAGGGGCCATGAGCAGTGGTGACCCGCAGAAACAATACACTATTATGCTCTTGACCACTTGTTGCAGGCAGTGGTGAACATAGAAAACAAAGGTCTGCAGAAACGTTCATTAGCTGCTGACTGTAATGTCAGAAAACAGCCGTTTCTGGCTCTGTGCTCTTGCAAGTTTGCGTATCTGCTCAAAACACTGTCACTTCCTCTGTTTTGAGGGGGAAGCTTCAGATCAGAAACTGCACACTGAGCCAAATGTTTAAATTGAGCTGTCTTTAAGTTCACTTCTTGTCCTTTGAGGCCCCGCAGGAGTCCACAGTTTATGAACCCCTGGCTTAGTGCACAAGTGGTTGGCATCCTCCCTGCCAGTGTGCGACCTTAGCCCAGTCATGAGACGCTCTGCTCAGGGCCCCAAGGCGGTACTCCTCCCAGACACCCCCGCCTTTCATCACCTAATCACCTGGCTCAGCCTCGGCCTCACTAGAGAGAGGGAGAGGCTGCAGGGGCGGGAGGAGAGGACAATAATAATCTCAGCTGTTGTTCTCGTGGCCAGATTGAAGCCTTTGTGGTTCGAGTTCAGAAAGGAAAGGAAGCAGGCAAATTCCTGGGAAGATTTCTAATGTTTACCATAAATGGCACCATGCAGTCACATCACTAGATACTAAAAATAATGTGGAAATTAACATGGAATTTTTCACACAACACATATTCATAGGTTGGGGGTTCAAGGTGCTGAGGTGAAAGCAAACACTTTGGCACCTGTTCCAGAAACAAACAGCATTCCCACACTTCCCTCATATCCCTATTCTTGGAGGCGATGATGCAAGTGTTTAAATTTTTTTTTAGAAAAGCACCACCCAATTGGAGGCAAATCCACATCACCTTTTCAGGAAATCCATGTTTATTTATTGTTTGTCTCCTGGCACATGAACGCAGAGCTGTTTCGCAGCCAATTTGGATATCCTGCGTGCCAGGCCTTCCCAGCATCATGAGAACAGACACAGTGCTGGTCAAACACCACAGCAACGTCCCCATAGGATCAATTAACCAACGCTATTAGAGGAGAATACCTTAAACGCCAGCACAGTCACTAAAAATACATAAAGACAGAAAGGTGTGGTGTTTTTCGTGACTGTCTGCACATAAAAGTCCACACAACATAAGCATGAAGCCACTTAAGGACAAACTGGAGTCGTTACAAACGCATACATTATCTAAGCATCACACTCATTGTCATTCCCATGCTCAAGAAATCAACATTTTGACAGCTGTCACAGTCTGAAGCCGAAGGTACTGTCTGTTCTTTTTGTGCTCAGCCATCAGTGGTCCCCCCAACACTCAAACCAGCAGCAGCACCAAGAGAGGACAGAGGTATGACTAACCTTTAACACACTCTGTCAGAGATACAGTATGTGCCTTATGTGTGTTTAGCTTGCAGCCTGCAGCAATTCTATCTGCCTTACAGTGCACCTTGCTTCACACAACTCTCTTGACTTTGCATCACAAGACCTTTCTTTTCCTCTCCTGTGCCATGCAGCACAAAGCTCTCAAAATACCCTATTTTTAATCTCAGGGACGCCATGTGGAAAACAATGTGCTGCTGATACAGAACTAAATTTTTTTGCACACTATACTGCAGCTGGGAGGATTGGCTCATTTCTAGTGCATTGACCTATGATGAAGCTCAATTATGCCTAATTTTGCAGCATGGGAACCCCCCCAGGAATCCCCTGCAGCACCCCCGGGCTCCCCGGACACTTTAGCGGTCATAAGAAGGAGATGAGAGCGGCTTCTTACCTTAGTAGGTTGGGCAGAGGGATGGAGCCGGAGCCTGACCCCAGAATCCCCTTCTTCCCACTCAACAATTTCTCCACCAGGGCGACATTCCCGGTCCGGGCGGCTTCCAGCAGCTCCTGCTCCTTCCCCATCCCGGACACAAGTTTGCAACGACGGGGTGATGAAAATCCAACAAATCTCCCATATATCCCCCTCCTGCCTCCTCCCCTCCGACCCCTTCCTTCACTGTCTGGAGTGGGAAAGCATCTGAAAGGATTCCTCTCACTGCATGCTGCTGCAGCTGCACGGTGAAATAGGTGTTATTGATGCTGCAGAGCAGGTTTGACGTGCACTGCTCCCCCCGGTGTCTTGTAACCTCAGTCCATTCACACGCACGGCTCCGTAATCTCCTCTTGTGTTAGTCCGCTGACGTGCACGACTCCCCGGTGTAACCTCAGTGCAAACAAGCGCAGCGGGGGGAACCGGGGGCACCGAAGCGAATCCCTTAAGTGTGAAGTAAAAGAGTGAGCCTGGTTTACAAGAAGAAAACTCCGCCTCTGTCCGAGCAGAGGCTCCTGTCTGCTCTGAGGCTCCAGGTGATCACAGGCGGGAGGTGAAACCCTGTCCGCCACCACAAGAAGCTCTCCAGTCCCGCTGTACTCGCCACCTCTCTTCCCCGAGCCTACCGCACTGACCGGTGCCTCTCCGTGTTGCCTGAGACACAGGTATCAAGTTAGCGGCGATACAACTCTACACTTCCGGTTACATATTTCAAAATAAAACATTCACTGCCGATGTGTTAGAAGTTGTTGCTTAACTTTTTTTCATGCCAGGGAGTCAGAACACTAACAAAAACCTTATATCAGCTCATGGAATGTTATATAAGGTACACAGGTTCAGTGTTTTAGCCACTTTTTTTATTTTATTATAGGCTACATTATAATATATATAATCATATCATATATTCTTATTTTATCTATAGTATAAAATTGACTTATTATATTATTTTATTGAATTATTGAAGTGTAAAATTTACTTAATATATTGTTCATTATCAAAAATTAAAAAGGAAAGTTTATGACTGGAAAATTTTGATTTATAAATATGACTTTTGCAAGTATTAAAATCAAATTGATGATACATACTGATTTACTTTGGTAGAGGGGTAAGTAAAAAAGTATAAAATACATTTTTATAAAAAAGATAAAATTCTAAATCAATGTACTGGGAAATGAAAGAACAGGTGTCTTGCAAAAACATAAAAAAAATAAATAAAAAAATACAGAAGAGGAGACAAGACCAAAATAGATGCCATATACAGTATCTCCTGTAATCAGTTGACAAAATGAGCAGCCTGCAATAATGTTCTTTTTATATCTTTGAAGAAATGCCTTGTTGGAATAAAAACTGTGAATCATCTTAAAAGTCACTTCCTTCGGCTTATTTGTATAAAAGATTTTTAGAAGGTAGAGGTGGGAATCACCACAGGATCCACGATACAATATCATTGTGATACTTAAGTCCCGATACAATTTTATTGGGATTTTAAATGTTTTGCGATTAAATAAATTAAGTCCCCAAAGGAAAACTTTTTTAATAATAATTTATATGATAAAAAATATATACTTGGCTCTGTGTGAGGATATTACCACACAAAAATATCACAGTACTGGGGCATCGGTGGCTTAGTGGTAGAGCAGGCGCCCCACGTACAAGGCTGTAGGCTGTATGGTGGTATAAGAATACCATACCATTGAAATTTAGAGACTAGTTAACCAGATGGGTTCTACGAATAAACCAATTTTCCAAGAATAATGATTTACGTTTATATAATATGTCTCCATTGTTCCAGATATAATATATGTGAGGGGAAAAATTATGTTTATATATTAAAAATCAGAAATGGAGTATTCCTTTGTAAAAATTATTGTAGCTACAAAGTAAAAGAAATTTAAAGGCCTCCAAGTTTTAAGAACAAATAATTGGGGATAAAATTCCTAATTGAAGTTGTTACTTCAAACAAAGATGGCCAACCTACACTGGACATGGAAAAGTAAAATATGTCCAAGAAACAACTTTAGGCTAATGGCTACTAACAATATCACATATTTATGTGTCTGTTTTATTGCATTTTGTGTCTTATATATCTCATTTTACTGTCTTTTTTGACTTATTCCTTTTATGTTGTTGTGTGCCTTTAAATAATAAACTGTCAGCAATTCAATAAGCTAATTAGCAAGCTAGCTAGTTAACTAGCCACCTAGTAAAAACACATTTCCGTTGTTCTCCTTGTATGAGAGGTAAAAAGATAGGCGACTTACATAATGCATAACCGACAAAAAATAATTCTACTATTTAATTTATTTTTTAAAAAAAATATATTTTTGGGTACTCTTTTAGTTACGTTCCAAGCTAACGAGCTAGCTAAGTTAGCTAGCGAGGGTAAGGTGACGGTGCCTTACCTGTGTTGGATGAGTAGAATGAGGGCGCCATCTTGAGATCCGTTATCTAAAGTGTATCATCTAATCATCAAGTCCAAACCACAACTTGACCTTAGTTTCCAGCATCCGGGTATGTGAGCAAACGTAACGCATGTCTATAATCCAGCTGTGGGCAGCTTTGATCATATGGATCTAGGTGTGAGTAACGTTTGGTTGTTTGGCCACCATAGCAGGTGGTGTGAGGTCAGCCTCACATTCTCCTTTGCTAGCTCAAATGAGGTAAGTAAAAAAAAAAAAAAAAAAAAGCTAACAAAAAATAATGTCAAATATGTGATAATTATCTTTAGAAATCTTAAATACACATTTTGGCTCCAACAATAACAATAGCATAATAGTTCATCAAATTTACAATCATCCATCATTTTTATTTATTATTATTATTATTTATTTGTTATCATTAAATTTTTCACATGCATGTTTTTCATTTGTTTGACCACCACTGCATTGTTTTTGTACGTGAACAAAGTTATTGTTGGTAAAATTATTTTTACTTTTTTAAAAAATATATTTATTTTTTACCACTGCCCCTTGGTAACGTAACAATAGTTTGTTGTTTTGTTCTGGCTATATTGTCTCTTTTTTCTTTTCTTTTTTGTGCAATATTCAGTATTTTTATGTAACAATACCTGCCCCCAGATTTCCTGTGTATTGATCTGATTTAAGACAAATTAATTTACCAAAATATGAAAATCATTTGACACAAGAAGACCACCCGCTTCAAGGCCCTGGGGAATTTCTCCCATTTATTAATAACATTAATTAAATGCATTTGTGAAGATCCTCTAATGCTATTATGTGGCAAATGTAAGCACACGTTTTAGGTATTTGTCATCACATATCTAAGCAACAGCCCTGGTCCTGGATGCCACTTGTACACATCTTGACTTTTATTTTGAAAGCCGCCCAACCGTCTTCCGCTGACTTCCACACTTACAGTACAGTCTGGGCGTGGATGATGGTGATGCCACAACACCAACAGGAGGCGATGCCTTTGTTAGTCTCTTTAAAAAGTCACACTCAAACCCACCAGCGGTGCTTATTGTTCTCACACTCAAACTATCAACTTATTCTATCAAACCTGCACATGCGCAGTTCCCCTCTACTCTGGAGGTGTGTTCACTGCTGCAGCTGAATGAATTTGGAAACAGGTGAGATCCTAAAATAGCCTCCCTCTCGTGTCAGAGCAGGGTTTGTATGAATGAGAATAAAGGCAGAAGACAGATTTTTTTAACGCGCTGTGATCTGTCCACTGACAGCCTGGGAAGCAGACACACCCCCTCCTCTATCTGCAGCCGGTGCATGCTGGGACTCGCCTGATGGCTGCACTCTGCTGCTTAATTGGAATTTAAAGAGAAGTGTTGCCTTCAAGTGCTCCACCTACAGCTGCTATGTCCAACTCCTGTGCTCGTAAAAACGTGTTGCTGAGTCAAGTGATGTTTGAGCTGCAGAGAGGGATTATTCTCATGAGTGATTAATTAGCTGATTTCCTTTAATTAATCGTTTAGTTTAGGAAATATGAAGTGAATAAAAATATCAGTAGTTAAAATGCATAGTCTCCCTAACCAACAATGTTCTTGTTTAATTTAAAAAAAAATATATGAAACAAAGAAAAGCTGCAAATAACTACATTTTGCAAGCTTTTTTGTTTGAAAAATAAATGAAACAATTAACCTATCAAAACTGCTGCTGGTTAATTTTCTATTGATGGCTTAATCCATTCATCAAGGTATTGTTTCAGCAGAAGTTATTTTAACGAGAATTAGTGAGCTTTTCTTTGCTGCAGTGGCATTTAAAGTGGTAGTTCGGATCTTTTGACGTGGGGTTGTATGAGATACTTACCTATAGTAGATGTCTGTTGGCACACCCCCAGTTTGGAGAAGCAGACAGGGGTACCACAACAGAAGCTAAGCAATGTACTGCTGAGGACGGGGGCGGCAGCTAAACAAATGTCAGCCACCTTAAAAACATCCTATCCAAACAAAAGTTGTTTAAAGCCCCATTTCCACCAAACACTGTAAGTATAGTACCTTTGAAACCAAAAGTACCCTCTCAGATATGGTACCTAGACCCTAGCGTTTCCACCGCAAACAGAGAGGAATGTCTGCACCTCGGGGACCAACCAAGAAAAGTTATGAGCCGACATTTCAAGATAACAAAAATAAGCTGCAGTGTTTAAAAGAATCAGTTGATGTGATTTTTAAAAATGGTGGGTTTCTGCTTTGTGCATTGAGTCATTTGTCGAGCAAAAGTCTTTTGAACAATCAACATACTGCAGTGTTCACAGCTCCACCTTTTAGTACCAGATCTGTGTGCTTGGTACCCCAACAGAGGGGGACCAGAAATGGGGACAGTATAGTACGGTTCCATTGGTACCATCCACAACTTTTCACAGTGGAAACGGGAAAAAAAAAAGCATACCGAACTCAACCTTACTGTACAGCACTGCTTGGTGAAAATGAGGCTTAAGTGTACGCTATACTGAGAGTACTTTCACGGCTTTACCTTCCCGTCAGACAGCAGATCTGATGGCCTGGATCAATTAGTTTGTTTGTGTGATTGTGTGACGTTAGGAGATCCAAACTAATTCCTTTAAATGCAAAAGTCACACAATAACACAAACAAACTAACTGATCGTGGCATCAGTCAACCAGTAGCTCCTGTATTCAGCGACATTAAATCACAGTTTTTCTCGATGGAGTCTGGCTTTGAAGAGAGCGATATCACAGCTTCAGTTCCCCGTCAGAAATAGCTGTCTGACAGCAAGATAAAGCTAGGTAAATATTCTAAATATAGCATACACTACGACTGGGATGTTTTATAGGTGGCTAGAATATGTTATGCTGCTGCCCCCACCCACAGCAGTACATTGTTCACCTGTCTGCTTCTCCAAAGTGGGGACATACCAACTGCCATTGACTATAGGTCATACACTGACTAAGTGTAAGTGCCTCATACAATCCCACTTCAAAAGATCCAAACCATTCCTGCATTTAACTGATAGGGTGCTTGTACAAAAACTTGTACATAGCTTCATAACATGTACAATTTAATTGCTTAATTTCATTTAATTTCAAAGATCAAAATGTTGGCACAAACAGTCAAACTCAGCTGCGTATTTAATTTTCACTGGTTTAATAAAAAGAGTGAAGTAGAAAATCCTCACATTTGAGAAGCTGGAGCTTGTTAAAGCCGCTGCATAAACAGAGTTGCCTGATTAGACCTCTTCTTGTGGCTGAAACCGAAGCAGCCAAATGGAATTCAGCCATCATTAATTTTATTGCGGGATCACTATATTTGCACGAGGCTCCGGCAGAGAAATAAAACAGAAAGCGGAGAGTGAAACAGTGAACACTGAGCCAACACACAACCTGATGATGATGCCTTTCTTTTTCATCTGGTTTCCCACAATCCAGCTGTGCATGGTGCTGGCACACACACACACACATACATGAACATCATCTAAATAAATGTACTTTGCCTACATAAACGGTCCTGCACTGTGGCATAGCCATCATCACAGAAACATTAAGCTACAGTATGTAAACAGCCATCCATGTAAATAGCAGCAGAGCAGAACTTTCCCTCCCTCCCTCACACACACACACACACACACTCAAACAGTTAATGCCCTTCTATGACTCACTGCAGTTCTCTAGCCGTAAAATGTCATGACCATTTATGTGCACAAAGTCCAAACACTCTCCTGCAGCCGTTCAGTGCGGCTCATTTGAGGCTCCACTTATATTTAAAGAGTTTCTCTTCCTCCGCTCGTCGCAGCACAAACTTCAGCATTGTTTTTAATTGATTTTACAAAATGCTGCATGAAACAAACTCAAGCTATAAGCTTCAAACGAGACACAACAATCTGCACTGACTGTCAGCTAATGAGTTTTTGCTTGAGCTTTTGCATCATTTCTATACTTTTTCTTCAGACTTTTTCTGCCTCTCACCAGGCAACGCAGACTTAAATGTCCCCCCCAAAAAAGGAACATCTTGTGCAACAGTGTTTATAAATGTGTTCTTTCTCTTTAAGGTGTTAAGACAGCTCTATATGCATCCATCTGGCTACAGAGAGCAGATGTGACGCCTTTCACTTAAACAGTACATGAAAATCTGTGTTGACTCAAAATCTTGCCATGTGGGATTTCCTCATGGGACCATTTCAGAGCGCCTGTTTATTGCTGACTGGGTCATCTTACGTATTTATTTTTTTTTACGGCATGTTTTGTGGTAATGTGTACTCAGGGACTTTGAAATGATATTCTAGGGGAACTCGGCTGATTTTTACACATCAAAGACTGTTTACAGATCTTCAGGAGTCGTACAGCACATGAGAAAAATTTGTGTAAAGCTCTGGGTGGCTCCAAAGAGAGCTGCATGAAATCATGGTTTTATTAAGGCAGCTATCTGAAAGTCGCAGCAGAAATCCAGACTCATCAGACCAGGCAACGTTTTCCAGTCTTCTATTGTCCAGTTTTGGTGAGCCTGTGTGAACTGTAGCCTCAGTTTCCTGTTGTTAGCTGACAGGAGTGGCACCTGGTGTGGTCTTCAGCTGCTGTAGCCCATCTGCTTCAAGGCTGGACGTGTTGTTGGTTCAGAGATGGTCTTCTGCAGACCTTGGTTGTAACCAGTGGTTATTTGAGTTACTGTTGCCTTTCTATCATCTTGAACCAGTCTGGCCATTCTCCTCTGTAAACCCTAGAGATGGCTGTGTGTGAAAATCCCAGCAGATCAGCAGTTTCTGACAGACCAGCCCGTCTGGCACCAACAACCATGCCACATTCAAAGTCACTTAAATCAACTTTCTTCCCCATTCTGATGCTTGGTTTGAACTTCAGCAGGTCGACTTGACCATGTCTTAATGCCTAAATGCATTGAGTTGCTGCCACGTGATTGATTGATGTGAATACAGCTTGTGTTCAGGTCTACGCTGTGCCCTTATCCCGTGAGACTTTTTAAAGTTTATACATTACATAAAACTTTAAGAATAACTTCATTTAGTTTTCTTCACAGAAGAGGGTGAAATTTTGAGATATGGCCCACTTTTTAATTTTGTTCTTCTTCCTTAAAGTGAAGAAGGCCTCCAACCTACCATGAAGCATTAGCAACCCCTAGTGGGGGTCGTGACCTCAGGTTGGGAACCAGTGATCTGTACATTCAGCACAGTTTCAAGGTGGACAACCTAGATTAGTGTCATCATTTCAGTATCTCAGTTATGGTGTTGAATAATGGCCAGAAAAGTGTTTTTTTACATACCATTATGATGTCACAGTGATTTTGACCTTTGACCTTTTGGATATATTATATAAACACTTAATTTTTTTTTACTCTATTTGTGTGAAATCTCGTCATAATTTATGTATGAATTCATGAGTTTTGGCCAAATACATGTTTTCTAAGGCCACAGTGACCTTTGACCACCAAAATCCAGGTGGACGTTTGTGCCAAATTTGAGAAAATTCCCTCAAGGCTTTCCTGAAATATTGCATTCATGAGAATAGGACAGATGGACAGACAGCCTGAAAACATGTCTCCAGATGCAGCTGTTGACCGAGGCGAAGGCATAAAGAGAAAAGTGTTTGCAAATTAATGCAAATCAAAAACATACAAAAGTGAAACCTTTTAAATTGGATACCTTTTTTATTTTCATCAGTATTTCAGCAGCTTTGACAGACAAAATACATCTTATTACTTTTGTGTCTTTCTCTTTCCTAAACGGGGTTTCAGAGGGTGGAGTTTCCCAGAGAGCGAGGGGGAGGAGGGCTGTGATGAACAGAGGAAAAACAAGATGTAAAAGAAACATTTTCCTCTCACATACAATCGTGTTAAAACCTCTGACGCTCTTAAGTCTTGACACCACATTTGTGCAGAGAACTGGTTTGCGTTTTATGTCTTTTACAGGAACCAGACCTTTCTTTTAAAGATATAAAACTGAAATGAACCTGGCAGAGCTAAAGTACAGGTTATGACAGTTGCATATTTAGACTGATGGATGTACCGAATCTACTGTTAACCGTTACGTGTGAGAGCAAAGATTGGAGACCTCAAACTGTCCTTTTATAGTCTTTTGTGCTGTGCCAAAGCATGTGCTGTTAGAAGTCAGTCGTTTTTAACATCTACTCAGGGATTCCCCTGAAGTCGTCACACAGGCGTGAAGCATGGAGCAGCAGCAGATATGGTTGACGCTTATCCATGAAAAAATTACACATGGCAGATTAGAAATTTACATAAAGACACACATATATATGAAGTCAGGCAGCTTCAATGTGCCTTAATTTTCCTATTCCTCACACACAAATTCTGCATTTCTCTCTCTGCTCGTCGGCTCAACTCTTGCTCTCTCACAGTTCTGGTTGTATTTACATCAGTTTTTAAAAGTGCTGCACATGTGAAGTCGCTATTTACACATAGAAAAATAGGAGGGGGGAGGATACAGACATTACTGTGGGTCATTTTGCTGACAAAGCTGTGGAACTGAGATATAAATTTATCTTCTACTTGTAATGAAATGCTTGTTCTGGCTGAGACAAACACACACACACACACACACACACACACACACACACACACACGAAACACTGCATATATCCATTCAAAATTCTGAAGAAAATAGTCGTGTGTTCACATTCTTATACAATATACACTGTACACACTCAGAGGATGAGTGAGAGTGTGATCTGTCTCGTCCCCTCTGATTATGAAAGCACTAAAGTTTAATTTCTGTGCAGTGCAAAATAAGTCGGGTTTTTTTTTTTTTTTTTAAGACATTCCTCTGAAGATTCGACATTCAGCGCTCCTTCATACGCACAGGACTGAATGAAGCTCATCTAAGGTTAGCTGTGATTCTTTTCGGTATTCACTTGCACAACAGGAATAGTGTGGGAAGGGTTTTCTGTAGGCACAACCATGGATATAGATCCTTATCCTCTTTCTTCCACACACACAAACACACACACAAACACAAATTTAGTCCCATTAAATGTCATTTCTCCCTTCTCTAAGTCTCCACAGTCCAAAGTGGAGAACGTAAAACAGACGACAAGCGTGTAAAAACATGTATTTTTGAGTCTTCGCACAGACTCTGCATTGCTTTATGAGGGAATTATTTTGAAGTCTAAAGTCACGTGGTGGCTCACTCAACAGATAAGCGTGTAAAGGAGCCGTTTTAGTCAAGATATCCCTCTTTTTCTTTGCTTGTTGATGTTGCCTTTGATTATTTCGCTGACCCATCCTGACCGACTGGGTGTGGAGAGAGAGTCAGGTCTAGCTGGTGTTGACTTTGAGGCTCTTCATGCGGTGCAGCAGCGAGTCCTTCTCCATCTGAGCTTCAGCCAGCGCCATCTTGGCTCGCGACAGCTCCAATTTTAAACATTCGTTTTCCTCCATCAGCATCTGTAGACAAAAAATAAAGACAGACGACAGGGAGGTGTCAGTGTGTCTGCGAATTTTGGTGGCTTAAAAAAAAAAAAAAAAATCCTCTATGAACCAGTCAAGTTGCAGTTACAGTTTACATTCACATCTGTCCAGACTCATGTAACCATGACAGTAGGCAATCCTTCAAATATGGACGTTGCTGCAAAGAAGCTACAAATTCTAAGACATGAATTCTTCACACACATCTTCAACCCGGCAGCTAAGAAGATCTATACCAGTGGTTCCCAACTGGTCCAGCCATGGGGTCCAGATTTCTCCTTAGTCATTAATTCAAGGTCCACACAGTTTAATACATTCAGTGTCATACTTGAGTTTGGCCATGTCGTTAAGCTAGTTTGCTGCCTCTGTTAAGTAGCTGTCTGTTAGTTACTCACCCTACAGCTGGAAACGGCACATCAAAATGAAAGCTCTGTGCTGAAAATTCACTGTACTTTAAAATGAAGTGTGTTTTTTTGCAAACGTTATACGTTTGCAAGTCACTTGTGGTCCATTCAGAATGTAATCACGACCCACTTTCGGACCGAGAACCACCAGTTGGAAACCAGTATTCTATAAAATCAACTCAGTTTCAAGGTGGATACCCAAGATTAGTGTCACCAATTCAGTATCTGACCAAATGTCTTCCCTTCCGTTCCTGAGATATGATGTTGAGCAATGGCCAGAAAAGTGTTTTTGCACAACATAATGATGTCTTACTGAAGTTGACCTTTGACCTTTTGGATATCAAACATCATCACTTCATCATTTTATCCTGTTAGACATTTGAGTGGAGTTCTATCATAATTAGCATATGAATTCTTGAGTTATGGCTTAAAACATGTATCGTGAGGTCACAATGACCATGACCTTTTACCTCCAAATTCTAAGCAGTTCATCCTTGAGTCCAAGTAGAGGTTTGTGCCAAATTTGAAGAAATTCCCTCAAAGTGTTCTTGAGATATCACACTCACGAGAATGAGACAGACGAAGGTCACAGTGACTTTTGACCACCAAAAATCTAATCAGTTCATCCCTACGTCCAATTGGACGTTTGTGCTGAACCTGAGTAAATTCCCTTGAGGCCTTCTTGATGTATCATGTTCACAAGAATGAGACTGCTTGTGACAAATGTGAGGTCATGGTGATCTTGATTTTTCACCTTTGACCACCGATATCTAATCAGTTCACTCTGGAGTCCAACTGGATGTCTGTGCCAAATTTGAGGAAATGCCCTTTGATATATCATGTTCACAAGAACCAGATGGCTTGTGACAAATGTGAGGTCATAGTGATCTTGACTTTTTACCTTTGACTACCAATATCTTATCAGTTCATTCTCGAGTCCAAGCGGACGTTTGTGCCAAGTTTGAAGAATTTCCCGCACGGTCCAAGACTGATTTGGACGTATGTACAAAGATACGTATGGATGTACAAATGCACAGACAGACAACCCAAAAACACAATGCCTCAGGTGACAGCTATCACCAGCACGTACTAAAAAGAAAAGAAAATTAAACTAAAACTAGGCATGCTAAAACAATTACAACTGTATTTAATGAAAACGGTTTAGTACAAGGTTCACTTTATGAACACTTTTAGGAGCTGTTATGGAGAGCCGCAAACTCCACCCACAGATAGAAGCTATGAGATGTGATGAAAGCTCACGTAAAATTTCCAGTTATTGGACGATTTTTTTGGTCAAACTGTATTTCTCAAGGTCAATGATAAACCTTCAAGTTCCATAACATCATTTTTTAAATAATTATTATAGAACTAGACTTACCGCCTCTGCCAACCAGTCAAGTTGCAGTTTATATCCATGTCTGTCTGATATTGTGTTCACAAGAATGGGACAGACGAACAACCTGGAAACATGATGCCTCCTTGCTGCCACGTGTCTACTTTATGAGATGCCACTGAGCCTTTGTCCAAAACTCTGGCTGTTTTAGAAACATCTTAAAAACTACAGCACTGGTAGTTTATTTAAACATTTAGAACAATCTGTGTCTTTTGTGGCGTATGTTGTGTCCTGCACGTACAAAATATTTCGCCAGTACTACCTGTCTCACCTGTGACAGATTAAAAAAGGCTCAATGGCTGAGCATGAAAGGAAATGACAACCTGTTTCGCTGCTTAGATCAGATGACTTAAACAGAATTATGTAACTCTTCACTTTCAATCCTCCCTTTGAAAATGTAATGCTTGTATTCTGTATAAATTAATAAATATCACTCCCACTGTAAACAAAATGCAAGCCAAGCAGGGAACTGGAATAGCTTGGCAAAACCAAAATTTGGCACTACATCTTTTTATATCGTCCTCCGTAACAATCAGTCAGAATAAAATGTCTTTCTTGCTCAGCGGGTTTTATGTTTGTGAGGGAGGAAGACAAAAAGAGGAGTGAAAAAATATGTGTGGCTTTATGTGACTTGCTGAAATCTTCACCTTGAAGATTGTCTGAAGGTGTTGTGGGTGCCACTTCATGCTTGTATACTAGTATTCTCATAAACCCCCGCAGTGCGCTTCCATTGTTTGTCTCACCTTTTCTCTGCTCGATGGAGGAGGGCTGGTGGGCGGGGCTTGGGTCTGTGTTGCCTTTGGTACGCCACAGACGCCGCCAACAACCTCAGCAACCGGCGTCAGAGCGCTGTCAATCAACCCACCCTCTTTCCTGGGGTTGGTCTCTGCTGCGGTGTCCACTGTGAGGAGGAGCAGAGACAACAGAGGGGAATTTGGAGGTGTGGATGTACCAAGTGTGGACTTAAAAGCATTTAAAAGGACATGTTATATAACGACAGTGAATCAGCGCTGAAGTGGAGGTGGAAATATCTGGCAGATGAGAATGTGTGCGCGTTTCTCACCTCCTATAGAGAAGGCGCCGTCGTCTCTTCTGTGTATGACGAGGCTGTCCACATGCAGGGTGATCGGCGAGGGCTCTGAGTCGGAGGGATTGTCACGGGTACCGTCGTCCTGCACCAGAGACAGCACATTTAGTGTGGTAAGTTTTAATGTGTGTGTGGAGGAGGAGGGAGCTGAGAGAGAAACTATACACATCCAGGTTTCCACATCAGCTCTACAGCAAATCTGCTCACCTGTGAAGTAACTCGAACAGAAGGCAGAGGGGCCTTTCTGTGTCATTAAACATTCAGCTCAAATCCAAATTCCAATTAGGCCTGGGTTCAAAATATTTGACTTGGTTACAGACGCTGCTGCACTGTACGGCGCTGAGTTATGGGGGCTATTACTGCAACACGATTAGAAAAACAGGACTAATATCCTGCTGAAATCTTGCAGGTGTGCAGCAGTTCTGCAACAGCAACCTCAGAGTAAAACAAAGGCTTCCAAACTCTGAATACAAAAAGGGATGTTTACCTTTAAGTTGACGTGTGTGTCCCTGATGCTGATCTCCATGGGCAGCACCTGCGGCGCAGAGTCATCCTCCAGGAAGAGAGCCAGGTTACGCAGCGTGGACATCAAGAAGCTGGCCTGGTATCCGTGGAGACGCAGCTGCAGGAAGCCATTGCGCTCAGCCAGCGGGGAGTGAGCGGCGGCACAGGGCCCGCTCTCCAGGCGAGCGCGCACCTCTGGACTGTGGAGGCACCCGACAGGTGCAGAGTTGATCTCACCACCGGCTGCGAGGAAGGAGACACAGGCTGTGGTTAGCATTAGCTTTGACGTCATGTATGTGGACTGCACGTGGAGATGATTCAGCTGAAATACACGTACACCTGACATTAAAATACACCCAGTATTAAGTTTAATTTCTCTTTTTCTTTTGTTCGCTTTGAATCTGCGAGTGGGCATCACCTCCTTCCTGTTCCTGCTGTTTGGTATTTAAAAGGGAAACTTCAGTAATTTTGAAACCTCAGTCCTTATCTTGGCCAGTCTGCTGATGTTAGTCGACAAAAACCTGTTCAAAAAGAGCTTGGATGAGGTCAAATTTATTTCATCTTTGTTTTTTTTAAAGAGATATCTGTATCATCAGGACACGCTGAATGCGTTTACAGCTTTATTTTATGTCATTTTGCTCACGCTAAAAAAGGGTGCATGTTAAAGCCAGGTTTAAACAAGGGTGAAGGAAGAGGTAGGATGAAGGAAGCAGGATATCAAAAAGAGGAGTGGGAGAGAAAGTTGGAAACAGAGAAGTGAGCTGGAGAAAAAAAAGAGAAGCAGGAAGGAATTAAGAAAAAGGTGGGCTGAAGGAGAGTCTAGATTTTGTACTATCCCACGGGCTCCTTGCTGCAGTGATGTTTAATTATTTCTGAGGACTGGGGATTAGAAGGTTCGGTGGAAACTCCCACCTAAGCATTGAGGATTCAAAGTGAAGTTTCAACCACTGAATCATTTTTACTTCCTTTTCATGAATTAGACGCTCTGCAGTACCAAACAAAACTCTAAGATGTTGAAAACTGTGGAGGATATGATGGCACGTATATTAAGAATGACCTGAATTTGAACTCTTAGTACCACAAAATGCATTGATGGATTACAAGACAATGGGCCCCTGGGCACAGACGTATGAAAGGCCCCACCCCTCCTACACAGGAGCAAGACACCCAGACTGACAGAGACTCAAAACTGCATCACTTCTAGTCGTTTTGTGTTTCTTTGTGGTCGTTCTAAATGTCTTGTATTAATTAAGTGTACCTTTGTTGTTATTTTGCTTGTGCTTTTCTTGCATCTTTATGTGATAGATTTGCATCCCTTTGTAGTCATTTTGTGTCTCCCTGTAGTTGTTTTATGTCTATTTGTGTTTGTTTTATGTCACATTGCAGTTTTACATCTGTGTGGTTGTTTTACCTCTCTTTGTATTTCTTTTACATCTCTGTGCAGTTGTTTTACGTCTCTTTGTGGTTGTTTATGTCTCTTTATTGTTGTTTATGTCTCTTTGTGGTTGTTTTATGTTTCTTTGCATTTTTTATGCTTCTTTGTGGTTGTTTTACATCTCCTTGTGGCTGTTTTATGTCTATTTGTGGTTGTTTTACGTCTCCTTGTGGTTGTTTTATGTCTCTTTGTGGGTGTTTTATGTCTCTTTGTGGTTGTTTTACGTCTCCTTGTGGTTGTTTTATGTCTCTTTGTGGGTGTTTTATGTCTCTTTGTGGGTGTTCTTGTTTCTTTGTGGTTGTTTATGTCTCTTTGTGGTTGTTTTATGTTTCTTTGTGGTTGTTTTACATCTCCTTGTGGGTGTTTTATGTCTCTTTATGGTTGTTTATGTCTCTTTGTGGGTGTTTTTGTTTCTTTGTGGTTGTTTATGTTTCTTTGTGGTTGTTTTTTGTTTCTTTGTGGTTGTTTTACATCTCTTTGTTCTTGTTTACATCTCTTTGTGGTTGTTTATTGTCTACTGTGGCCATTTTCTGTCTCTTTGTAGTTGTCTCACATCTCGTCATGGTTGCTTTATATCTCTTGGTGGTTGTTTCACACCTCTCTGTGGTCATTTTGCGACTTTATGTTGTTGTTTTATGCGTCTTTGTGATTGTTCAGGATGTCTTTGTGGTCATTTCTCTTTCTAAAAAAAAAAAACTGTCAACACTTCAAACATAATTCTCTGGCCCAAGACCCCCCTGAGCCTGTGCCCTGTAGGCTCATTAATCCATCCATGACAAAATGTGATGATACAATTCCTGTTTATTGAAGAAAAAGAAGAAGTAAAGGAGGTGAATAAGTGA
Source organism: Epinephelus fuscoguttatus (assembly GCF_011397635.1). Classification (NCBI taxonomy): domain Eukaryota; kingdom Metazoa; phylum Chordata; class Actinopteri; order Perciformes; family Serranidae; genus Epinephelus; species Epinephelus fuscoguttatus. The sequence continues at coordinate 11,903,934 of NC_064773.1, read as the reverse complement.
GGACAGAGAGAAAGAAGACAAACTGGTGAAAGCTGGGGTTTAAGAGGTATTAAACCCAAGGGGGAGGGTAATTAAAACCCTCCTTTCACACAAACATTACACAGAAAATGAGCTTGCAAGCACACAATTACAGGCATTTTTTTAACAGGCGAAACACTCAGCAAGGCATGAAAATGGCCACTTAAAGAAAGAAATCTTTTCATTATGTCTGTGAAAAGTGCGTCACATCCCCTTCATATGCTCTCTGAAGGAAAGTCAGCAGAGGGTTAATACCATACAGCAACTTCATACACACATACACAATGCTGTCAGCTTTTCTCAGATAAAATGACATATTCTCTCTCAATCCTGGGCGGCTATAGGGTCGAGGCAGACGGAGGGAGAAAAAAAAGATGGGAGTGGGTGAGGAGAAAGAGAGGGAGGGAGCCAGCAGCCAGGGACTGAGTGACTGTGATAAGACAGGGGAGAGAAGAGGAAAGATGGCCTAGAGAGGGTGGGAGATGAAGGGAAGAAAAGGTGGAGAGGGGTGGGTTAAATGACAGAGGATTAGTAGGAAGATGGAGTAGGAGCTGGAGGGAAGAGTGAGGAGGAAAGGAGGAGGAGGGATTGCTCTTGTGAGATAGGAGGAGGAGGAGGAGCAGGAGAGGTAGCGAGGGGTAAAGCCAGCGTTTCTCTCATTGCCTGAATCACTGGACTGAAACTGCAAAGTCTGCTGCAGTGGAGAGATGAGGAAGGTGGGGGAGAAAGGAAGGAGGGGGAGATGGAGAGAGAGGACGAATTAGACAAAGCAGTGAATGGGAAGATCAGGGGTTAACACCGGCTGCACAAATGGTTGCAGTTAATTTGAATCTGGCTCACACACTCACTCACACACACACACACACACACACACACGCACACGCACACACACACACTTAAGGTTGTGGGCCTAATGTGGCAAATAATGGGTCCACTCACTCCATTACTGTCAAATTTAACCTCTCTTAAGTGCCCCACACACGCACACACACACTGGAGGAAAGAGATCTCAATGTCACATAAACACCCCCTGCTGCTGAAAAATGAGCAGTCAAACACACACTTCATGCTATCACTTGCATTGCAACACGCTGGATCTATGTGCATCTGCAGTGCATGCCCTCGAGTCTGGAAATGAGATTTGACAGAAGACAAACTGGAAGGAAACACACACGCACGCACGCAATCTGCACACACACAGGCGGAAACAGACACGCCGAGGCAAGCATGCATGTTAAAGTTACAGATGGTGAATTAACACACAGCAGTTACCTTGGCTGCTTTGAGCAGGTATTGGTACTGAACACACCATACCTGTGGGGAGTTATGGGAAGGTAAATAAAAGGAGGGGGGTGACTGTGTTAGTGTGCAAATGTGTGTGTGTGTGTGTACACTGAAAACAGTGGTTTATTAAGAGATTCAGATAAGAGCTGCAATTAACGAATATTTTCCATTACAGATTAATCTACTGATTATTTTCTCAATTATTCCAATCGTTGTTCGATCTAGTAACCATTAGAAAACAGTAAAAAAATTGTTTTTAACAATATCCTAGAGCCAAATATGGCATCAACATATTGCTTGCTTTGTCCAACCAAACAAGTCATGTAAACTTGCAATATGCAGTTCCTCTGACAACAGAGACTTCCCGCACATGCACAATATGGTTCCAGTTACTAGGAACGCGCGAGAAAGTCGACCATCACAACAACAAAGGTGGACTCCCGAGCTCTGTTTGTGCTGCTCACCCTGTTGAATTTATCAACGCTTCTCCAGCAAAGTGTAGATTTAGTGTAGCAACTCCACCTTGTTGTCAGCCCAGACAAATGTTTGTGCAGTTGCCATTTTGTTTGTTTATACATCACTGCACTGTAGAGGGAAGCACAAGTGCGAAGGCATGTGTTGTTTCATTACAAAGTCGCACCGCCAACTACTGGCCTGGCATGTATACTACAGCAGTTTTTGCTCATTTCCGCGGATCCGTGTGCATGGCGATTGTTATCAAAATGAAAACAAGAAATGATTCTGTTTTCAGCGGATCATTTTCGTGTAAACACGGCCTTACTTGGAACCATCAAAAGTTTGGTATTTTTCATTAAAACAGGACTTTAGGGGCAGTGTGTCGGCATCTAGTGGTGGGGACTGCAGACTGCAACCAGATGAATCTTCTCCGGTGTGCTAAGCGTGAACTTTCTCTGAATTCCTTCACTGTTCATTGTTCCGGAAATTTTTACAGGGAGCCAAAAAAGACAGACCGGGTGATTTAAACCAGTAAAAACTCTGAAAAAAGTAGTTCCATGTTAAAAAAAAAAAAAAACAGTGTTTTTCTGATGCTGGTTGTTATGGAAGGGCTGCTAACTACAGTGGTCGATGCGTAAATGTGAATGGTCCCATCTAGCCAGTGTTTGGTTTGTCCAAACTGTCAACTCCGTGGAGGAGGACCAGCTCCCTATGTAGGTATAAACGGCTCATACTAAGGTAAAGAAAACACAACCATTATTATTTTCAGGTGATTTATGCCAATATATCCCCTTAACTCAGACACACTGAACCATTAAGCAATTGGTGTCTGTTGCTGTCCATGTTTCTGTCTTGTGTTAAAATGTGAACAAGCTAACACACAAGGACAGGAGGGGTCAGTTACGGAGTATCCTGGTGGTTCAAAGCCAACAACACAACTTCAAGTCTGTTCTGGGACCTTTATCACATGTCCTTCCTCTCTCTGTCCTCGTGTTTCCTCTCACTCTCTACTGTCAAATAAAGCAAAACACCATAAAACAAATCATTTGAAAAAAATCTGGCTTTGGTCTTGATCTACAAACACAGTGAGGTCATTCCCCTGTTGTTCCTTCTTGTTTGGTAGCTGCCCTACTTGTGTGCTTAAATCTTGACAAATGTCCCTTCACTTTCATCTTCAGCCAACAGTTTGAACCTAAGAGACAGGCTGCAGCCTACTTCAACAGAAGTCTATTTTAGTGGATTGGTTTTATGTAATCCACCAGCTCACAATTTTAAATAGGAGCAGCTTGTTCTCACTCCAGTGCTGATTTACGGTTTGCAAAATGATACTCGATGATGTCTTACTGTTGAATCAATCTTGATGTCAATACTGTAAACAAATGAGACCATGACAGAAAGGTTTGTCACCCCTGAATGCCAGAGGTAATGGTATTATTGCTGGCGCTTTATCAAAATTAAGACACATTTCCATAAACTGCTCAGCCTCCAGTCATCACCATCTTCTTTAGACAAGGTTTTCCTGTTTTACTCCGTGTAAAGGGATAAACATTTCGTGCCTTTAATTGAACTTACAGTCTAATATTTCGGTCTTCTTTTGATCGTGTTTGTTAATTATGATAAGATTATTTCAGATTAGTGTGATGTTACATACTACACATAGCACCTGTGATATTTACTACACCTTCAAATATGAGTCCAAATCATGCAAAAAAGCCTGTTGTAACTGTACTGCATCATATTAGAGCTCAGGTCAAAAGCACCATATTTCAGCACAATAGACCAAGTACGCAGACTTGTTCTCACCCAGGCTGCGGTTGCTGAGGTACTGTCTCAGGCTGACGTTGCCCAGCTGGCTGGGTGTGACCCGGCCCACCTCCAGAGCCACAGCCGCGCTCTCGCCCACCACCTCCATGCCCACACACACCGACTGCACCTTCAGCACCAGCACCGACACCTGGGAAGGAAACAAACAAAAACAATTATCATCATCATGTGTGCGCAATCTGGGTAGTTCTTGGCAGGGTTTCTAAACTTTAAACATTCCAAAATCCTCCACATATTTTCCTATATGTATATGTCTGTATCTTACTATATCTTTGGTGGGATCGTCGATGCTCTGGGAGGTAGCACTGACGGTGTCGGGGGATGCGCCTCCCTCCTGCTCCTGAGCAGTCACTGCCTCGGTGGCGCTCTCAGTGGCACTCTGCTCACTGATGGCGTCCTTGAAGCCTGAGATGGACACGTCATCTGTAGCACACGTGAAGATATACATATTACTTACACAGGAGAGACACACATTTGACTTGATATATTGTCTTAGGCTTTACTGATACATCACGAGACAGAAGAAGGTTCCCCTGATTCACTGCACATTACTGACATATCAGAGCAATGCTGCCACCTTCTGGTCAACACAGTTACCAACCAGTATACACAAAGTAATCATATATTTAAAAAAACTTTTTATTATCTATATAAGGAGAGTCAGAGGCTACAGAGATGTGACACTGGTGCTGAAAAATATCCCTAAGTTACGATTAATGATTGAAGCAGGCAGATTTCCCTGAAAAGAAACACTTTGTTCATTATGTGATTTAGAAATTGAAGAGCAAGTTATTTTTAACAGCTCATTATACGATGATTTTAGTAAAACGTCTTTCAGTTCTGAAGAGCTCCTCCAGCTGGATTTTATTTGAGATTGGCAGAGACGACAAAACTGAAAGTCTTTATCATTAATTATTCCCATACAAATGCTGTTTAAAAAAATTGCTTACATTAATCAAGTAGTCCGCTTACAGTGTTTATTCTGTCTGTTTTAAACATGACAGTATATGGAAAGAACGTTTTTTTAAACTTCACTCCACTGGCTAAGCGAGGCGAACACTTTATGCACATTTAAATCATAACAGGGAAAACAAAGTCATATTTCCTTAATGAAAAACTAGTGTTCTTGAAGCTTATCACTGCTGGTCATTGCTGCTAGTGATGGAGAGAGTTGTATGAAGCTGCCCTCAACAGGTGGATTGATAATGCCCAGTCATGCAACGACAGTTTGAAACAGCTGTAGTGTATTTTTTTTTTTTTTTTTAAAGATATTTTTTCGGGCATTTTTAAGCTTTTAATTGATAGGACAGATGAGCGTGAAGGGAGGAGAGAGAGAGAGAGGGAGTGACACGCAGCTAAGGGCCACAGGCCAGAGTCGAACCCGGGTCGCTGCGGCAACAGCCTTGTATGTGGGAAATAAAAAGAAATAAAGAAAAAGAAAGAAATGGGTTATAATAATCATCCAATTATAGTGATTAATTTGACCATTCCAATACCCATACTACCATGCCAGAGAAAGATTATGTCAAATGCAGTGTGCCAAAAATACCAGGATGTTCTACTACAGCATGCTTTTCTAAATATTCGACCCATAATCCTCTGGGCAGGGGACGATATGTCACATCAACTGAGCTGCAAATGGATGGTGACTTAACAGCTGATTGACAGCTGTCAGAAGTCCCAGTGATGGCTGACAGCACATTCAAGTAACTGATGACCAGTCGAATAGTAATAATAGGAATATTGATTGTTTAGGTGAACAAAATAATCATAAATATCACAAACAACAACGAGACATGTAATTTCACTGTCACTATTATAATATGTTAGAATCTACACTCAGTGAGTGGCATTTGTTTATCTCCAAAGTAATGGATATTAAAGCAAGTAGTATGTCCCGCTTGTGCACATACTGCATGCAACTGTACATTCTTTTAAACGGCAGCTGCAGTACCTACTAAAAGTAAAAAGAAAAAGTATGCGATTCAGAATGCACCCATGATCACTATGAGACACTGCATTGTAGGGCTGGACGATTACGGCAAAAATAACAATCACGATTATTTTAATTGATATTGAAATCATGATTAATAAACTCGATAATAAGTTGGTCGTGTTGCCTTGGGGGGCAGACACGACAGCGTGACAAACTTTGCAAACAATTTCCTTTTGCTCGACATCCGTCAACTTGAAGCCAAAATGTTTCCAGATGACTGAAGTTGTCCTACTTTTCTTCTCAACCAAAGGCTGCCTTTCTGCCATGTTCTCAATCGCTTGCTCCACATATTATTGATCCACACGTCACACGCTTGCTGTTGCTGCACGTAACACAGGTGCATTCACGGTGCTTTTCCAGCACAGGAACTTACATGCATGCCGCGCCGTGCAGCGCATTAATCGTTTTTCTTCGATTATGATGTTTTTATGATTATGAGAAGCCAAAATCGAAATCATGATTAAAATTCGATTAATCGTCCAGCCCTACTGCATTGAGTTTTTTTGGTGTCCAAAAGTCCACATGGGCTGGACAATAAACAACCTCACTTAAAGCAGGGTTCCCACACATTTTCATGGATAAAATTTCCCACAATAACATTTCCTTAATCATTCACAATGTATAACACGAACATTTCTCCATCTCAAAAATGCAGTACAGTTTAAAAGTAGTAGTAGAACTTAGCATAGGGAAAGAAACTTTGGGATTCGTGATCCTACATTTTAAATTTCATGAGATTATATGACATTATTTTTTCTCTCTGCAGATAAATGCACAGCCACACATCTCTACCGGGTCATAGGTGATGATTGAGAGGGATGACTTTTGAGTGTATATGTTGCTTTATAGGAAAATCCTGCATAGTATACTTCAGGTAACTCTTCTTTGGATAAATAAAAGTCTATTTGCTGTACATTTGTGTAAGAATGCATGACTTATTTGCCCCACCTCTCTCCAGCAGACTGTACGTGTCTCCGTCCTCCATCAGGTAGCTGTCTATGGAGATGTTGTCCAGCGACTGCAGAGACGGGCTCTTCTTCATGTTCTTATAGGACACTGAGAAACTGGACTGGGAGCGGTCCCGCATCAAACGACCACTACAACACACACACAGGGCACAGAGTGTGTGAGAGACGGATCATTTCAATCATATCTTTTTGTACAGTGATAAAATTGGGCGACACTGTCCATGCATGCTATTGATTCTGAGTGACTGATTTATGACTGGCTGTCAGTGACACTGATTGTTACGTTTAAAGAGGCCAGACAGAGGAGAAACAGCAGGTCCAGTGCTTTTATTTCATCATGTTTGATTTGTTCTTGTGCCGACACTGAGCAGAGGCCGCTGTGCTCTCAGAGAGCTGACGGGGCTTACTCGACAAATCATGAATTAAATATGTCTTGATTCCTTTGTGTGGTGTTGTTTAAGGTCACGTAGTGTGCTATCTTCCCGAACGCAAGAAACGATCTACAGGAAAATCACAACAGATAAAATTAAAGTGGCTCTCAAAAGACTGAGAACACAAGGCAGACAAAAAAAAAGAAGAGTCATCACAAACGAGGAGCTTCGTCTTTCATCTCTACCACCACCACGAGTCGACAGGTAGACAAAAAACACAGGACTCGTTTAACACGTAACACACAGACGACTCGAGGACCAGCGTGTCATGCACACATGCAAATGCATGCCCACAAGGGGTTCACATACACACGTTTGCACTGATTGGCAATCACCCAGGGATCACAAACACAGACACACTCTCACACTCTCACACTCTCTCTCTCTCACACACACACACACACACACACACACACACAGAGTTCATAAACACACACTCATTAATACAGCTAGTCACAGATCCAGTGCCTTACATGTTGGACATGGAATAAAGGGAGGTGGATCTGCTGGAGTTTGAGGAGCTGAGGAGATCAGAAACCACAGACAAACTTCCTTTCCTTTGTAGAGAGAAGACACACACACACACACACACACACACACACACACACACACACACACCTCACATGGGTCAAAGCAACGCTCAAGAGGTAGAAAAGGAAGTAAAGAAATGACAAAGTGATAAATATGAAGACGGTAGATGAGACAACACACACAGGAAGAAGACATCAGCCTGAGGCCGACCAACACTCATAATGTCAGAGACATGTGTAAAGTCAGAACATTCATACTGGAAAACACTCATGAGGGAGTTCGACACACAGCTCTTGTGTTCAGGAACAGACAGATTAAATTAGAGAGAAAAAGACTCAGTCATTAGATTAATCATCCATAGTGAAGCACAGAGGAGAAATATTCCCATTCAGTTATAAAAAAAAAAACTGGGACAAATGTTTACTAGGAGGACATGTCATCTTTAAAGAGCTGCAACTTATTGTTTAATCTGTTAATTATGGTTTAAATAAAATATTTGAAAAAATTGAAAATTTAGAAAATTTTAGAAAAAGCAAAGGCTGAAACAGTCAATAGGAAATTAAACAGAGATTAAATTTACAATCATTTAAACAGAGGAAAACTGCAAATCACTGCATTAATGATGATGAATTCAGTAAATAGTTTGCATACAAATGTTGTGGACTGATTTTCTGTCAAGGGACTAATTGATTTATTGTTTTAAAGTAGAAAACTAACCATCTGAAAGGTGCTGACAGCAAAAAAATATATATTTTTGAGAGTGATAACACTTCATGTTTATGCAAATATAACTTAAATGCCTATGGGTGCTTTCAGACCTAGAGTTGGCTTGCTTTGGTCCGAATCAATGACTAATAAAGTTGGTTCGTGTTCTCACGGCAGCATTTACAAGCAGACCAGATCAAACGCCTTGTGTGAGAAAGCTGCTCTTGATTGGTCAGAATTTCCATGTGGGAAAAATCCAGGAAGTAAACAAAACGGTGAAGAAGAGTACACTTGCAAGATAAATGTGACACTTTCTAATGTCACAATGGAGGGACAACTACGCAGGTTGATTTTAGCGCTGCTCATCGTGGACTATATTGCTGTCATTGTTCATTTTAGTCAAACCATACAGTTTGAAAACGAGGCGCGGCTCCAACTAGAAAAAAATTCGGAATGTGACTGCAGTTGGTTCAGCTCGAGGTTGGAACACGTTCTCACCACAAACGAATCGCACCAGAGTTCG